>NC_052353.1:21956055-22136571 GCF_009727055.1 Benincasa hispida | reverse complement strand
TCATCCCTCAAGGTGTAAGGGAAAAAATATAACCTAATGTTCTCTGGAGTTACACCAGGTAGGGAGAAATAGCCGCACAACTCCATGAAGCTTGTCAGGTTGGCATGCGGGCATTCTCCTCAACAGTTGGCCTCGAGATAACCAGCTTATGGATCATTTGTAACATAACCAGCTTAATCTCAAAATGGGCATTCTCTTCAACAGTTGGCCTCGAGATTCCAGGCGAGAAATTGTACAGGTTGGGTGCCGCATAGTTTCGCATTGGGATATTGCGATCGGCTACCAAGAATACTGGATCCTAGGCTGATCGAACAACCCTTTGATTTACTTCTAGCACCGCGTTATCGTTATTATTTGCCATGCTGGCCGCCTTTTTTCGCCAATTCCTATTCTGGCATATCCTCGCGTGGAAGGTTCACTCGATCTCAGGGTCAACTACAAATTCTGGTTCAGCACCAAAACTCATACACTGTCAGGCTACTCTTCACGTTAAACAACCAGTATAATGAGATCTGTTCTGCAAAATACCAAAAACCACTCAAACAATAAACCGTTGACCAAGTCCCTGGCAACGGCGCCATAAACTTGTAACGCGTGATTTTGTATGTATAATATTCAATGCTCATGATGATGCGATACTACTACTATTTATGCGTTAATTAGAGATGCTCAAGTAGTATGCCCCACTTTATCACAAGTTTCCTTACGATAGAACCAAGTGTAATTCCACCGCAAGTTTCTCGGTGTGATTCAAGGTCGAACACGGGGAAGTGGTGCCGGTTATTGCGGTATGTTCATGGTATATGCGACCGAGTTTTTCAATTCTTTATAAAAGTGTGTGTACAGTATGTAAATTGTAGTAAAATAAAGGAAAGCGGTAAAAATGCGATAAAACATAAAAATACAATAAACCTAAGCTAGATGTTACAAGATACAGGCTTTATGTGCAAGATAATAGGATTAAGGCTGGCTGTGAAGATTGTGCAAAGACGTGGGATGCGACGACAAGTCTTGTGAACAAATTAGAAAGAGAAAGCTAAGTATTACAAACAAAGCAAGCTCATAATTAAATTGAAGTTATAAATACTATTCCACTCTTCTCTTGGCGTACACCTCTCATTGATCGATCGCGTTTCCCACATGTCTATGGTGAAACAGAGTTTAACGTAATGAACGTAAGGTTCCTTCCATGTCTAGAAGTACTACTCACTTTAGTTAACGCACTCTTCTAACCTTCTCTCGATAAATCAGAATGACATCTTCACTTCTGCTCTCACAGATGAAGATGTTGTCTAGCATGCTTTAGCTAAATGTATTTTATAACTTTAACACATATTAAGTTCTTGGTGATTCATATTGCTTATAAAGGGGTTAAGAAAACATCATGAAGAAAGTGACTAATGGGTGAACAAAAACAGACAGAGAATGGTAAACGAAATCTATCGAAACATTCTATATTTCTACTAAGTGTTTGATACATGATGTGTGAATGAAGAGATAAAGGAAATATGGAATACAATGAAATAGAGATAGAACAGATATAATCCGGTTCCAATGTCTTGCCACAGATTCGATGGAGATCTGCTTGCCGGATAGGATGGTTTCGATGGTACGAAGAGCTTCCCTCTTAGGCTTGCTCCACCAATAGCAGGGGTCTCTACACAGAGCTTCGATCAGGTATATAGCTGGTCGGATATGAGATTTACCTCTTGGCCTTATCTCTTTCTCTTCTCGAATTTCTTCTTTTCAGCATTCAGCTCAGCCTTTTTCTCTCTAAAATCTTACAATACTTAGCCCAGTATCCAATAGCATATTTTTCTTTCAAATCGCTGGGGTATTTATAGGAGTAGATCCTTTGACTCTGGCCTTGTGGTCCCCACTTTTGTTATGGAAATTCCAAAAATGGAGGGATATTATTCATTCTGTTATGCAATCAGACCGTCAAATCTGCACAATGGTTAGTTGTACATGTGTATCAATCCTCCACCTTTGCGTTGCTCAGCTGCATCGGTCGATCATAGGTTCACATGCGGTGTTTGTTTTTATTACCGCATGCAATCGAAGCATAACTCTGGACTGAATGTGGCATTACGCCGTTACTTTGGTAATCGTCTCTTCATGGTTGATTGACAAGCGTAATGTGATAGAGATGCGTTGATTAGTTTCTCATAAGCCTTGAGCGCAAGCGGTGACTTGGTCTCCTGCAAAACAGAGTAAAGTTTGGCTTGGCCTCCATCTTTTTGGCATAAGTGGGTGTAATTGCAAACATTTATAATTATTGTCATACTAGGTTGCTTTTCATACAATTGGCGCATAATTACTAACTTTTGGCCGCAATATCTAGATAAGTTGGCATAAATAACTTGTATTTCTATAAGTTATCAATATACTATGCATGTTAGGGTTATGTTTAATATAATGGTTATATTAGATGCCTTTGTTGAATGTTGTGGATGTTAAGCATGTCTACAATTTTGTAAGTTGTTATAAAATTGGTTAGACGTTTAAAATCCATAACAAAGAACAGTTGCATGCTCACTTAGATTAGCAACTAGTTTTAAATGTTAAAATAGATTGTTTCCTTATAAAATATGGTTACAAACTCATATCGGTTCATAAACATGTTTAAGACTGAGGGTACATAAGTTGACAGTTTACGAAACACCTTCTACCTGGGGATTATGACCGAACTATTGAGAGTTGTTAACTGATTTTATGAGCTTGAGTGAGCGATGTGAGGTAATAAAATGGTTTATCACCTAGACATAGTAGGTTATATCCAATTATAAGAGTTATGCTTGGATAAATCACCTAGACTTAGATTGTTTGAAATTAGTCGTCATGCCTAAGTAAAATACCAGAACATTTAGAACACTTCATGAGATATTAACAAAATATTTGATATATAGTTATTAGCTTTCATGTCCTCAAGAGTTCACACTGTGAGATCCATGCTCGGCTTCATTCGATTTTACCTCAACTGCTCCATTCGGAAAGTGTTTGCATGGGTCAATAACAAGGTGACTGAGGAAGGTAGTTCATAGTAAGTGGATGAAGGAAATGTGTCAACATTCTTCTATAGTCACCTCTATTAGTTTGAACCATGAGATTTCTATGTTGTGCCTATTGTCGTTTTTAGGCGGCACTAGCTAGTCGTTAACCACGACGATCCCCTCGGACGGATGTAACATAGGATTCGGAACAACTAAGACTTCAGTAAAATGAATAGGGTCTTATAGTTCCTTCTTGGATATTGTCTTCTATTTCGGAGGCATATTCATACCGTCTTATAAAATATGAAAATGACGGGTCACACTTACAAGAATTACTAGTTGTTAGTAAAGATCTTGACAAAAAATGATAACCAAAAGAACTATTGGAATATGAGTTATTCTGGATAATAGTATTTGGTCAAGAACTGTCTTGCTTCTGTGAAGGAATTCTTGACTGCCCCTCAATAGCAATTGTTCTAAATCACTTAAGTATCATTGCAAATAAATAAAGATTTATTGCGTACTTTATTAGTTTTGCTAAAAATGGATTTTAGATGCATATTTAATAGAGTTTGTTTAAAATGTTTCAGCAATGTTGAACTTAATCATACAATTGCTTGCTTCTGATAAATTTAATGGAGAGGGTTATATGAACTATAAGTCAAACATCAATACGATATTAGTAGTAGACGATCTAACATTTTTGTTGACAGAGGAGTGTTGTAACGAACCGACCCCCTAGGACTTAAGTTAGGCCATTACTAAATACATGTATGCATGGACTCAAAACGACACTCGGTTAAGGCAAAATAAATGCTAATTAAATATGGTAAGTTCAAAAGTCTTTCATTAAATTCAAATACTAAAACAATAGTAGGGTAACCATAAATCATAAAGAACAATAAATAAGTCTGAAAAATAATTCTTAAAAGTAAGTTTTAAGCATCAAAACTAAAAGTTAAGAGGAGCATGAAAAGAACTTTAAATCTTAGGAGCAAAAGCGTAAAAACTAGTCCTAATGGCTTGATCAAGAATTCCGCTTGTCCATCGCCGGTGCATCTCTACCCTTACCTGAAATAACAACATGAGAATGAATGAGTATAAAATACTCAGTAAGTAACCGCACTACTAGGGTCAGGCTGGGCATCTATGTCCTCTATATACCCACCTCTGGTGAAACATATAAATTGCTCTAGTCCTCATGGGACATATACATACATGAACAACTGAGTTCTATTCTACTGTAGTTAAGTATGCCCACTATCTCTAGTAAGTCCCCTAGGACCCACAACCTCTGGTGAATCCTAAAGGAAACATAATCTCTTACATATGCATGGTTATGAATACACCACTTTTGTATACACATAACCCACTTAATGTGTACCTCTCTCGTACACATCGTTAAGTATACACCTCTTTCATATATACTTAACCTACTAATTATGTATCTCTTTCGTACATCTAGTTGTGTATACACCTCTTTTGTATACACATAAACCACTGAATGTGTACCTCTTTCGTACACCTGGTTAAGTATACACCTCTTTCATATACACCTAACCTACTGAGTATGTACCTCTTTCGTACATCTAGTTATGTATACATCTCTTTCTTATACACATAACGCACTGAGTATGTACCTCTTTCCTACACCCCAGATCCTCTCTATAAATGTAGGGATGTGTACCTCTTTCGTACACATGGTTAAGCATACACCTCTTTCGTATACACATAACCTACTGAGTGTGTACCTCTTTCGTACACCCCAGTACCCTCTAGGTATGTATCACTTTTATACACACCAGCCCTAGTACATCTCTTTCATGTACTGGTGCCCTTGGACGTGCATCATTTTCATGCAGTCACATAGTCTAGAAAGAAAAAGAGATTGCATCTAACTTCATATTACATATATCATTCACCTAATCATGAATCTTCTAAAAAATCTCTTGATCAAGTTTAGGCTAGTTAACCTCAACATACGTAATTAATCTAGTATTAATGGATCCACTCTAGTATATCAATTTCATGCACTAACTCATGTAACAATCAAACATTTGAAATTTCATAATACATCATATAACTTACAACCTTTCACAATACATCATATAACTTACACACTTTCATAATAAATCACATCAATAAGCACATCAACAAAATGCTCCAATTATCTCCTAACTTTAAGACATTTCCATAGTAGTGCTTCTTAACTCATAATTTAGGGTCATGCCCAATCGTCCTTTTAATATATTTCATAAAATTCTAAATCATTCTCATACATTAACATGCTTCAGTCATATTATCACATGTTCATATATCTTATCTAAACGGTCTATTAAATCTCATAACGGTCAAAATTATCCTTGTAACCAGTCTTACAATCCTCAACATCAACAAATTAAATACAACTATATGGAATTAAATACCATCTCATGCTAGCATTCAAGTGCCTATGTGCATAAATAAATAATTCGGATCTCTTAACAGAACATACTTTAATCATGTTATACTATCAATCTATCATGTTGTCATTTTGCCATAACCTTCATTTAACTGCTAACATACATCTAATGCCTGGCCCGTGGGCAGTTCCACTAGTCAGTTCCACTAGTAAGATTACTTACCTTGATATTAGGTCGAACCAAAAAGCAATTGAATCTTTGTGAAATTCTTGAATCCTTCATCAAGCCTAAACATACAACCAAGCTTTAAAATTAATAGTTAAGGCCAAATTCCAAACACCCAAATATTACAAAATATTTCCAGATAACCTTACCTAAGGTGTGGTCCAATTCGGAATTCACCTCCAAACCTCCAATTTTCAGTCCAAATAATTAGCAAACCAACTCTTCTTCATCTTGAATGAAATTCTTGAATAAATTATCCATATGTAGCTTCGTCAAAAAATCACTTCAAATGACTTTACCCAAATTTTCTCAACAACCAAAATTAATCCACAAAGAGGTAATAAAGCAAAAAAACTTACCAAAACTCGTTAAAAAAAACTCCAACTTCACTGAACAACACCTCAATACCTTCATAAAACTTGAATCCAAAGTTGAAACATAATGGGTATCAACCAATTGATGCCAAAGTAAATGAGATTCAAGAATCGACCGAAAGCAAACCCAAATGGTAGAAATCTTACCCAAATCGATAGATCCAGTGACGGTAAAAGCGAACGACGCTTTGACCAGTGGTGGACGAAGGTAATGAAGAAGAAACTGATGGGGCACTCTGAGCGGCGTCAGACGGGCTCACGAACGTGAGGAAGAAAACGGGGGTGGGGTTTGATTTTTTATAATAATAATAATAATAATAATAAAACAAAAAAAATAAATATAATTACATTTAATTCCTTTCCGTTTTATACTATTAAATTCCTTTCTGTTTCAAAAGAAAATTAATTCCTACCATTAGTTTCCAATTTGAATAATTTCACGCCAACAATTAAATTCCCTCACTTACACTTGAAGTCCAAAATTCCAAAAATGCCCTCCAACTAATTACAATTACTGAAATTCCAAATAATAAAGTTACTGAAATTACATGATTACTAAAAAATGTGTGGGGTGTTACATTCTTCCCTCCTCAAAGAACTTTCGTCCTCGAAAATTCATTCTTGAAAAAAAAAAACTCTGGGGGTGTTACATTCTTCCCTCCTCAAAGAACTTTTGTCCTTGAAAGTTCATTCTTGAAAAGGCTCCGAGTACTGGGCCCTCATCTCATCTAGCCTCCTTGAACTGGTGATTCTGCCATAGGACTTTCATAAAAGCAATTTCCCTGTGGCGCAACATCTTTTCCTCTCTAGCGAGAAATTCTACAGGCATCTCCTCGTAGCTCAAGTTGTCATTCAACTGCAATGGTTCAAAGTCAACTACATGGGACGGGCTTGTCACATACTTCCTTAGCATCGAAACATGGAAGACATTATGAACCGAAGACATTGTTGAGGGCAATGCCAAACGGTAAGCTATGGGGCCAACTCCTTCTAGGACCTCGAAAGGTCCAATGAATCTCGGACTCAACTTTCCCTTCCTGCCAAACCTCAGAATACCTTTCATGGGTGCCACTTTTAAGAACACTTTCACACTAGTCTCAAATTTCAGGTCCTTACGTCTTACATCGGCGTAGCTCTTCTGTCTACTCTGAGCTAGTTGCATACGAGCTCTAATCTTCTGTATTGCCTCATTCATGATCTGCACGAGCTCAGGACCTAGCAACTTCCTCTTACCAACCTCACCCTAGCATACTGGAGACTTGCAACTCTTTCCATATAAGGCCTCAAATGGCAGTGTGCCAGTGGCAGTCTGATAGCTTTATTATATGCGAATTCCATTAAATTCAAGTAAGAGTCCCAATTCCCTGAAAACTCTAGTGCATAAGCACACAACATATCTTCCAATATCTGGTTCAGACGTTCTATTTGACCATCAGTCTATGGGTGAAAAATTGTACCAAAATCCAATCGAGTACCCAATGCTAACTGGAGACTCTTCAAAAAAAACTATATGCAAAACGAGGATCGTCGATTGACATAGCTAAAACTAGTACCAAAAGAGGTGTAACAACCCCTTCCATAAATAACTATGAAACTTAAAATGTTGAAAATCAGCTACACTTCTACACGTCCGAGCTGAGAACTGTGGAAACAGTCATGAAGTTAAGAAAGTCTTATATACTAAAAACATATATCTGAGCCTACCATGTCACAGGGAAAACTTCATATCTGCAGTGAAGAAACTGGTCATACTATATAATGTGTCATCTGAAGATACATACCAGAACAAATCTAGTCAACTAAAAACTGCTTCTACTCTAGAAGCGGCAACTGTGATGTTTTTCCTAGGGTCTACATGTCTGAGAATTACTCTGTCTAATTAAGTCTCACATTCATGAGAAACTCATCATGAGGCTCTATGCTGTCATGAGCTATAAAACTTGCTTGAGCCATCCTCATATTATTCTTTAGGCTTGAAAAAATCACATATCATTACTTAGACCCCGCTGCAAATGAGTCTGGAATTCCCCCCCGAAAATGAGGTTTTGAAGTCCCTAGATGCTAAAGCATAAGTCAATTGATAACACATTTTCATAATCTCATAATAACCATAATTGATCCTTGAAGTCATTTTTTTTTAACGATAAAACCTTCTTGATTCATAAGTCCTAGATTGGATTACTCGTACTCCCTAACTCTAGTTAACTCATTGCCTATGCAAGAGAATACATACTATCTTGTAATGCTCCAAACCCACTTTTTGTAACTCTTACTATCAACTCAACTTTATTTCCAAGTCTATCCCTTATACCAATGGTTATATTGGAAGATCCAACTTACTTACTTTTGTGCATATACCATTATTGTCTACCTCGAGTAGGATTATTTTTTTTTCTCAATCAAATTGATGGTCTTGCTAGTTCATGTTTCCAACACTTGCACACAAAGTCAAAATCCCTTAAATCTTACAAATGCCCTAAATGTTTTACGTCTTAACTAATGAAGCCTCAACATAACATATCAATAATTCTCGAACATCTACTATTACTAGTAACTCTTTTTTAACTTATCCCTTATCAACCTTCCATTTTGGTAACAGATTCTTGTGTTAAAACAAAGTTCCATACCAATCATCTATGTAAGCTATCTTTCCATCTAATACATATTGTCCCAAAGTCCCACATGATCATTAGATATTTTTCTTTTACACCAAAACAAATACCTCGTAACCCCTCATATCCTGCCTCTAAACCATACTTAACTAGGAGTATTGAACACATTAAATTCCTTTCTCTTTCCAAAAAGTAAACTTCCTTGATATCTCTCTCCTTTACACTTATCTTTGATAAAAACACTAAATTCAAGACACCTCTTTTTTTTTTTTTTTTCACTGTCCAATTGGAACATAATCTCTTTACTAAGTTATATTTTACTTAACTCCTCTATAAGTTTTATCTTTCTCACTAAGAATTTCCATCTCGTAGAATTCTCCTTTGCCAGTTTGCATACTCTTAAACTCCAAAAGACTTTTGTTTCTTCAAATTTGCATAATTTGGATCTCCTCATCACAATAAGGCTATGGATTTAATTAATATAGGTACTCTAAAATAATCCTTCAACCCAAATAAATAACACTCGGCTTTATCCCCTTTAAGTCTGAACTCATGTCCAACTATTTTGGCTTCCTTTAATCACATCAACTTAGCTAGATATTCCAACAGAATCCTTCATATCACTACATATACTTTACCTAATCCGTCAAGTCGTAGTATTACCAAAGTGATTATCTTATTAATCCTTTCCAAAATTCCTCTCAAAATGTTTGGTTTTAATATCTCATAACCTTTAATAAATCCATATTCTCTTATTTTTCTCTTTCTTATCCATAAAACAACTTTTAACCTTATACTTGAGTATGTGGCCTGTGAAGAAATTTATACTACCACCGATTGCACTATCCAACTCAAAACATAACACTAGTCCTTGATCAATTCTTGTCTCGACAATTTTATTCTTTGGCTTAAACATTTAAATACCTTCATTCCTAAATTTTCATAAATCTACATAATTTCATCAATATTTAGCATTGCTGAACTGAGGTAAATATTTGTTCGTTTCTAACATAATTTCCATGAGATTAACTAGCGCCAAGTGACCCCATAATTTACTCTATTTTATTTTTCTCCTTTTGTAGTGTCGTACCTGATAATCCTCTTATAATAACTTCTAATGAGTCAAGGACCTAGCATTAGAACATAACTAGTGCATTTAAGCTAAACAAATATTTTAATGCACAACTATCATAAAACTTGTAATTGATAAGACGTACCTGACGATGATGAGGAATTCATTCATGGGCCACAGGGACAATCTAGACTTACATAGTAAGTCAGTCTATATAACCCAAAACATGGGCTCTGATACCAACTGTAACGACCCGACCCCCTAGGACTTAAGTTAGGCCGTTATTAAATACATGCATGCATGGAACTCAAAATGACACTCGATTATGGCAAAATAAATGCTAATTAAATAAGGTAAGTTCAAAAGTCTTTCATTAAATTCAAATACTAAACAATAGTAGGGTACCCATAAATCATAAAAGACAGTAAATAAGTTTGAAAAACAATTCTTAAAAGTAAGTTTTAAGCATCAAAACTAAAAGTTAAGAGGAACATGAAAAGAACTTTAAATCTTATGAGTGGAAGTATAAAAACTAGTCCCAATGGCTCGATCACGAATTCCACTTATCCATCGCTAGTGCATCTCTACCCTTACCTGAAACAACAACATGAGAAAGAATGAGTATCAAAAACTCAGTAACACTACTACTGGGTTCAAGCTGGGCATCTATATCCTCTAGATACCCACCTATGGTGAAACATATAAATTTCTCTAGTCCTCATGGGACACATACATACATGGAAAACTGAGTTCTATTCTACTGTAGTTAAGTATGCCCATTATCTTTAGTAAGTCCCGTAAGACCCACAACCTCTGGTCAATCCCAAAGGAAACACAATCTTTTACATACGCATGGTTATGCATACACCTCTTTTGTATACATATAACCCACTTAATGTGTACCTCTTTCGTACACATGGTTAAGTATACACCTCTTTCGTATACACCTAAACTACTAAGTATGTACCTCTTTCGTACATCTAGTTATGTATACACCTCTTTCGTATACACATAACCCACTGAATGTGTACCTCTTTCGTACACTTGGTTAAGTATACACCTCTTCCGTATACACCAAACCTATTGAGTATGTACCTTTTCCGTACATCTAGTTATGTATAGACCTCTTTCGTATACACATAACCCACTGAGTATGTACCTCTTTCGTACACCCAAGATCCTCTCTATAAATGTAGGGATGCGTACCTCTTTCGTACAAATGGTTAAGCATACACCTCTTTCATATATACATTACCTTCTGACTGTGTACCTCTTTCGTACACCCTAGTACCCTCTAAGTATGTATCACTTTTATACACACCAGCCCTAGTACATCTCTTTCATGTACTGGTGCCTTTGGACGTGCATCATTTTCATGCAGTCACATAGTCTAGAAAGGAAAAGAGATTGCATCTAACTTCATATTAGATATATCATTCACCTAATCATGAATCTTCTAAAAAGTTTCCTGATCAAGGTCAGGCTAGTTAACCTCAACATATGTAATTAATCTAGTATTAATGGATCCACTCTAGTACATCACTTTCATGCACTAACTCATGTAACAATCAAACATTTGAAATTTCATAAAACATCATATAACTTACACACATTCATGATAAATCACATCAATAAGCACATCAACAAAATGCTCCAACTTTCACCTAACTTTAAGACATTTCCGTAGTAGTGTTGCTTAACTCATAATTTAGGGTCATGCCCAATCGTCTTTTTAATATATTTCATAAAATTCTAAATCATTCTCATACATTAACATGCTTCAGTCATATTATCACATGTTCATATATCTTCTCTAAACGGTCTATTAAATCTTAGAACGGTCAAAATTATCCTTGTAACCAGTCTTACAATCCTCAACATCAACAAATTAAATACAACTATATGGAATCAAATACCATCTCATGATAGCATTCAAGTTCCTATGTGCATAAATAAATAATTCGGATCTCATAACAGAACATACTTTAATCATGTTATACTATCAATCTATCATGTTGTCATTCTGCCATAACCTTCATTTAACTGCTAGCATACATCTAATGCCTAGCCCGTGGGCAGTTCCACTAGTAAGATTACTTACCTTGATATTAGGTCGAACCAAAAAGCAATTGAATCTTTGTGAAATTCTTGAATCCTTTTGATCAAGCCTAAACATAAACCAAGCTTTAAAATTAATAGTTAAGGCCAAATTCCAAACACCCAAATATTACAAAATATTCCAGATAACCTTACCTAAGGTGTGGTCCAATTCGAACTCACCTTCCAAACCTCCAATTGCAGTGCAAATAATTAGCAACCAAACTCTTCTTCATCTTGAATGAAATTCTTGAATCAACCCCCTAATCATAATTTGAAATTAGGCTTACATGATTAAAGCTTGAATCAAATACATACTTCACTACCAATGTCTCAAATAAATTATCCATATGTAGCTTGTCAAAAAATCACTTCCAAATGACTTTACCAAAATTCTCAACAACCAAAATTAATCCACAAGAGGGTAATAAAAGCATAAAACTTACCAAACTTGCTAAAACAAAACTCCAACTTCATTGAACAACACATCAATACCTTCACAAACTTGAATCCAAAGTTGAAACACAATGGGTATCAACTAATTGATGCCAAAAGTAAATGAGAATTAAAGAATCAACCGAAAGCAAACCCAAATGGCATAAATCTTACCCAAATCGATAGATCCAGTGACGGCAAAAGTGAACGACGCTTGATCAGTGGTGGACAGAGGTCATGAAAAGAAACTGTCGTGCGACTTTGGCGGCGTCGGACGGGCTCACGAATGTGAGGAAGAAAAGGGGGTGGGGCTTGACTTTTTATAAAAAGACAATAATAATAGTAATAGTAATAATATAATAATAATAATAATAATAAAAAAAAAAAAAAAAACAAAAACAAAAAAGAAAATAAATATAATTACATTTAATTCCTTTCCGTTTTATATTATTAAATTCCTTTCCATTTCAAAAGAAAATTAATTCTTGCCATTAATTTCCAATTTGAATAATTTCACTCCAACAATTAAATTCGCGCACTTACACTTTAAGTCTAAAATTCCAAAAATTCCCCCCCAACTAATAACAATGACCCAAATTCCAATAATAAAGTTACTGAAATTACATTATTACTAAAAATAATACAAGTGTCCTTCAATTCCCAGTTCATTGGCCACCCAAAATGTGGGACTTCTATGATAGGTGGGTGAGGGCAAACGAGAAAGCTCGGGCCTATATCTTGGTGCGTATATCTGATGTACTCAACAAGAAGCATGAGGTCATGCCCACAACCCGTGAGATTATGGCATCATTACAGGAGATGTTTGGACAATCGTCATCTTCTGTTAGACATGAAGCCATCAAGTATGTCTACGTTACACGTATGAAAGATGGAACCAACGTAAGAGAACACGTTCTCAACATGATGGTTCATTTCAATTGTGGAGGCTCATGGAGCAATGATAGACAAGACAAGTCAAGTGAGCATGATAATGGAATCTCTTCTTGAGAGTTATTTGCCATTTAGGACAAACGTTGTCATGAACAAAATCACTTATAACTTAACGATGTTGTTGAATGAGTTGCAAACTTATCAATCAATGATGAAACTGGAGGAAAAAGAAACAAATGTTATTTCGAAACCAAAATTTTTTTATAAGGGGTCCATATCAGGTACAAAACCCACTAATGATAAGAAAGTTGGTCCTTCTTCTTCTAAGGATAAAACCGTACAAATGAAGAAGAAAGGAAAATGGAAAAAGAAAACCAATGCAAAGAAAAAAAACCAAAACTCCCAAAGGAAAATGTTTCCATTGCGGAAAAGTTGTGCATTAGAAACAAAACTGCCCAAAATATCTGGCTAAAAAGGAATCAAAAAAGGCTAAACAAGGTAAATTTGATTTACTAGTTGTTGAAACATGTATAGTGGAAAATTCTTACCCTACCTAGATATTGGATTCAGGCGCCGCTAATCATATTTGTACTTTTCTACAGGAAACAAGTTCTTTGAGAAGACTTTCTGAATATAAGATGACTTTCAAGTCATTTCAGCTGAAGTAGTGGGAGATGTGAAGTTGTATTTTGGAGATTCTTTTATCTTGCTTATGAATGTATTCTATGTATCAAAGATTAAAAAAAAATCTAATCTCCATTTTTTGTCTATTAGAAAATATGTACAGTGTATCTTTTGAATGTAATGAAGTGTTTGTTTATTCAATAGGTGTACATAACTGTTTTGCAAGACATGATAGCAAGTTATACATATTAAAACCGACCGAAGAAAAAGCCATTTTAAATATAGATATGTTTAAAACGACTGAGACTCATAATAAAAAACAGAAAATTTCTCCTTACGCCTATCTTTGGCATCTCAAGCTTAGTCACATTAATCTCAACAAGATTGAGAGATTACTAAAAAATTGTCATCTAAATCAGTTAGAAGATACTTCCCTACCACCATGTGAATATTTTCTGGAGGGAAAATGACAAAAAGATTTTTTTTCTGACAAAGGTCTTCATGCCAAAGAACCCCTCAAACTTATACTTCAGACCTATATGGTTCGATGAGTGTTAAAGCTCGAGGAGGATATCAGTACTTCATCAGTTTTATTGACGATTACTCTCGATATGGCTACATTTACTTTATCAATCACAAGTCTAAAACTCTTGAAAAGTTCAAATAATTTAAGGCTGGGACTGAAAATTTATTAAGTAAGAGAATTAAAATACTTTGATCTGATCGAGGTGGTGAGTATATGGATTTGCAATTCCAGAACTATCTAGTAGATCATAGAATTCAATCCCACCTCACAGCACCTGGAACACCACAACAATACAGTGTTGCAAAAAGGAGAAATCGGACCTTGTTGGACATGGTTCGGTCTATGATGAGTTATGCTCAGTTACCTCAATTCTTTTGGGGGTATGCAATATAGACTGCAGTATTTATTCAGAATGTTGTTCCATCCAAAAGTCTTTAAGAAACATCATATGAATTATGGAAAGGACAAAAAATGAGTTTACGTCATTTCCGTATCTGGGGTTGTCCAGGACACGTGTTGTACAAAATCCTAGGAAATTGGAAACACGTTCGAAATTATGCCTATTTGTAGGATACCCCAAAGAAACAAAAAGAGGATTGTTTTATGATCCTTAAGAAGATAGACTATTCGTATCAACAAATGCTATGTTCTTAGAAGAGGATCATATTCAAAATCATCTACCTTGCAGTAAATTAATATTGCAAGAACTGACTAAAGATACTACAGAAAGATCAACAAGAGTTGTTGATCAAGCTAGTCCATCAACAATGGTTGTTGTCCTATCACGTCCATCCCAAGAGTTGGGGATGCCTCGTTATAGTGGGAGGGTTATTCAACAAATAGAAATCTACATGGGTCTAAGAAAAACTCAAAACATCATACAAGATGATGGTTTAAAGGATCCATTATCCTTTAAAAAGGCAATGAGGGAACAATGGATAAAAGCCATGGATGATGAAATAGAGTCTATGTACTTCAGCTCTATTTGGGAACTTGTAGATCAACCACATGGGGTTACACCTATAAGATGTAAATGGATCTACAAAAGAAAACGAGACTAAATTGGCAAGGTACAAAACTATAAAACCAGACTCGTAGCAAAGGGCTTTACTCAAAGAGAAGGAGTTGATTATGAAGAAACTTTTTCTCCTGTTGCCATGATTAAATAAATAAGAATACTTCTTGCCATTGCCACATATTATGACTATGAGATATGGCAAGTGGATGTCAAGACAACTTTTCTGAATGGCTATCTTGATGAAAGTATTTTTATGTCTCAACTAGAAGGGTTCATCGAAAAAGGACAGGAACAGAAAGTCTATAAGCTTAATCCATCCATTTATGGATTGAAACAAGCATCCAGATCCCGGAATATAAGATTTGACACTGCGATCAAATCTTATGGCTTTGAAAAGAATGTTGACGAACCTTGCGTATACAAGAAGATAGTCAACAAAATTGTAGCATTCTTAGTTCTATATGTTGATGATATCTTGCTCATTGGGAATGAGACAAGTTTTCTTGCTGACGTAAAGAGATGGTTAGCAACACAGTTCCACATGAAAGATTTGGGTGATGCTCGGTATGTTCTAGGAATACAGATCTTTCAGAATCGAAAGAATAGAACTTTGGCACTATTTCAGGAATCTTATATTGACAAGATGTTGTCAAGGTAAAATATGAAAAACTCCAAGAAAGGTTTATTATCTTTCAGGCATGGAATTCATTTTTTAAAGGAACAATGTTCTAAGACACCTCAAGGAGTTGAGGAAATGAACAGAATTCCATATGCATCTGCAGTTGGGAGTTTGATGTACGTTATGTTGTGTACAGGCCCTGACATATGTTTTGCAATTGGAATCATCAGCAGTTCCAATCCAATCCAAGACACGGGCATTGGACCGCTGTCAAATGTATCCTCAAGTATCTAAGGAGAACGAAGGACTATATACTTGTGTATGGACCAAAGGATTTGATCCTCACAGGATACACCGATTCTGATTTCAGACTGACATAGATTCTAGGTACCTCAGGATCAGTTTTCACTCTTAACGAATGAGCTATAGTTTGGAGAAGCATCAAGCAAAGTTGTATCATTGACTCCACAATGGAAGCGGAATATGTGGCTGCATGCAACCTGCTAAAAAAGCAGTATGGCTACGCAAATTCTTGGCTGATTTGGAAGTCGTTCGAAATATGCACCTGCCTATCACACTGTATTGTGACAATAGTGGTGCAGTTGCCAACTCAAAGGAACCTAGGAGACACAAACATGGAAAACACATTGAAAGAAAGTACAATCTCATCCGGAAGATAGTAAACAGAGCAGATGTGATCATCACAAAGATTGCCTCTAAAGACAACCTTGCCGATCCATTCACAAAGGCCCTCTCGACTAAAGTATTTGAGGGTCACCTAGTTGGACTAGGACTCGAGTAGTGTAATCTAGGGTAAGTGGGAGAATTTCTATGGTATTAGAGATGCCCTAGTTTATTGTATTTTTCCCATTATGTTTCTCAACATTATATTGTATATTTGTTCTCACTAGGGTTTTAATCCAACTGGGAGATTGTTGAGAATGTCCTAGAACTCGCAGTTCGTGTTAAACATTTTGTTTATCAATAATAATGACTTGTTGATTTTACATATTATTTTGAAAATCGAATAAACATATCCTTGACTATTGTTTGAATACTATAACTTTATGTAGTGACATAAACAGGATCAAATTGACAGTATATAACCTAAATGGTCTAATAAGTATTTGGATGAAATTGGGTATCTCATCCTGGTAACACTATTGGATGCAGCCCACTCTGTAATTGTTACAAGAAGTTGTAATGTGTTACAAACGATGTGATCCCCAAATCGATCATGTTGAGACATGTGAGTGGTGGCATCCTATGCAATGAGTTTGCATATAGACTGACCACGAAAATAGTTACTTTTCTTTATAACGACCGTTTATTGTTAAAACTGACTTTTTCATTTATCAAATAACCTAGGTTAACTCGATCTTAATCTTGAGCTAGCTATGAACTCTTGTTTGTTCGGGATTATCTTTTGATCTGCAAACGGTGAGAGTAGTTCAACAACACTGCTCAATAAGTTTCCCATTTTGCGGATGAGATCGGATGAATAGTTGGGGAGATAGCCTTGCAAGATGGAATTCACTCTTACACGATTAAGGGTTAGCAGATAAGTTGTTCTCTTAAGTATTGATTCCAGTTCTTGAACAATTGAGGCCCTGCCTTCTCATGATAGAGAAAAGATTTGATTCATAGAGATTATGAATCAGAATTATTCATTAAAGGGTCAATAGGAACTAAGGAACAAGATGTATTCACGGTGGTAAAACGGTAATTTTTGACCTAGCTGTGATTATGAACAACTTGTGAAGGATCGACTTACTGATTATGATTATAAAGTGGACATAATATATCTACAGTGAGGGGAGTTCAACTATGGGCTATAGAGGAGTGTCCCATTAGTTAACGAATGGGGGTTAGATTGGACTAATGAGTTTAGCCGATTAATCTCGAATCTTTGGAGCCCATGATCTGTAGGTCCGCGAGGTCCTCCTCCTAGCTCGTAAATGGTTAAGCTTTAGAGTAGCTTGAGAAATTAATTTGAAATGTTCAAATTAAACGAAATAAGAGAATATATATTTAAATATGATTTAAATACATGAAGATGATTACTTTGCAAAAATTAATTTAATATTTTATATTAAATTAATTAAAAAAATTAATTTTAGAAAATGATTTTTCAGTTATTAAAATCAAAATTGAATATTGAAATCAAGATTTTGGTTTTAAAAGAAAAATGGGAAAAATCGATTTGCATGGACAAAATGGAAAAAAAATGATTTGCCAATATCACCTTCTTCATGTTCACACAAAACCCACTTCCTCCTCTTCATTAAAGCTCCAAGCATGAGCTGCAAGCCATGCATATGTCTTCTTTGCATGTTCATCTGCAACAAATAAAGAAGATTGGAGTGAATTGAAGGGATGCATAACATAGAAATTTTGAGAGAAAATTTCAGTGGGAAGAAAGGGTTCTTCGAAGTGTGCTACTGAGAGTTTCTCTCTGTTCTTCATCACTTCAAGTTGTTCTTGAGTCCCACAACTTGGTCTAAAGCTCTAAGAGGATAGTGGGGAAGATCATGAGGTGGTTCACGGTGATCTTTGGTGAAGAATGTTGCTGATTAATCAAGTTATTTAAGAGTTCTACAAAGGTATGATAAAAAAAACTCTCTTATTTAGATGAGCATGCTTTAATTTCCACCAAAATTAATGAATTTGAATGCTTATGGATCCTTGATACTTCCATTGCATATTTTCTTACTCTTACAGAAAATGGACATCAAGACTGCCCTTCTTAATGGTAATCTTGAGGAGACCATCTACATGGCTTAACTAGAGGTGTTTATTGTTCCAGATCAATAGATCCATTTATGGGCCGAAAAAAATGTCTAGATCCTAGAACATTAGATTTCACAGTGCGGTCAAATCGTTTGGCTTTGATCAAAAGGTTGATAAGAATTATGTTTACAAGAAGATCATCAACAACTCAGTAGCTTTCCTGGTACTGTATGTGGATGATATCCTACTCATTAAGAATGATCTAGGCTTTCTGACTGATATTAAAAAGTGGCTAGCCACCAAATTCCAAATGAAAGATTTGGGAGAGACGTAGTATGTTATAGGGATCGAGATCATTCGGGTTCGTAAGAACAAGAGATTATCCTTGTCTCAGGCATTTTACATAGATCAAATGTTGATCAGGTATATGATGCAGGATTCCAAGAGAGGTTAATTACCCTTCAGGCATGGAAGCGTTTTGTCTAAGGATCAATGTTCTAAGAAATCTCAAGAGGTTGAAGAAATGAGATAGATTCCCTATGCTTCGACTGTTGAAAGCTGTATGTATGCAATGTTATGTATCAGACCTGACATTTGCTATGCAGTAGGGATTGTCAGTCGTTATCAGTCCAATCCAAGATTAGATCATTGGAAGGCGGTCAAAACGATCCTCAAGTATCTTCAGAGAATGAGGGACTACATGCTCGTGTATGGAGATAAGATTTGATCCTTACGGAATACACAGACTCTGACTTTCAGATTGATAGAGATTCTTAGAAATCGACATCAGGGTCAGTGTTCACTCTGAATGGAGAGACTGTAGTGTGGCGAAGCATCAAGCAAGGATGCATCGCGGACTCCACTATGGAAGTCGAATACGTAGCCGCTTGTGAAGCTGGTAAGAAGGTTGTTTGGCTAAGGAAATTCATTACAGATTTTGAAGTTGTTCCAAATATGTCTTTGTCGATCACTCTTTATTGTGATAACAACAGGGTTGTGACGAATTCAAAGGAACCTCGGAGTCATCGTAGAGGAAAGCATATAGAACAGAAATATCATTTGATCAGGGAGATTATGCGTCGAGGTGATTTGCTAGTCACGAAGATCGTGTCGGAGCACAATGTTGCCGATTCATTTACAAAGGCTCTCACAGCTAAAGTGTTTGAAGGTCATCTGGAGAGTCTGGGTCTACAAGACATGCGACATCTTGTCTAGGGCAAGTGAGAGATGATACTAGGGTATAAAGTGTGCCCTAGTTTATTGTATATTGTACTTGTATTTTTGATGTATTGCACATTAGTCTCCCGAGGCATTAGTACAAATGGGAGATTGTTGGGATTGGTGTCCTAATTTTCCCGGAGTCTCATAGTTTGAAAACATTGTACACATTGTTATGAATAAAATAAGAGTTATTTTATTTTGCATTTACTCATATCCAATAAACAAAGATCTGTGGTTATTATATGTAAATTTAAGCATGTATATGAGATATTAAAGTGAATCATGCCTTAAGTATTAACCTAAAAGGTCTCTAGTATAAGGATAAAGGAGGGATACCTACAAGTGTTGTGAACCAATACAGATAGTCTGATCCTAACCATTCATGTGGAGACATGTGAGTGGAGGTGTCCTATACAAAGAGATTGTATAAAACCAGACCACGAGATGATTAGTCTCTTTATATAATGTCGTTGATACTTGAGACTTACATCTTACTTAAATGACCATAGGTGACATGACCTTAATTCTGAGTGTTTTGGAAGTTCTACCTTTGAGGGCGGTTCTTTGATTAGTATGGGTGAAAGTGGCCAGATTGCCAACTCAACAAGCCTACCTTTTTGGAGATTTGTCTAATTAGGGAGTTAGGAACTCAGCTACACAAGACGGAATTCACTCCTTCCTCGATGCAAGGGTACGTAGATAGATTGCTCCCTTAAAGGCTGATTTTGAGTCTTAAACATAGTGGCCACATCCTCTCTTTGGAAAAGAGGACCCAGTCATAGTAGGACTATGACTTATGTTCATTAGAGGGATTAGTGGTACTTAAGGAGTTAGATGTAACTATAAGGGTAAAGGGTAAATTGGCCCAGCTATACATACGAGTGATCTATGAAGGATTATCTCATTGTTGATTGGTTGATATGGACACAAAAATATATCTGTAGTGAGAAGAGTGCAACTATCGATCTTTAGTGGAGTGCCTGACAGTTAACGGATGGTGGATCTCGTGACTAAAGAGTTTACTCAGCTATTCACGTACCGTTGGAGCTTCAAGCTACAGGTCCATAAGGTCCCCTTGATAGCTCAATGGATTCAAGTTAAGAATCAATTTTTGTGTTAATTTGAAGTGTTAAAATTAACAAGAGGGAATTTGATTAGGAGAATCAGTTGTACCATCCTATTGCTTTTACATTCATCAAAACATTGAGCTCCGAATGTACTAGCTCAAAGGTTTTTTGGCCTTGTGACCTTTTCCAGTAAAAGATCTTTTAGTCATTTTTTCTTCAAGGCATGACACACAATACTATTAGATTGATGTGTTCTAATCTCAAGTGCCAAAGTTGGACATTTTCTTTAGGAGAAATTTTAAGTCTTTTATTTTGAGTTACCGCAGTTTTAAACATTTCAGTGTTAAGGAGGAGTTTAGTTGCTAACAGTCTTAGCACATAAATATTATCTTCAAGGTTTGCAAAATAAATATATACACCATTTTTGTATATAAACATTTTATTTACAATAAAAGAGAGAGAATAATTTTTTACTAACAGGCATTTTCCAAACTTGAAACAAAAAGTACATTATCTAGTATAACATAAGATTTTTGTAAACAAAGTCGAAGCCCTCCCACTATTGTACCTGAAAAGATGTGCCGTCCCCAGCTTCCAGTTGCCACCAGGAACTAATTCCCTGAAATGAAAAACAAACATAGTCAGTGGCGCCTGAATCAATTATCCAAACTGAGTCATCATTTTTCACTAAACTGGTTTCCAAAACAAGTAAATCATATTTTCCATGCTTGGCCTTCTTCTTTTCTGCCAAGTATTTGGGACAGTTCCTCTTCCAATATCTTTCATGGTTGCAATGAAAATAGATTCCCTTTGAAACCTTGGCCTTCTTGCCCTTTTGGGCAACAACTGGTGGGTTAGCTTTCCCCTTTCCACCTTTCTTTTTCTTCCACTTTTTGGTGCTGGAAGAAGAAGACACAAACTTCATCCTAGAGGTCGAATCTCTAAAGAGCTTCTTAGAGGATGAAGCAACATTTTCCTCACCCTTCTATTCCTTGGTTTTCTTAAAGGATTGAAAGGTCTGTAGCTCGTTGAGCAAGGTGGTAAGGTTGTAGTCAATCTTGTTAATAACAGTATTCCTATGGAATTATGTGAAACTTTCAGTTAAAGTTTCCAGGATGAAGCAAACCTAACTGGCTTCATCGATGATGGACTGATTCATCTTCGCCACATTGAAGTGGATCATAATGTTGAGAACATGATCTCTAAAAGATGTCCCTTCTTGTATATGGGCATTGAAGATATATTTAAGAGTGTCATGCCTAAGTTTTGTGGACGGTTATCCGAACATTCCCCTCAGGGACTCCATGATCTCATTGGTCGTGAGCATGGGTTCATGCTTCTTTGCCAAGACTTCAGAAAGTCTTGCCAAGATGTACGCTCAGGGCTTCTTTTATGCTGGGTCCATTGCTTTTCAAACATTTCGAGCAGAATTTGGAGCTGGAATGGGAGAATAGTCTTCTATTACGATTAATCGGAGGTCATCGATGATCAAGATAATGTTGATTGCGTTTTTTTTTTAATTTGTGTAATTATCACCCATTAGTTTGTCGGAAACGAGTAAATTATGAGTTGCGGAAGTCATAATGAATAAATTTTCTAAAACCATATAAATTATTTATATTAGTCTATTTGCATTAAACCACTTAGAAAAAAAAAATAATTTTAGCAAAATAATCTAATGTACCCTAAGTGACATCTTTTTTGTAATGATGCATCAGTGATATAGGACAAAAGCCTCCATAGGGTGATCAGATGCCCCTTCACTAAAATGAGACTATCTCAACCAATCAACAGAACAACTCCTTATTACTGTAACTATCAGTCACCATTATTCGGTCTAGAAATTATTAAACTTACTTAACATTTTTTATAGGTATTGTAGAGTATATTAACATGCAGCGGAGGAAAAACAGAATCAATAAGCACTCTAATCATACTTAATTTGAGTTTAAACATGCTTCAAAGTAACATTTACAAAAGAGGGTTTGCTGAATACAATACCTTTGAAGTATCCTCTTCAAATCCAGCTGAATTCCACGTGAAAGAGCTTCAACCTTTATGTAGACCAAGATCTTCTCTACTATTCTCTTGCAAGGATTGTGTGGTGGAAACACTAAATTGAGTTGGAAGTATATAAGATATGAAAGGGAGGTTTCTGTAGAGTTTCTTTCGGTGGCTTGTGAGCATGAATCATAATTAAGCTTAGCAGTCCAGTTTATAGAGCTTTCACCATGCATATACATGGCTTGCATGAAGGGCAACTTCTACTTTCATGAAGACAATGGAGAAGTGAATAAGGAAGTTAAATTCATAGTGTAGATTTCCAACTTTTGGAAATCTGCACTTTGAATTTTTTATTTTGAAAATGTTTTCCAAAAAAAAAATGGTATCCAAAATCATTTTTGTAAATTAAAATTATTTAATTTTATTTATTAGTTTTATAAAATTAATTTAATTAATTAATTTTTAAATAAAACTAAATAATTAAACCTTTTAATTAAAAAAATTAATTCAATATCTAATATTAAATTAATAAAAAAAACCAATTCCCTTCAAATGAAATTAATTTAATACAATTAATATTTTATTTATGTTTAAACATTTATCATTTCTCCAATTTTGTTTTATTTCGATAAAATTAAACTTTTTAATTGTATCATATACAATAAATAGAAACCTTAATTTCAAATCTTCTCAAGATTACTCAATTTACTAATCCAAATTACGAGCTAGTAGAGAGACCTTATGAACCTACAGATCATGAGCTCCAACGACTTGTAATTAGTTGGTTAAACTTTTTAAACCGAATTAATCACTATTCGTTAACTACCAAGGCATTTCACTATAGCTCGATAGTTGCACTCTCCTCACTGTAGATATATTTTCGTCCATTTTAACCATAATCGGTAAGTCAAGGCATCTTACTCAATTCACTGGTCGTTCGTATTTATAGCTGGGTCAAAGATTACCGTTTTACACGTGTAAATACATCTTGCTCCTTAAGTTCCCACTGATCCTCCATTGAACAATTCATTTATAGTCTCAACTTATGAATCATAACCCTCTCTACCATGAGAGGGCGGGGCCCCTTGTTCAAGCCAAGGCATCAGCGTTTAAGAGAACAACCCATGTGTTAACCTTAAAACGGGTATGAGCGAATTCCATATTGCAGAGCTATGTCCCTAGCTATCTATCTGGTCTTATCCCCAAAATAGGAGGCTTATTGAGCAATGCTATTGGATTACTATCACCTATGCAGATCAAAGAATAATCCAGAATAAACAGAAGTTCATAGTTAGCTCAGGATTAAGATCGAGTTACCCTAGGTCATTGAGTTTGAGACAGTTAGTTTTAACAGTAAATGGTTGTCATAAAGAACAGTGACTATTTCGAGGTCCAGTCTTATGCAAACTCATTGCATAAGATGTCCCCACACACACGTCTCTACATGAATGAATATTGGATCACATCATTTGTATCAGTATACAAAATGGGTCGCATCCAATAGTGTCACCAAGATGAGGTACTCAATCTCGTCCGTATACTTATTGATCATTTTTGCTACATGCTATAACTTGATCCATTTTTATGTCACCACATAATAGTTAAAGTATTCAAGACATGAATTCGTTTATTGGATTTTCATAGAAGGACACAACATCAATAGTAAATTATTGAATAAAAACTCAACAACATTTTTATTGATAAATAAAATATGTTAACAACATTTACGATATATTATATCATATATAACATACAACCTATAGCTTAATATCGCATCATATAAAATATAACCTATAGTTTTTATTCATTCATCAATGACATTTAATATAAATCCTATTTATATTAAATTTAATTACATGAATCCAATTCATATAATTAATATTTGAAGCATATTCAAATATTTCTTTTCTCTCAAATAAACTTTATATTATAATATATCAAATACATTATAATAATTATATCATACATAATTAGATTAAATTAATTATATCACATATAATTAATTGCCTCAATTAATTTGAACAATTCAAATCAATCCAATAATTGATTCTCATTAATTCTTGTTGAGCTACAAATAGGATCTCACGGACCTGTAGTTTGAAACTCCAACGGTACGTGAATAATTAATTAAAAGCATTTAATTAAATTATTCATCATCTGTTATCTGTCGAACACTCCACTAAAATCTGACAACTACACTCTTCGCACTACAGATATATTTCTATGTCCATCGAATATAACAAGTGAACAGTACAATGAATCTTCACAAATTGTTTGTAAGTACGCTAGACCAAAATTTCTGTTTTTCTTCTGTAGTTATATCTAACTCCCTAAGTACCACTGATCACTCTAATAAACAATAAATCAGAGTCCAACTATGACCAAATCTCTCTCAGGCTAGGAGAGGGTGTGGTGTCACATTGTTCAAGCCCCAGAATCAACCTTTAATGGAGCAATTTATCTACTTACCCCGACATTAGAGAAATAGTGAATTCCTTCTTATGTAGCAGTGTTCCCAGCTCCCCAATTAGACGAATCCCCAAATGGTATTGAGTCGGTGATCTGGCAATTGTCACGCATACAAATCAAATGACTGCCTTCATATGAAGGAGTTCACAACTCACTCAGGATTTAGGTCATGTTATCTAAGGTCATCATGGTGAAATGTAGGTCTCTATTATGAACAACGTTATATAATGAGACTAGTCATTCCGTGGTCTAGCCTTATCAAACTTCTTTGTAGGGAATACCCCCGCTCATATGTCTTTACATGAATGATCAGGATTAGTTCACCTGTAGCACTTTATAAAAATTATAACATTTACAAAGCGGACTGTACTCGTAGTGTCACTAGGATATGATATCTCACCTTATCCATCTACTATAGACCATTTAAATTATCACTTAAACACAATCCACCTGTATATCTCTACATATATGTTTAAGCTACAAGATAACTTTGAATATTAGTTTATTGATTTGTGGATTAATGCAACTAAATGTCAAATAAAACATCACATATTTTATTAGATAAATAAAATATTTATACAATACAATTACAAACTATAGGACAGTAGAAGATCTGGGGCACAATCCTAGCAGTTTTTTTTTTTTTTCCGACTCTATGAATTTGTCTTGATCTGATTTCCAGTTTCATTAGAAAGTTTTCGTTTTTGTTTGGCTAAATCTGTCATATAATTTTGTTTATTTTCTTAGGAACACGTTGTGAAAAGTTGGAGGAGGGAAATTGGATTAATGGTGATGATCTTTGAATCAACGATTTGGTAAGGGAATAAAGCTTTTTCTGAGATTGGATCGTTGCGTCTTGATGGGATCATCTGTTCTTTTGAACTCTGATTTTGTTCGGGAGTCTTCGAGGAAGCAAATGAACAAGAAAAGCCACAGCAACAGAGATCGTCATCAAAACCCGAAATTCATATTAAATCATATTAAACTCAGTCCTTCAAATCATCCGTCCCACATAGGTTGCCACCCACCCACAAATCAGCGCCACTGCCGACCCACCTCTTTTCATAATCTTCAATCACTGCTGCTATCAGTATATATTTCTTCAATTTTAAATATATTCAACTATATAATTCAATTAGTTGCTTTCAAAGCCTGTATGAATCTATATTTTACTGTGCCTGTAGATAAACCAACAATTTCATAGGTTTTACATTATATTTTCCACCATTTCTTTTTTTTTTATTATTATTATTCTTATTTATTTTTCTTTCTGGGGAATGTGAAATCTCTGTGGTTGAGTTGATTATTAAAGACGAGGGGAAGGATTATTCTGTATAGTAGACCAAGTGTGAAATACGAAATGATATTCCTATTGTATTGAATGCTAGATTTAAGGTATTGGGACCACATAATAAAGGCCTTTCATTGGCTCATTTTTAGCTCAAACTCCATCAATTCAGTCCATACAAAGCCCTTTTTAAAATCTTTTATCTTTATTTTGTCAATTCATATTTAAGGTAATGGAAGAAAAATGACCTGTATGTCGTGTTGTTATTAAGAAGCCGAGGAGGAAGGTAAGATTTTGCATTTGCTTATTCTAATAAATACCTAACTCATCACTCACTCTCACAAAAGATAATAGTATTCACTTGCCACTGTAACCGATGCTCTAGTTTTTCACTATAATGTTCCTAGGTGTATTTATATTATTGAGAAATATTATATAATGTTTTTAGGTTGAATTTAAAGTTTTATAATGAGTTTAAAATTAGTATAGGGATAAATGCATAGTTATGTTTAAGTTTGAGTTGAATTATAATATCATTGTTGTTTAGTTTCTAAATTTCAAGTTTGAGATTAAAGTATGTGTATGTGGGGTGTATCTAAAGTATAGTTTCTAAATTTATGTTTGAGTTTAAAATTGGATTTAATTGAATTTTTTATTAAAAGTTTGTTGAAGTTATTAATATTACTATGTTTAAGTTTTATGGTGAGTTTGAGATTGTTATATAGATAAATGCATAGTTATGTTTAAGTTTTGTATTAATGTTGCTATTTGTATTTTGTAGGTATCTCGAGATTTATGTTCAAGAAAAGAAGTAGAGAAGAATCAAGATATGTTTTGTGGATATTATGTAATGTAGATTTGTATTTGGTAGGTACTTTAGCACGGTTTATGTTTTTTGGATATTATGTAATCGTAGTTAACTTTATAAAACTAAATTATATGTTATGTAAGGAAACCAATAAAATGTAAAAGATTTTTTTATTTTAGTTCATTTACTTAAATTTGTAAGATCAAGTAGGTTTCAATTGTTGCTTTTAAAAAAATTAATAGGTTTGATTTTCAATAAATTAGAAAAAAAAATTATATAAAAAAACCATTCCAACACCGAATTTTAAGGCATTGGAAAAAATAACAAAAAAAATTACTAGAAGAATTTTGGACTTTAATGTCGATTTTAAACGGACATTAAAGATAGTGTTATTAAAGCACTTTAATGTCGATTTTAAACCGACAGTAAAGGGCTTTAATAACACTATCTTTAATGTCGGTTGCAACCGACATTAAAGCCCTTTAATGAAATTTGCAACTGACATTAAAGTCCAAAATCTGTCCGTTTTATCAATTATTGTCCGTTTTTTATAAATTCCGTTGTCGAATCCATTTTTTTGGTAAAAAAGTATAACATGGCATATCATCATCGAACACTGTGGCTATGACATATTATTTATATATGGATTGCAAATCTATTACATTTAATCCACAAATTCTGCTATAAAATTATAATTTAAAAGGTCATACAATAATTCAGCCCTTGAAAACACAAATTACAAGTAATACAAACATTATGATTTTACAAACATTATGTCCCTGTCCACTTAGTAAGTATGAATCTCTTCATAATTCTTCTTGAACAGACCCCCTCAGCTTAAGCAGTGTTTGGTTATAGGCATCTTTGTCTGATCACTGTTGTTCAAAGGTTCACAAACAAAAAATGTTTAAGACAGAGGATTGAAAGTGAAAATGTGATCAGAATTCATATTCAACTAACCGTGTTTACTGGAAATGAGTATAAATGGTATTCTTCCAAAAAAAAGCATAAAGAGGTTGCGATACCAAATCTTTACTCCTTTGTTGCACATGCAAAACAAGAAAGCTCAATAGTTGAATAAATGGGAGACTCTTCTTTTTAAAACTATGAGTCATCAACTAAAACTTATTAAAACTGTGAGTCAAACATTCTTTTAGTGTATTTAATTAGCATAATGCACATATTCTCAAGCCAATCGATCGTTTAGTTCCTGCATCTATCGCTTAGCTCCAGCGGCCCATCATGTAGCTCAATCGTTTAGTAAACGATCTCGCGCATAGGCTATTGTTTAGCTACCGTGCCGATCATTTACCTCCATCGTTTAGCGTTGACGCCTTATCGTCTAATGCATTCGCCTGTCGCTTAACGTCATCACCTATCGCTTCGCATTCTGCCTATCGTGTAGCATGTCTGCTCATCGCTAGCGCAGCACGGCTATCTTCTAGCGCTCATGCCCATCGCGTAGCGCCATCGTGTAGTCTATCGCTTAACGCCCACGCATCTGCTATACGATCGTCCAGCGCCCGCTTACATGATCGGCGATCATCCAGCCCTTGCCAACATGATCGGCAATCGTCCAGCCCCCACCAACATGATCGTCCAGCGCCCGCGCATCTGCTATACGATTGTCCAGCGTCCACCTACACGATCGATGATCGTCCAGCGCCTGCGCAAATCTATACGATCGTCCACCTCATCGTAGCTCCCCGCATTGCTACATGATCGTCCAGTGCCCGCCTACACAATCGCCTACCTCATCGTTTAGCTCCCCGCATTGCTACACGATCATCCAGCGCCCACCTACACGATCGCCTACCTCATCGTGTAGCGCTACCCATTTGCTACATGATCGTCTACCCAGTGCCTTGCACTCAACATTTCGCTTTCACTGCTCTTGCTCACGCATACCCAATGCAGGAGCAACTCTTGACAACGCCTCTTACCAATTCTTCAACAAATGTATCATATACAATAAAACCATTAATCAAATCGAATTTCAAAGGCTATAGACACATAAAAAGGCCCAAATCTAGGAGGAGAGAGACATATTGAAGTGAAACCACAGCTGGCTTTTATTGAGACATTTAAACAAACAGTTGAGAGGTGTAACATAAGAACAAAAATTGTTGTGAGTTTAAGAGAGGAAAGAGGAAAAGAGTATACTGATCTGAACGAACGAGAGTATAAGACACAGAAAAATAACTAAAGAGGGAGCAGTAGACTGGGCTGTGGCGCTTCAACAGAACGAGCTTTACCCACGATCAGATCCGGGTTGGCTGTGGCACTTCGATAGAACGAGCAGCAGATCCGAGCGACTGGGTGCGGTGGCACAGGTTGCACGACGAACAAACCTACACGGAAGCCAGATCTACACCACGATAGAATCTTCACCCATGATCGACAGACCAATGGCAAGGGTTTGGAAGAGAGATGTGAGAAAGAAGATGGTCTGAAGAGGGAAGTGTGAGAATGAGAGGAAAAAGAAAATAGGGGGAGAGTGAAGAGGGAAAAATGAAAAAAATGGGGGGAAAATAGAAAATAGAGGGAGAGTGAAGAGGAAAAAATTAAGCGGGTCTTTATTGTCGGTTTAAAACCGACATTAAAGATCCACTTTTTAAAAGAAATAAAACTGACATTATACATCCGATTTCACTTTTTTCAACCGACATTAAAGCCCAAAATTCTTGTATTGAATGTAAAATTTTGAAACCATTTTCGATGCCTACTAGACTGGCATCGTGAAAGGTAACCTCTCTCGACGCTAGATTAGATTGACATCGGGAAAGGGTTCCTCTCCGACGCTAATTTTTTGAATTTGGCATCAAGGAAGACTTTCTTTCTCCATCTATCCAAGAAGAGTGCATAACCGCATGTGACACAAAGAAGTGGCGTTGGTATAAGGTATTTATCTTGATGCCAATAAACCAATTTTTGGCGTAGGAAAATATGACTTTTGCCCATGCCACCATTTTAGCATCAACATATCTCCTCCCAATTCCAACTATCCTGAGGTCAATTTTTGTTTGATGAAGGAACTTTTTTGCATCTGAATACCGTTTTTTCAACGACCTTACTATCAGTCAAAAGAGTGTCGGGAAAGCATTTCTCGACGATTTTTTTTTTCTATTTTCGACAATTTATTTTTTCTGCCAGGAAAAGTATAGTTTCTGGTTCATTATAAAATGCACACATTCTACACATTTTGCATTTCTCACATGTATTTATGGATATTGTTCGATTTACTTCTATTTAAGCTAAATTCAACACAATTTTGAGGGAAACAATAGCTAATTTTAGGCGTCTAAAGAACATGTTATGAGACCCACAAACTTGAACGATTGCTTGTCCTCGAGCAATGCCACACACACTCACTATTTTTAATTGGCTCAACACCTCGTGCCACATTGCAGGCCTTTATTTTAAAATTAAATTCATACTCCTCGATAGAAACATTACTTAATTTTTACTTTAACTACTATTCAAAATGTATTTTAAGTATATCATTACTACATACCGCTCATTTAAATATGTAATTTCAAGTTTTTCGTTAGTGTAACAATAGTTCATCAGTACTTATTTAAAATTCATATAAAGTTTAAAGTTTATGCATAATAATATATGAACCCTCATTCAAAATGCATTTTAAATATTTCATGAATCTAGCAATATTATAGTAGTACCCATTAGAAAAAACAAATTCAAGTGTAAAATATTATTGATACATTGATATGTTGATATTGTACATAAAATTATTTTTGAATAAAAGTATTGACATAGACTATTTAGTATCAACTTATATACAAAATATATTGTATATTAGATATAAGGTAATATACGAAGTACAAAGTATATAAGATATATTATTGATATACGATATAGAAAGTATATAAGATATTATTGATACCCAAGATATAAAGCATATTGTATATAATATTGTGATACAACTCATTTACGAATATATCAAATATATAGGTCACATGAACTAAAAACCATATTTTAACCAAATGAATTGTGCGTAGTTTGCAAGATGGGTGACAACCATTTGGGGAGATTGGAAAAAGACAAGAGTAAATGCGTAAAAAATGGCAGAGAAAACCCATCCAGTGGCAAGGCCAATGATGAACATGGAAGGCTCATGATTCTCTTCCACCTTACCTTCCTGCTGCTGCTTGCAAGGCTCCAAAGGTCCTCCACAAAGGCCCTTGTTATTGGCATAGTTGTCACTCCGGACGGTGACTCCGAGTGGCACCGGCCCCTCCAACTCATTATCAGCCACATTCAAATAAGAAAGCCTTGTCAGCCTCCCGATTGCTTCCACCGGTATCCGCCCGGTGAGCTGGTTGCTATTGAGAGAAAGCCTATTGAGGTAAACACAGTCCCCTATACTTTCCGGAATTTCCCCAGTGAAAGAGTTTTTGGACAGATCCAAAACCGTCAAATAGCCTACCATGACGCACAAGTGGGAGGGAATGGTTCCAGTGAGCTGGTTCCCATTCAACTGTAGTGTCACTAAACTTGTACAGTGTTGTAGGCCTTGGGGGAAGTTGCCTTTCAGACGCATATCTCCGAGTACTAAGTTCATCACTCTGTTTTCTTCAGAGTTCCAACATTCAACTCCGATGAAAGAGCAGATGAAACTTGGATCTTTCTTATTTGTGAAATCCCAGGAAGATAACATCCCATCTGGGTCTTCTAGGGACTGTTTGATTGACTCCAAGCAATAAACATCATCTGCTACGCACTTTGATATTGATATTGCAAGAATTAGAATACAGACTGGGGAGAGATTGGAGAAATTGTTCTTTTTGGGGATCATTTTTCTGGTTTTTCAACCAAGGATTTTTGTTTTGCATTCAATCTATTCCTACTTCTGCTGGCTCTTTCGTTGACTTTCAAAAACATATTGACTCGTTCCAACTTGTCCGGTTGTAGTTGTATTGTATCATCCAACTCAAACTCAATCTCTTCGATCCAGCTTCAAGTTGACCCGACAAAACTAAGTTGTCATTTAGTAATTTTTTTTTACAATTAAACATATTTTATTTATCAAGAGTTGAATTATTAATCAAATTAAAAAATGAAAAAAACTTTTACAACTTACTTTTTCATTTTAGTGTTCAAAATTTCGCATTAGTTTTTTAAATATTGATAAAAAATATTTAACAAAATAAGAAATTTAAAAACAGTGTTTTATAAGCTTCATTTTTTTTTTCCTTATTAAAAAATTGGATAGCTTTCAATGGCAGTGAATAGAGTTGATATAATTTTTTGACTCCGATGGATATTTGAATGATTGATGAGATTAGGCGATTTTCTTCCATAGTTGGTCAGTCAACGGAGAAAGTGATTGATGGTTATAACATTTTCTCCCACTTTCATATACCAAAAATTTCTCCCTTCTGCCACATCTCGCTTCAGCCTTCAATAGTCCTCTCTTGTAAAAAAATAATTCAATTTTTTTTAATTAGAATTTTCTTTTATCCTGTCACAAATTTTAATTACGTAAACTACGTGAATTAAATAAAGATAATGTAACCGACCGAACATCTTAATTTTTTTTTTTTCACAAAGAGCACGATGGACACAAAATAAGGATAGAACGGATAGAGCTAAAAAAAACAATAAGATTTTAGCCAAAAATAACATCTTGGGACAAAAATGGGTATAAAAAATTGTTTTTCTTATATGACATAAATATTTTATATGAGTCTACGCCATGTTTACCAATTCATATACAAAATTGGTGTAATTGTAATGAAATTCCTTTTATGGATCAATCGTAATGAGTCTCAATATTGAACGTAATTAAATTTATTTTGATCATATTTATTAAGTCATTTTGGTAATCTGATTACGATTGAAGTTATGCTTGCACTTCAAGTTCGCGAGCACGGTGGCACCATGCTCAATATTGAACGTAATTGAACGCATAACAAAATATTACAAAACTACGCTTAGTGTTTAAACAAATTTAGACCCAACAACGGTGGCACCATCAAGTTCGCGAGCACTAAATTTTTTTAAATATCTTGACTATTTAATTCTCTCATTCTTTTCCTCATCATCCGACCGTTCAATCACCAACAAGTATAACATTTCAAGTTATTGTACTTCATTAACCATTCATTTCACTCTTCAGTCCAACTCCCATTTTTTGTTCATCATTGTTTGTTTAGGGCTTAAAAAATCTTTATATGTCTTGCAATTTTCTTCAATTTGTATTCCATTTGGATGTCATTAGGTACTTTGCATGTACGACATTGTTTGGTATCATTGTATTTATCACTTGTGTGGCCGATTGATATTAATGCCTATGTTATCAAGTGATATTTTCTGCATATCATTGTCTTTTATCATTACCGTTTTTGTTTAGGGTCAATCGGTAACGATAAGTGCAGTGATAACAGGCAGATAGTTAGACGTCGATTCAATGCAGCGAAATCTATTTGGGAGGCCAATCAATCCTACATGGACTATAGTTTTTTGGGTGTATAAAGACTAAAAGCTTTTTGATGTGATGTTGGGCCTGCTTCTTGTTGAATGAATATTAAAAGACCAAATGATGAATACTGTGGCCCTACTTTACTGATCCAATTCATGAGTCCAAGAATTTTAACCCAAAATGAATTTGGTTTGGTACATTTTTTGGCTATTGTTTGTCTACGAACTTCCAGCTGATGTGCTCCACGTGGTTGCTCCACTAACCCTTGCCTAATGGAAGTGAAATGAAAACATTTATCCTGATGGGATTTTACAGAATTAATTTCTTTCTCACTTTCGTTCTCTCTTTCGATATTGTAGAGATTCTTCTAACCCTAATCTTTTTTTTTTTTCGTGCGACTGCTTGAGTAAACGACCAGCGATAAAGAGCATGCAATCTTGTAGAAGAAAGGAGGAACAGGAGTTCTACACAACGATATACGTGGTACGACAAATGATGCCTACATCCACGAGAAGGAGAAGAGATCTTATTCAAGAGCTAAGTCACATTTTTTTTTTTTTACATATTTCAAGCTTTCTTGAAGCCTTTTTGTATATTGTATGCTACGAAATTTATAAATGATGAGTACTTATACTATTTTCTGATACAAATAGTTACAATAAAAAATTGTAAAAAGTTAAAGAAATGTGAACAGTTGTTGAATATGTTGAATGTTTGAGCTTATTTTGTTCAAATCACCACCTTAAGCTTAACATGCAAGCTATTCTCTTTCCAGATTTGACATGTCTTCACCCTTTTTCAAGAAGTTGGAAGCCGATCTGACCAAAACAGTTTTCTAGCTTGAGTTTGGACATAGTTTTGGTAAGCATGTCTGTTGCATTTTCAATGGTATGAACTTTAAGCACTTTGACTTCTCCTTTCTCTCTTCTGTCTCTTACAAAGTGATATTTAATATCTATGTGTTTGGTCCTTGAATGATATTGAGGGTTTTGGATAGGTGAATGGAACTTTGGTTATCACAGTAGATCTTTACTACTGTTTGATTAATACCAAAGTCCTTCATCAACCCCTTAAACCATAATGCTTCTTTTATTGCTTCTGATAAAGCCATGTACCTTGCTTTTGTGGTTGACAATATTGTGATTGACTGTAAATTTGCTTTCCAACACAAAAAATTAGGACCAAATAAGAATAGATAACCTAGTGCTGTATGATAGGTCTGGTCTAGTAGATATCATTAGGTACATTAGACTCCCTACTGCTTGATGGTATGGAATTGATTACATTTGAGTCAAATTTATGTTTGTTTCTTTTGTTGAATTTTCTGAGGAAAGTTTAAAATGACTAGCAATAGGTATAGTGACTGGTTTTGCATTAGACATATTAAATCTGTTAATTACTTTTTCACAGTAGCTTAATTGACTAATGGTTAGAGTTAAGGAAGCCCTGTCTCTTTGAATTTCAATCCCAATGATCATTTTAGACTGACCCAGATCCTTCGTGTCAAATTCTCTCTTTTGGAGATTTTTAACATGAAGTATCCTCCTTAGATTTCCCTGCTAGTAGCATATCTTCAACATAGAGTTGTAGATAGACTTTGTACTTATAGGTAGTTAAATTAATATAAGAACAATTATCGTAGGAACTTCTTTGAAATCTAATACTCTCTATGTAATCATTAAACCTTCTGTACCAGAATCTAGGGGATTTTTTAAGACCATATATAGATTTTTTTAGCTGACAGTATAGGTCTTCCTTCCCTCTTTCTTCAAACCCTATAGGTTGAACCATATAGATAACCTCTTCTAGATTCTTCCACTAGCCATAACCCTCCTATTGAAACTGAAGAAGAAGAAGAGGAAAACTCAATCCTAGCAGTATTAGGGCTATTAGGAACTTCATAAGTTGTCTTTTCTTTTTGCATAAACATCTTCTTCTTTTTTTTTTTTCCTGAAAGTGACACCTTCTAAAAACCCAACAAACATACACTTTACCGCCCTAGACTTTAGTTTCCCCTGATTTTGGTGAATATAGCCAATACATCCAAATACCCTTAGATTTTCTAGGTTAGGTAGATGTGTGGTCCATTTTTCTTCAGGAGTTAGAAAGTTTAGGGAGGAATGAAAACACCTATTTAAGTTGTACACAGTATAGCTTGCTGCCTCAGTCCAATATTTTTCACTAAGGATTGCATTTGAGAGAAGACATCTAACCCTTTCCATGACTGTTTTTAGTTTTTCAAATACTCCATTATGTTGAGGAGTGAATCTAACAGTCTTATGCCTAGTTATTCTTGTTTCTTTACATAATTTGTTAAACTCTTCATTACAAAATTCCAATCCATTGTCAGTTTGTAGGTATTTATTTTCTTTAGAAGTTTGCTTCTTTATCATGAGTTTCCATTCCTTAAACCTATCAAACACTTGGTCTTTAGTTTTAAGGAAGTAAACCCAAATTTTTCTAGAGAAGTCATCAGTAAAAGAAAGTAAATACTTTGAGCCACTTAGGCTAGGTGTCGGAGCTGGATCCCATAGGTCAGAGTGTATATAGGATAGCTTTTGTGGTGTGTTGTACTTTAGTGAAACTTTTCCTTGTGGCTTTTCCTAAAACACAGTGTTCGCAAAATATTAGATTTTCTGATAGACCTTTAGGTAGAATCCCTTGTTTAGATAGGACTTCTAGGCCTTTAGTACTAATGTGAGATAATCTTTTGTGCCAGACATCAGCCTCTGTGATCTCATTTGTGGTGGCAACATATGCCCCTATCATCATTTCAACTCCTTTGACCACAAATAAGTCATTTATCTTTTCCCTAACTAATATCATCTTATAATCCTTTAGTACCTCAAGGTTTCCTCCTTTATCTATGTACTCACACTCAATTGCACCAAGCATACCTAAGGAGATTAGATTTCTCTTAAGAAGTGGAACATATCTCACATTCCTAAGGAGTTTAATAGTTTCATCCTTAAGTTTAATGGAAATAGAGCCAATGCCTTCTATCATACAGCCTTAGTTGTTTCCCATATACATCATTTCTCCTTCAATTTCTTTAAAGGTGTTGATCCACGGTCTCATCGAGGTCATGTGTTAGGTGCATAAAAAATCCAGGACCCAATCATTTTTTTCTAGAGGATTTACATGGTTGGATTTGTCTAAAGTTGAGGCTAATGCATTTGAGTAGATAAAGGAGCCTTCTAGAACAGATGCTTTGGGCTATTTGCCTTTTGACTCCTTTTCTTTCTCTTGGTTCTTTCTTTTTAGGATAAAAATAGCCTTTGATTAAATGTCCTTTCTTTTTGCAAAACTTACATTTTCTTTTTTGTTTAGACTTATTATCATCTGAGTTATGTGCTTTTCTGTCCTTTGAATGATTTTGTTTGAAGTTTCCTTTAGCAAATAATCCTTCACCACTAGGATGATCCTTTCTATCAATCTGTAACAGCTCTCTAGTTCTTAGGGCTGAAATTATAGTATTTGTATTTATACTGTCCCTTCCATATTTTAGAGCATCTTTAATTTCTTTATAGGGTTTAGGTAAAAAGTTTAGAAGCATATAGGCCTCATTTTCATCACCAAGTTTTTCTGCCAGAGTTTTAAATTCAGCAACAATTTTCTTGAACTCATCTAAATTATCAGTTGAAGTTTTTTATGAATCCATTTTAAATGTAAAGAATTTCTCCCTAAGGTACATCTTACTAGGAAGATCTTTAGTAGCATATAACTCTTCTAGTTTAGTCCATATCCTATAGGCAGTTTCTTGATCTAAAACTTGTTTAAGGACACTGTCACTAAGGTTTAGAACCAACGTACCATAAGCTGCAAGCTCCCAGTCTTCTTTTTCTTGGGCTGTCACAGTAGCAGGGAGTGATGATGGCTCAAGGAGGGCTCTGTGAGCTTTCTGCTGATCGAGAATTGCCTTGATTTTAGCCTTCCACAGGCCAAAATCTCCTTTGCCATCAAATTTCTCTACTTCGAATCTTACTACTGACATATTTGAATGAAAAACTTGAATCTTGAATCTTTAAGAACTGCAATCTTGTAAGTCTTTTGCTTTGATACCACTTTGTTGGGCCTGCTTCTTGTTGAATGAATATTAAAAGCCCAAATGATGAATACTGTGGCCCTGCTTTGTTGATCCAATTCGTGAGTCCAAGAATTTTTCCTCAAAATGAATTTGGTTTGATAGAGTTCTTGGCTATTGTTTGTCCACAAACTTCCAGCGATGTGCTTCATGTGGTTTGCTCCACTAACCCTTGCCTGATGGAAGTGAAATTAAAACTTTTATTCTGATGGGATTTTATAGAATTAATTTCTTTGTCACTCTTGTTCTCTCTTTTGATATTGTAGAGCTTCATCTAACCCTAATATTTTCTGTTTTTTTCGTGCGACTGCTTGAGTAAACAATCGGTGATAAAGAGCATGCAATCTTGTAGAAGAAAGGAGGAAGAAGAGTTCTAAACAACGATATACGTGGTTTGGCAAATGATGTCTATATCCACGGGAACGAGAAGAGATCTTATTCAAGAGCTAAGTCACAGCTTTTCTTTTTACATATTTCAAACTTTCTTGAAGCCTTTTTGTATATTGTATGCTACGAAATTTGTAAATGATTAGTACTTATACTATTTTCTTATACAAGTAGTTACAATAACAAACCGTAAAAAGTGAAAGAAATGCGAACAGTTGTTGAATATGTTGAATGTTTGAGCTTATTTTCTCATGTGATGTAGACTTCTCCAATGAATATGCAGGACCATTGGATGTTGTCGGTGATCAACATCATGAAGGGAGAAATATTTTGTATACGGTTCAATGCTTACTTACATCAATATACTAGACCTGAAGATGAGTAAGGAAAGTCTCCTCTCATAAGCCTTGGAAGGACAATCAAGTTAATACAAGTATATATAGAATAGCAATACATTGGATTGCAGGATTTTTTGTTGAAATACTTTTGGAAACAATTGTTGGAATTAATTAAATTAATTCTTTAATGGGTAACAATTTGAGTTCTTAATTATACCATGGTTAGAATAAAAATGATTAATATATAGTTGCATCGTTGACCTACTTCTATGTCTTGGGTTTCTTCTTTTACATATCCATGCGTTTCTGTCTCCCTAATCCCTTCGATGATTTTTTTTCACATCTTCTTTTAGCTTTACATCTATACCTTAACTTTGTCTTCATCTCCATCTTTATCTTCAATAGGAATCATAAACTAAACGCATGTACATCTTCGTGATACTTCACTGGAGGGGTTTGGCTTATCAATAACTTAGAGATTGTAACATAAGTTCTATATGAACTTTGAATTATGGAATTTGGGTCTTTGAAATTAGTTTTACCTTTTGTTTTTAACTGAAATTTTAAAATTATTATTATTATTATTTGTATTTAGATCCTTCACTACGACAATTAAAGTTTTTAATAGCATTTTAAGATAGATTTAATTATAAAATGCTATTAAAAAGAAGCAAAATAAATAAATAAATAAATGAATCGTGGATTAAAAAATTAGGTCGCGTGTGCAGGAAAAATTTCACATTTTTCTTCAATCTGTAATCTTTATTCTTCTCAGTCTCCTTCACTTGAGAAGCTTTCCTAATTTCGTTCGACCAAACGTTTCTATCTTCGCCATCTAATTTCTCATTCACTATCATTGACAACTTCACCATTCTTCTTCTGTTTTGCATATGTCCATTCACTTTCTCTCTCATCGTTCTTTTTTCATTCTATTCTAACAAAGACTACAAGAAATATATCTTTTAATAGCATTTTGTTATAGTTAGTCTTATAAAATGTTATTAAAAAAGAGGGGAAAAAAAAAAAAAAAAAGCGAAAGGGCTTAAAAATTAGGGCACCGTTGACATTTTCAATTTTTCATTCTTCCGCCTCTTCGTTTGAGCGTTTCTTCAGTCTTCCACCTTTTCATTCGAGCGTCACGCTCATCCCCTTCATTTCTCTCATGTCTCTTACATTTTCGGCATCGTTGTTCTCTCTCAAGGCTTTTCCTCTTCATTCCTTCTCCAGTCTTCTTCTTCAAACGACTTCATATCATCATTCTCTTCGCTCCTTCATTCATCCTCTCCAACTCTGCAGAGCTAGTCGTTCTGTAGGCAACGTTTACCACATTCGTGGAGCAATGTAAAGCAGTCAGCTACAATATTCAGGCACAATGTGAAGGACATTCTTCACCATAGGCTTTGAGAAGAATCTGCCTTCAAGTTTGTTCCTTCGCTCTTAGTTCACTTGTTTTATTCGTGTTCATCTTTTCATTCTTAAAGTTGTATCAGACAAGAAATAGATGGTCATAACAATGGTCTTTGATAGAACCACATTTAGTGTGTTGTGTGTGCAATTTTTCTTTAAATGAAATGAAGGAGATTGAATGTGTGTGAGGACCTATCTTGTATTCTTCATCTCTCTTTTCGAATCAGTAAATAAATTATCTGAATGTCTTCTACCATGAATATAGGCTACAAAACTGAACCACTGTAATGTTGAACGTATTGTATTTTGCAAAACTTACTCAATTTTAGCAATCTTAATATTTTCATAGAGCAATTGTCTCTCAATTTTGTAAAATTGGCGTTTTCTTTTCGTGGTATTTTTAATGTAGCAGTAATGTCATGTTAGGGAGGTATTATTGAAAATGTAAAGGCCCATGTTAGAGAGGTACTATTGAAATGTAAAAACAAGAGGAGACAGAATAAGAATAAAAAGAGATTAATTATTAAAGAATGTCATGTCTACAATGCATAATTTGTAAATAAAATATAATATCAACAGAAAAGAAAGTCCCAAGATTAAAATACGATCATAAGCAACTCTCCGGCACAAGTACTCCAATACTGGATCCACCGATATTCTTGCATGAGGATGTTGTTGTCTTGTTCTTGTATGTGAGCTTGATGTCTTGTAATTGTATGTCACTGCATGGATTGCTTGGACTACAATCAAACGTCATAGCTTCAATTGTTGCTGATGTTCCTTGTATATTTCTATATGTCACTCCACTAATCTTCACTCCAGAACTCTAATAAAACAACACGTATATAACACAAACAAAATTGAAGATTAATTCAGTTTATTAAATGACTACTATGTATATAAGCAAAGATTAAATAATTTAGGCTCCATTTGGTAATCTTTGATTTTTTTTCCTTAAATTAAACCTAGAGATACAATATTTCCTCTTCTAAATTTTTTCTTTGTTATATACTTTTTACCAATAGTTTAAAAATTAAGCCAAAGTTTAAAAAAATAAAAAATAAAAAGTAGTTTTTACAAACTTGTTTTGTTTTAGAATTTGATTAAGAATTTGCAAATTACGATAAGAAATGAGGAGGAAATATGCTTAATTTTTAAAAATCAAAAACAAAAAATAAAATGGTTACCAAATGAAATCTTAATAATGAAATCAGAGAAAGAATAAGACCACAATTCAATTTACCTGAGAAGGACAACCTTTGTTATTCGGACAATAGTTTTGGTCAATTAAGATAGGATTCTTAACATTCTTCATGATGATATTTTGAAAGAGAACATTTTTGACAAAACCATTGCTAGCCGTAGGCCATGTCTTTATCCTCACACCATTGTCGGATCCAATGAAAATTGCATTTGTCAATGTTACATTCTCAACTCCATCTTCATTGAACTCTTTCCCCAAGCTACCAATGCTGCATGCATCAATTGAAATTAAATTGAATCATATTCTTTTTTATTACCTCAAAGATAGTTAGAGTGGGTAAATGTAATTAAATTTGTCACAACCCATCCGTTTAAGCTTTTGGATTAATCACATGAATATTTAACATAATCCATATTTTCAATATAGATTACCTTACACCATGGCCGGGCCCACATTTGACATGACTCATAAGTAGGCTCTTTGTTCCATCTCCAATGGATATGCAATCATCTCCGGTTTGAAGCGTACTTCCAGTGATCGTCACATTAAAAGACGACTGGACATGAATTCCATCAGTGTTGGGGCTTTGGTCGGGTGCCATTACCTTCACATTTTTAACCATTACATTTTTGCAGCTGTTGATTACAAGATGAGTTTGTTGGCTGTTGATCGAGGTTATTCCACTGACGTAAATATTGTTTGCCCAATTAAATGTCAATGACTGTATTTCATTAATATATATAAGAGATCAGCATACAGATGTGATGTTAGGACGTATATAGATATTAAGCTAAATTTGATTACCAAAAAAGAAGACAGAAAATGAGTATAAAGCCATAAGTACTTTGTTTAATGACATACCCTAGCTCCAACTGGACACTGTTTTCCAGCTTTCTTGCAAGCCCAATACCCAGCGCCCTTTGCATCAATGTTGCCACCAAAGAAAGAAACGCCATCAACTTTGATGAACAAAATCCAGTATCCAGAATTTCCGAGGGCACGATAATCGAGAGGTGCGACGAGCGTGCCATTTAAACGGAAGGTAATATGGTTGTTACATGGGCCTCTAAATGTGATGGGGGTTAGCAAGAACCTTCCCTTGGGGACGTTGATGGTGGATGGAGTGGAGGAGCTACAAGCCGATGTCCATGCCTTCAGAAATGATTTTGTCGAGTCGGTTTTCCCGTCGCCTTTTGCACCAAAACTAATCACATTGAAGCTGCCTGCACTGGATGTTTGTATCAGCAAATACAAGAAGAAGAAGAAGAAGAAGAAAGTGATGGAGGATGTGTTAGCCATTTCTTTGTTTTTTCTTTTTTTTGGATATTAGATAATAATAAAGAGAGAGTTTGTGAGAGGCAATGGGAGTTGGGATTCGTTTATTTATAGTGTCCTGTCAACAATATTATGCTTCAATATTTGAGTATTAATTAATTTAATTTAGCTACTAAGCATGAAAGATGAATATGCTACGCTAGCGGCGAGTTCTTAATATCTCATTTGTTTGCTTTATTATTTTGGCAGCTAATGATTTTTTAGTTATAATACAATACCATGTATCCTCCAATATTTAATAATTCGAAATTTATAATTTAAACAATTGAATTGAGTAAAAAAAGAGCTTCCATCCCATCCAATCCAATCCAACTAAAAAATATTTGGGTTAGATTGATTCATCTTATTCGTACTTTTCTTTATATTTTTATTCTAAAAATAAGTAAAATTTAGTTAGTTATATCAACAAAATTGATATAAATATTAATAAATTGCTATACAAGTATAATGCATCTAATTTTAAATTTGGTATATCACTTTACACATTTTACTTGAGTGAGAATTGAAATCCTAATTTTAGGTGGCTGAAAAGCCATCCTGTATTTTAATTAGCAAAATCTTCATTGACTTTTTGGAGTTTTCAAATCCAGTGATTGGGTTGAGCGGATTTTTTTTTTTTTTTTTGCTATATTTGCAAGATTTAAAAATAAAAGATAGGAATGTAATTTTATCAAGTCTTGTTGCCATTGTTGCAAGTAATCCTTATTATTTTATTATTTATCTATCCATTGCAATTCCTTTAAATTGTTGCAAACCTAACTGAATTGGGTCGAAACCGAAAAGGACCAAAACTTCCATAAAAGAATAAGAACGAGAAAATCAACTACTTTTTAAAGAAGCATGGATGGTAATTGGTGGCATTATATCTAATGTGCTATATTGGATTCACCTTTAAGTTGGTGGAAAAAATATTTAAGTACTATCTCGATTGCACCTATTTTGTGTATTCTCAATAATTTATGAATTTTTTCACCTAGCAATTCTTTTTTTTCTAAATTAAATTATTTTTATATTTTTTACAATACATTAAGAGAGGTGATAGGGACAACTACTCCTCTCAAACATCATTCATCGGCTAACTCCTTTTCACCGAGCATACCTCGAGGGATGGTTAATTCAGGATCATGACTCTCCTTCTCATCGAGCATAAGACGAGGCATGGTTAATTCAGAGTTTGCTCTGATACCACTTGATAGGGACTTACCCTCAAAATATCTCTACATTGGTATGATATTGTCCACTTTGGGCATAAAACCCTCATGGTTTTGATTTTGGTTTCACCCCAAAAGGCCTCATACTAATGGAGATAGTCATCCTCACTTATATACCCACGATCCTCTTCTTATCTAAATCAATGTGGACCTTTGGTCGCATTCCCAACAAGAGGAATGTATGAATAGAGTGAAGCAAAACTCCACCTAGTCATTCATTGTCCTCTCCCATGAATACTAAGCACTTTATTTACAATACAAAGATAGTCCATTCTCGGGCCAACTCACACTCACATAGGTAGCAAAGTAATTAATGAACGACAATATGTGGATATTCTAAGTTACATCTTAGAGACTTACCTATTACTGAGTATGGAAAAGAGATTAATAATAAACACAATATTTTAAAATTATATTACCTCACGAAAATTGAATGGTAGTTATGCATGTGGTAGTGCCTTGGCTTTCAAGGTACATAAAAAACAAAAAACCGTATGATTGGCCTTTTCGATTTAATTTGAATACCTATCGACCCAGATTATCGTTTATATTATTTATTCTTTATAAGAGATTGAAAATAACTGCAGTGGTATTTAATCTTCAAACGTTGTCAAGTAATATAATATATTATAGAATGTGATATTATCTAACAAATATGGATAAGCAATGATATTGTGGTTGTTGTATACAGAGAATAATACTAATTATTTAAGTAGTAATCAAGCAAACATAAGATTGAATCAATAACCAATTTCCGTCGAAAAGAAGAAGCATAATGAAAATGCATGAACTTTGCGGCTATACATCAAGACTTGGCGATTTTCTCCCATTTGAATCAAACCACCGCATATCAGCCGCCAGCTTTCTTAGCATATCCAATTGCTTTTCATTTGACTTTATATCAATGTTTCTTTGATTATTAATTTCACTATAAATAAAGGCATCCCGATAGCCATGCATCTCCAACAATTTAATTTCAAACTTTAACATCTTCTCCAAACATATGGGCAGCCCAATGAAGAGCTTAGTCATCATCTTCTTCCATTTCTTCATTCAACTGTCAAGTGCAGGCAGCTACATGTCATAACTTGGGTGCAAAACCGATGGGAAAACCGACTCGACCGCAATCATTTATGAAGGCATGGAAATCAGCGTGTAGCTCCCTGACACCATCCATCATCAAACGTCCCCAAGGGAAGGTTCTTGCTTACACCCATCACATTTAGAGGTCCATGTAAAAATAAGATTACATTTCGCTTGAATGGCACTCTTGTCGCACCTCTCGATTATCGTGGCCTCTGAAATTCTGGTACTGGATTTTGTTCGTCAAAGTTGATGGCGTTTCTTTCATCGGCGGCAATATTGATGGTAAAGGCCACTGAGTATTGGACCTGCAAGAACTCTGGAAAAAACTGTCCCCCAGAGCTAGGGTTATGTGTTATTAGTATTTCAAACTTCACTCGTCTTTTTGCTGTCTATCTCAACCATACAACACAATAAATCTAAAAATACTTCTAAAACAAAAGAAGAATATAAGAGTTTTTTGTTTTTTTTTCTTTCACGAAAATGGATACAACTTAAGTTATTATTTGATCAATGACTAGGTGAACTTAGGCTCCACCTTATCCATGTATCTCTATCTTGTCACCCATAAAAGAAAACAATTCAATTTTATTAGGCAATGGTATGTTTGTGTAGCCCAAGCAACACCCAAAGTATGTTTTTTTTTTTTTTAAATGTTATTGTGAAATTTTACATTATTTTTTTTTAACAAATTAAAATGCAGTCAATAACATTCAATTGGGCAAACAACATCATAATTAGTGGATTAACTATCGATCAACAGTCAACAAAGTCATGTTGTGATCAATAGCTGCAAACAACGTAGTAGTTAAAAATGTGGAAGATAATGGCTCCAGATCAAAGCCCAAATACTGATGGCATTCGATGTGCAATCTTCACTTAAACGTTACCATCATTGGAAGTACTATCAAAACTGGAGATGATTGCATTTCTATTGGAGATGGAACTAAAAATTTGTTTATGACTAATATCAAATGTGGGCCAGGCCACGGTGTAAGTAACAATACTATATTTCTATGTTCGTACAAATGTTGTTAATAATATTATTTTATTTTGGATGATAAGCTAATACAATATAGTTTCAATACATATAGCATTGGAAGCTTAGGAAAAGAGGTGAACGAAAATGGAGTTGAAAATGTAACATTGATGAATGCAGTCTTCACCAAATCCGATAATGGCGTTCAGGATAAGACATGGCCAACGCCTAGCAATGGTTTCGTAAAACACGTCTCTTTCAGAATATCATTATGAACAATGTTCAAAATCCAATCTTAATTGATCAAAATTATTTGTCCCAACAATCAAGGTTGTCCTCTCCAGGTAATTAATTAACTAATTAAATTGTTGTACTACCTAACCCTCTCTTTAATTTTCGTATAATATTTGTTTTAATTTGTTGTTTTAAAGAGTTCCGGAGTGAAGATTAGTGATGTGACGTTATAAAAATATAAAGGAACATCAGCAACATCGAAAGCTATAAACATTTGATTGCAGCTCTAGCAATCCATGCAGTGACATAAGATTGCAAGACATAAAGCTTACATATAAAAAACAAGGCAGCAACTTCATCATGCAAGAACGTTGATGGATCGAGTATTGGAGTGCTCATGCCACACACATGCTTCTGACCGAAACAACTTTAGAGCTCCTATTAATAAATGAAGCATTTTTTTTTCATATTTTATTTGTTTAATGTGAATATATTTTTTTATGACATAAATAATAACATGGTGTGTGCTTACTCCCATACACGATAGAATTCAGATCAAAATATTCAAAATAGGTCATAATGTTTCTGTGAGAGAAACATGCAAATTCTATTTACAAATCATTCTAAATTAAGGTTAGCTACTCTCAAGAGAAACAATGTTGTATAAACATGCAGCTAGGTTACAAATCATTCAAAATTCAATAGTAAACATTATAGAATGAGTGTATGTTTCTTGAAATCTTGAATACTCAAATCAATAATATAAAAGTAAATCATAATTGATTTAAAAAACGCAAAAAAAAAAAAACATTACTTCCTAAAATATTAAAAGGAATTGAAAAATAACCATTCACAATACTATTGGGACGAGATTTTTAAGCAATGTGTCAAGACTAAAGATGCTTAATTAAAGCATATCATCACTTCGTTAACACCAGATTTTAATTTTTCAAACGGTCAACTATAATGCAGTTTCCCTTTTTCAACAAATTTCTTTTCTTTTTCTTTTTTTTTTTCCTTTAAGATACATTTGCCACACAGAACTGGACTGAGATGTGTTGGAAATAATTGTATGTGAATAATAATTGTCTGCTTTGGTATTATTTGAGTTAGGGTGTAGAGTGTTAAGCTGAATTAGTGATGTGTTATTTTATGATGTGAATTATGGAGGAAATGCAATAATGGAGTTGCGTTGAGCACTCAAGTTTTTTCAATGGAATCCAAGTGTAAACCCCACTGAATTTCCTGGTAAGTCCAGGATCGAACTCAGGGACTTGGGAAACGGTATGCGATGATAATTTTTCAGAAAACTTTGCGGTAACCAAATAAACCAATAGTTGTTGGGATTGTTGTTCGTGGTAATAAAAATAGACAAATGTGGCGGATTTGAGAAAAGTTTAATTATGCGATAGATGCACTGAGTATGCAGATGAACGGGTTGAGAAAGACTTTAACTAGCGTTACTTGGGGAATGTGTCAGACTATGCGCTCATGCTACACCCATGCACAGCAAATCATTTTCCAATACAAATGCGGTACTTCTAAGTCTAGTGCGCATGTGTTGAATGAAAAAGTGTTCATAGAGTTTATCCCTAAGTCTCTACTCTTTTCCTATATGATGATGCAAGATGCACGCAAAGACAAGGTGACCACACAATCAAATCCTATCTCTAGGATGCATGCATGCATGCGATACGGTAGTAGCAAACAGTGCTTATTCCTAAGCTCCTATCTCTTGATTATGCATTCTAATCTGACTCTCTCGAGCCTAGATTCTAACCTGACCTTTCCAAGTCTAGATCCTATCCTTAGACTACCCTCCCGAGTATCTCTAATGAACGAATGAAGCATACGTAATACAAAATAAACCCATAGAGTGAAGATCCCCAGTTATGCTAGCTAAGTGCTCCTAAACCCATTCAACAGATTTAGCTACTCATGCATAATAAATAGGGAGTGAACAGATATACAAAAGTAAATTCCATTTTTATAAATGAGTTTGAGTACAAAATAACAATGGAAGATAAAGGTAGAGAGCCTGGTAGCAATCCCTTGCTGCCCAAGGCCTTTACACTGACAATTCTATTCGGTTCAAAAGATATTCCTACTTTCGCAGGAGCTGGCCCTTTCTCTGATCTTGATGCTTCCGGCACTCTTTCGAGCTCACCGGAACGATCTATCGGCACAACCTCCTTCTCTCGCTTTCACCTTAAAATAAAAGAAAAACTAAGAACAAGGCTAAGCTAAAGGAAAATTCTCTGAGTGATTGAATTGTTGAACTAGTGAACTCCTTTTCTAGAGAATGTCGTCGGTATTTATAGAGCTTCGGGGTGAAGGGCAGCTTTCTCTTATGATTGCACAGATGAGATGGCTTTAATTCTCTGACTGATGTGTCGAATATTTATCACCGAAAAGCTGAGTGTAGTTGTTATCGTTATCGACTTGTCAACTTAATTCGGATTCGACCGTCATCAGCTTTCTGTCCCATCGTGATTAATTATTCCTTTCACCCAGATGCGCCTACCAAGTTGCGGCGACTTTATGCAGCGATCCTTCTTGAGCAGATGTTTACTAGCACCAATCACCGTAGAGCCTTACGGTAATGTTGCGCTCGACCATTGATTTATTGTGATCGTGCTTTTCGCCTTGCGTCAACGCGTATTCTGCATAAAAATACAAAAATTAACTGTTTCTATGCGATGGACGCATGCGACCGCAATGTTATCAACGCAAAGCTTCATTGTTTAAGAACTTAACACTGTAATAACGTGCATTTCTGTCCGTTATCACACCCCCAAATTTAAACAATGTTTGTCCGAGCATAAACTAAAGATTTCCTTTAGCAAGTCAATCGCAAATCTCTTTTTCTAAATTTCTCAAGGATACTTCATTCAAATCCTATACACCAAAATTTCCTTAAGTCTTATTTAAGTCTCCTCTTAAAATATTTCTAAGATCTATGGACCGCAAGTTTAACTTTCAAAAGGACTTTACTAAATTTCGGGACATCGCATGATTTATTTCAAGAAGAAAACTTTTCCACCATGGTGTCAAATGATTTTTATCCTTGCATATTTTTTACATTATTATTTTTCTCTGACCTTACACTAATCAAAGTGTCTTACCTTCGTTTTGGTGCCTTCGTTTTAGCTTGCCCCCACGTGTGTCATGCGGACATCCAACTACGAGTAATGCGCTCTTTCTCAGATTAAACTCATACCTACTAGGCAGTGGAGTTGCGGTCATTTATTTATACGTTGATCCTGGCGACTTACTTTCGTATTGGCTTGCCCCCACACGTGTCATGCGGACATCCAACTTTGGGTAAGTACCTTTCACAACTTAACTCTTATCAACATGAATTTCCCCATTGCGTTGACAGTAGAGTTGTTATTCTCAAAATTATTATTATTATTATTATTATATATATTTTATAAAGCTAAAAATAGTAAGGTCGAAAATAAATATCGCATCCCCAAATTTAAAATGTTGCAATATCCTCATTGCCAAAAGATTGAAAGAAGTCATGTGATGTCCTTAGGAAGCTTCGTAAAGAGCATTTGAAAGAAAGCTAGCAGACCTTTAACTTCTAGAAATATTTCATGAGGTGACTTTTGTAAGATTAAGTTGATTCTAATATATAAGACAAAAATAGAAGCATGTGTTTCATCATTGAAATCATACTTGGCAAAGAGAAAGCATGCGGTGACTGACTAAATTCATTAATGTTAAATGATTGCGGTAATCAAAGAGGATACGGTGATAAAACTTTCAAAATTAAAATGCGATGCGATAACACAAAATCTGGAATAAAGATAACGAAGAATACAACCCCCCAAATTTTCGTTGTCGCCCGCATTGTTTGTTGACGCATCCTGCTTTGCAGCGATCTTCTTTTTTGGATTGCGGTGACGGAATAAGATAAGTTGCTTCTTCGTGCAGCGTCTCCGCAATCGTTCGCCTCGATCGTTTGCAAGAAAAACATAAAGAGGGTCAAATGATTTTAAACAAAACAAAATCGTTTACTGCAATCGTTCAGCACGATCGGCCATTTTTTTTTACATAGAAGTAATAAGTAAAAAGAAGATAGATAAATGATAATTGAAGTGTCGTAGAAATGAGAGTTCATGAACCAAACAAAGGATACTCTAGAAGACTTGCGCCCCAGATGATGTTGCATGCCAGTGCAGGGGCCACTCTATATTCCTCTATTCTAGGTTTCCTAGATCTACAGAGGTCTTTTCTTGCTGAAAATCACCCTCGTGGTATGCCTTAACTCGCTGCCCATTATACGGCTCCCATCCTCAGTAATCAGCTCCACCACGCCATGCTGGAGATTTTTACCGCATATGTGTTTGTCGTGCCAGCACTTTGCACGCTCCTTGTAGATCTTTGCGCTCTCATATGCGTTAGTCCTCCATTCCTCCAGCTCGACCAGTTGAAGTTTTCTCGCTTCTCCTGCTTTCTCCAAGTCAAAGTTTAGCTTCTTTACCGCCCACAATGCTTTGTATTTCAGCTCTAGAGGTAAATGACATGCCTTACCGAATACCAACACATACGGGGACATACCTATGGGTGTTTTAAATACAATCTGGTATGCCCACAACGCATCGTCAAGCTTCGTTGCCTAATCCTTTCGTAAAAGCCTTACTACCTTCTCAAGTATCAGCTTGATCTCTCGATTGGACACTTTGGTCTGACAGTTCGTCTACAGATGTTATGCGGTGGCCACTTCATTGCTCAATCCTTTCGTGAAGGCCTCATCGCCACACCGTCCTCTGAATTGTCCTTCAGTTTGGATCATCTGCAGCATCACCGGCTTCATTTTGAATCGGCTTCCATCGAGGACAGGCCTCATTCCTGGAGAGAAATCATAGAGGTTTGGTGATGCATAGTCCCTAATGGGCCTATTACAATCGTATGATCCATCAGCAGAAATGAAGATCTTGCCACGTGGCCACGTAAAAGCCTTCTTAAACAGAAATTGCATTTTTGCTCACGCATGATACATTGGCATATAGTGTTTGTTTTATTTTTGTGCATGCACAAAACTTCACCAGAGCTTTATAACTACTAACATATACAATGTGTATCATGCATTTATAGTTGCAAAAAAAAAAAAAAAAAAAATGGCTGCCGAAAATTTAGAAAAGGAAATGTACTCAACCATTAATTCTTTAACAAAAATATACCATCCCAACAATAATTCTTTGGTTCCTATTTGTTACATTCGCTATTAGATTTCATTTTAGCATACAAAATGAACAAACAAATAGTAAATACACAAATATTGGTTAGCTCAGTCAACTGGTCTTCACAAAAAAGGTCATTTTTCGCGTCTTCAAAATGCATAGACCTGAAAAAGGTATATTAAAGTCAAATAAGAACAACATGTTCAATCTTATTTATATGAAATGAATCATGTATCACAATTAATTAAAAAAAAATTCATTTGTATGAGCTTCAAGTCCAAAAAGTGCATATTGGAAATGCATGTCATTGAAAAAACAAGGAAAGTTTTAAAAAACTTTCTAAAAAGTGTCAAATTAAGACTAAAATTGACATAATTCCATGATTTTGAAGCCGTATATGCTGTAAACCATCCCAAAACGTATAAAATTGTCATAAATATGCCTATTAAAGTACAAGTCTCCAAAAAAAACATGGTTTAAATAACCTACAAATGTTTAAGTATAAGTTTCACTCTCCAAAAAAACCTAAAAACTACTTAAAAAGTGTCTAAGTGACACTTTTACTCTCAAAACCCAGCCTAAAAAGTACCTATAAAGTTTTCAAGAGACAATTTGACTTCCAAAATAACCTTTCACATTCATAAGAGTTACTTTGATTATAAAAATGAACTACATTGTTTCCAAAAAGTGTTTTAAGTCCACCTTTAATTTCAAAACAACAAAAAATGCCCAAATGGCTAGAAACTAACATAAACTTGCTAAAATTTGTGTAAATGACAATTTGATTATCCAAACAACTTAGAAATGCTTGAGTACAACTTTTAGTTTCCAAGAAAACCTAAAAACTACCAAAAGTGTCTAAGATACAATTTCACTCTCAAAGCAACTTGAAAAGTACCTACAATGTTTTAAAGAGACAATTTGACTTTCAAAAAAAACTTTTTACATTCGTAAGAGTCACTTTGATTAGAAAAACGAACTACATGTAGGGATGAAAGCCCTATCGCACCAAAAAACACAGAACTAAAACTCATTATTAATTTGAGATTTCAGAAATACCATGCACACGACGATTTAGAAATAATACAAAGTCCAAAGAAAAATAAAAAAATAGCCTACTGTAAAATTAGAACTTAGGTCAAGCATGCTTAAAATTCACAAAAAAATGATGGAAAATCTTTACCTTTGTAGAACCAAGTGAGAATTTAGTTATACAATTGGGGTTTTAGAACACCGCCAAAAGAGTAACCTTCCTATCCTTTGTGAAACCTTTGGTAATCTTTTTGATTTGTGGGAACCAATTTAATTGGGAAAAAATATAGGGAAAAGGAGGAATTTTCTTTGAGAGAAGTAAAAGGGCCATAACTATTATGTGCAGAATTTTTCTCTTTTTTTTTTCCTCTATGATCAAAACCATTTTTTTTTTTATTAATCGAGATAGAGAGGGAAAGAATGTTGGATTGTATGTCCTAAAGCTCGCAGTTTGTAACATTAAACACATTCTATTATCAATAAAGATGTTATTGACATTTATTCAATAAAAATGTTATTGAATATGTGAATTGCATTTGTAAAGTCTAAATCAAATAAACTAAAGATTCATGGCTATTATTTGAATACATGACTTTATGTGGAGACATAAGATTGGATAAAGTTCAGTAAATAGCTAAAATAGTCTATAGTATATGAATAAAGTTGGGTACCTTATTCCGGTTACACTTCTAGATGTGGCCCACTCTATAGGTATTACAATTTATTGTAAAGTGCTACAAGCAAAGTGACTCTGATTCGTTCATGTATTGACATGAGGAGCAGGGGCGTCCTATGCAATGATTGCATAAGATCGGACAAAGAATTAGGTCACTCTTACTTTATAATGATGTTTACTGTTTAAGACTGACTATTTCAAAGCGATAACATATGGAACTTGACCATAATCTTGAGCTAACTATGAACTCCTGTTTATTTGGGATTATCCTTAGATTTGCATAGGTGAGGGTTGGCTCAACGACATCGGCTCAATAGGTCTCCCATTTTAGGGGTAAGACCGGGCAAATAACTGGGGAAATAGGGTGCAATTCACTCCTACCTACTTTTAGGGATAGTAAAGAGGTTGTTCCCTTAAGTGCTGACTCCAAGTCTTGAACAATGGGCCCACCCTCTCATTGGCCCAAGAGGGATTCAGTTTAGTGATTGGTTCACAAACCAAGTGTTCATTAGAGGATCAGTGGAACCGAAGGAGCAAGATGTAATCTCAAGGCTAAAACAGTTTTTGACCCAGCCGTTATTACAAATAACCTATGAAGGATTAACTTATTTAATCATGATTATATCAAATGAACACATAATATATCTACAATGAGGAAAGTGCAACTACAGGTCATAGTGGACATTTCTGTTAGTTAACGAATTTTGATTAACTAGGTTAAAGAGATTGACCGGTTAGTCTCAGATTGTTGAAGCTCATGATCTGTAGGTCCATCAGGTCTCTTCCCTAGCTCACTACGGACAAAATTGAAGAACTAGGTGAAGTATGAATTTGAAATGTTCAAATCTGGGCATTAGAGAAAATTGTATTTTATACGAGATATAATTTACAATTAAGTAATTAAATTATTAATTATTTCTTAGAGTATTCTTGAATATTAGAATGGAAGTCTTCTCAAGTTAGGTGTAAAAAATAATTTAATATGTGATATTAAATTTATTTTAAGCATTTTCTAAATTTTGAAAATGTTTTTTTCATAAAAGTTTGTTTTATTTATATTAAAATTAGTTAGTGGAAAAAATCCAATTGTTGGATTTTTCCACTAACTAAGTTGACTTTGAAGTGGCACTTCCAAAGCCTGACACTTAAAGATTACATGCTAGTTGATTTTGAGGTGGAAGAATGCAAAATAGGATTTTGCATGTAATTTATCTTTAAATAGTTTGTTTTTTGAAATTTGGAAAAACGAATGCTTTTTTGACTTTGACTTTACTCTTCCATCAAAATCTCTTGACTCTGCACTTTACTAGAGTAAAATTCTCTTTAGTTCATTAATAAAATGGTCCCACAACCGTGTTTTTCAACTAGAGAATAATGAGGATTTCTCATTGGTGGTGTCAATCGAGCTCGGGAGAGGAAGATTTCGATGGATTCTACAAAGGTTGTCATTTCTAATACTCTATGCATGCTTATTTATGTTCTTTATGTAATTAGAACGTTATCAATCTTCGTTTTCGCTATTGCATGTGTTCTTTATGTTCCAACAATTGGTATCATATCATGCTTATAATGTTCTATTGCATATTGGTCGGTATTTTTCATTTATTGATTGAATTGTGAGCTAAAGTGGATATATTACGGTTTTGGCATTAGTTTTCTTTTAATTTCTTGTTGAACTTTGTAATTACTCACATGTATATGAGTATTATTGTGTGATAAAGGGTCTGTAAATTTTCTTGAGTCATTAGAGTTGTTCTTTAGCTGTAATTGATCGACTCCGAGAAAGAGGACAACTTCAATTTGGAGAAAAATAAGCTTGTAGACCTAAGAGAGCCTCCAAGACCCGATTTTGCTTCCAGATCCGAGAACTTGGCAGCCCGATCGATTTGGTGAGTTGCCTCGTGCACCAGTTGTCTGCACAATCCGACTTGTCCACGCACCCGACTCGACCTGGTTTGGTAAAGATTCCCTGCATGCCTGCCGTCTGTGTACCCGATGATAACTTGTAGAAATACAAGTTATTTATATTGTGTTATTTAGATATTGCGGCTGAAAAGAAGAAAAGTTGCATTGATAGTATAGAAATTGGCTAAGAAATGCAAGAATTATAAATTGTCGCTAATACACCCATTAACACCACTACGATGGTAGAATAGAATGTTTCAGTTTTATTTTACAGAAAATCAAGTCACCGCATGCGTTCATGGCTCAAAGATAACCTGTACAACGCATCTATGTCACATTGCGTGCGTCAATCGAAAACGAAGAGACGATCAATGCAATGCGACAATCGATCAAGAGCTTTGCGATCAACGCACTCTCAACCGCATGCGGTAATAAAAAACAACACTGCCTGCGGGAGATAGATCGAAGATGTAAAGAGCAACGCATTTGTGGAGGAGTCTGACGAGTGTACAACTGTCAGTTGTGCACTTCTGACGGGATTGATTGCGTAACAGAAGGAATATTCACTCCGCCATTTTAGGAACTACCTTAACCATATAGTGGGGACCACAATTGCAAAGAGTCAAGCTTCACCTATAAATAGCTTCTACAAATTCACTGAAATATATACTTGAATACATAGAAACTTGTATATACTGATCTGAGAGAGAGACTGGTCTGAAGCGATTTCAAGAGTAGATCTGGGAAGAATCACAAGACAAGGCCAAGAGGTGAGTCTCCGGGCAAAGAATACTTTCAATCTCCACCATTGAAGCTCTGTACGAAGGTCACTTCTACTAGAAGAGCAAGCCTGAGAGGGAAGCTCTCCTCTCCATCCATTCCACACATGCCGACAAGCAAAACCTCCGTTCAAATCTGTGTCAAGACGTTGACACTCTTCTGTATTTGTTTCTTAACTTTATTTTCATCACTTGTATTCATCTTCTTAATCTTTTAATTCACACCATGTATCAGACACTTAATTCTATAATTAAATGTTATGATCATTTCCATTATCATCTCTCTGTCTATTTCCATTCATCCATAATTCACTTTCTCTATGATGTTTTCTTAATTCCCTGGGTAATTAGCAAGAATTAAGCAAGTAAATTAATTAGGTTAAGGAAATAATTAACTTTAGCCAATGCATGTTCGACGACATCTTCACCTGTGAGAGCAGAAGTGAAGATGTTATTCCGCTTATCGAGAGAGGGTTGGAAGAATGCGTTAACTAAAGCGAGAAGTACTTCTAGAGATGAAATAACCTTGCGTTCATCACGTCATCCTTGTTTCACCATAGAGATGTGGGAACACGGCTGATCACTGAGAGGTGTAAGCCAAAGGAAAGCGGAACCTTAGTTACATCTTTAACGCAATTAACAAACTTGTGATGTTTTTACTAATTATTCTTTCTATTTCTGATTCATCCATAAAGACTTGCCATCGCATACCATGATCCTTTGTATAATCTTCACAGTTAGTCTCAATCTCAGTATCATGTATCATGTATCTTGTATCTTATATCATGTTAGTTTAGATTTTTCTTTTTAACGCACTTTTATTTTATCAATTCAAATTTATGTTTACTACAATTTAAATTCATGTACAAACCCAATTCTTTATTAATTGTAAAAACCAGTCCCATATATCACAAAAGTAACACATTAACGAAAACAATCCCTGTGTTCGACCTCGGATTATTCTGAGAAACTTGCGTTGGAATTATACTTGGTTTCAACGCAAGAAAACTTGTGACACGCATTACTCTATCGCATACTACAAGCATATAAATAACAACACATATTTAGAAGTAGTGTGCATAAGCGATAACATAACATCCACATTCCATATCCATATTCATGTCATCAAGTTTATGGCAACATGAGCTCATTGTTCATTCATTCACATTCATATTTGTCCACATGCTGTAAGAAGACACAAATTTACCGTTACACCCGACCCGCACACCCACGTTTGCGACCCGCTTCCAACCCGCGTGCTCTGAGTTTTGCACGTTAGCCAATTACTCTTATATCGTTGGAGATTCTGATCTGCAGGTTCATAAGATCCTTTTACTAGCTCGTAAAACATGAACATCTTGAATTAATAAATTGAGTGAATTTGGAATGATATCAATTTGAATTTTTCAAATTCAATTTCAATTTGAAATGTTCAAATTAAAATTAGGGTTTGAATTTGTATAGTTCAAATTCAAATTAAGGTTTGTATAATTATATTCTATATAATTAATCAATGGTTAATTTGTTGAAATTCAACGAAATTGGAGAGTTTATAATATTAAAAAATTGATTTAAATATTAATTACATGAATAGGATTCACATTTTAAATAAGTTGTTTGTTTAATTTAATATTTGATATTAAATTATTATTTAATTCGTTAAATTTGTTTAATTAATTAAAATCCACAATTGATTTTCATTTTGATTTCAAATTCAGAATTTGAAATGATTATTTAGTTTTTGTTAATTAAGAATTAATTATATTAATTAAAGAATAAAATGAAAATTATTTGAAAGTGTGAATTTCCCCCTTCTTGGTTGAAGTATAGGTGTTCCTCAATGAATCACACACATTTCCCACTTCTTCAGCAAATTGAAGTGTCAATGTTACTGAACTTTAGTACCTACATGTGGGTAATGAATAAATACTCTCAGATTTTGAATAAAAATAGAGATGACAACTGAAAAAATAAGTTTTGGACTGTTGTTCATCTTCTACAGAAAACTCACTCAATTCCCTTCCAAAATTCACTCCAACCTGAGTTCCATCACACAAATTTAAGGCTGAGAATAGTAGAGAAGATCTCTTAGTGGTTCACTATTAAATTGGAGATGGAATCACATGAAGAGCAACTTGAAATTGGGAGAATTCATCAAAGGTATGTTGCTAAGAAACTCTCTTCTTAAATTTCTGTTTAAGCATGATTTTAGAACTTAAATTAAATGTAATTAGAGTGCTTATTGATTCTATTTGTTTCCATTGCATGCTAGTAGATCTTAGAATTGGTATCAGAGCGTGATTTATGTTGGAAGGTACCAATGCACAACGGAAAAAATCAGGATCCATAAGCACTTTAATTCATTAATTTTGGTAGAAAAGAAAATATGCTTCAACAAAAATAAATAGGTTTCATGACATACCTTTGAAAAATTTCCTCTAAGCTTTGAACCAGCTGCAAATCTCCACTGAAGCTTGTAATAGACCACCCCAAGATCTTCCCTACTAGATTGAGTAGTGGGACTTCAAATAAGCTGGAATTAAGCGAATTTGGAGAAGCTCACAGTAGAAACCCAGCAGAAGAACAACCTTCGTCTCTCACGGTTTTTTCACAAAAATTTGTTCAGTTGCATTACCTACAAAACACTCCAATCTTTTCAATATATTGAAGACATTCATGCAAAGAAATTTGCTGCATGGGATGTAGCTCCTGCTTGGAGTTAATGAAGAGTTAAAGTGGGTTGTTGGTGAGCTAGTACATGAAGACAATGGAAAAACCTATTTTTCCAACTTTGTGTTTTTCTTTTCTTTTTCAATTTTATCAAAATTGATTTCATAAATCAATTTTATTTAATAAAATTGAAAATATTATTAATTTTACAAAATTTAATAAAATTAATAAATTATTATTTAAACAATTTAAATAATTCTAATTAATTTAATATTTTATATTAAATTAATTTTTACACAATTCTATCTTCAAATATATCTCCAAATTCATTTAATTATAACTTGAACACTTCAAATTAACTTATCACGCTATTCTGGAGTTAATCTATTTACAAGCTACTAGGGGGACCTCGCAGACCTACAAATCATGGGCTCCAACGATCCGAGATTAATCGCGTAAACTCATAGACCGATCTAACCCCCATTCATTAATTAATAGGTGATTTCACTAAAGCTCATAGTTGAACTCCTAATTAGGTAGGATTGAATCTATTTACGAGCTAATGAGAGGATGAGGCCTCTTGTTCAAGACCTAGAATCAACCTCTCTACTAACCCTAATTAGGTAGGATTGAATTCCCTCTTGCACCGTATGTTCCCAGCTATTCATCTGGTTTTATCCCCAAAATGGTAAGCTTATTGAACAAAGACAATTGGTCTACTCTCACCATTTGTAGATGAAAGGATAATCTCGAACAAACAAGAGTTCATAGTTAGCTCAGGATTAAGATTAAGTTACCTAGGTCATCGCTTTAGAATAGTTAGTCTGAAATAGTAAATAGCGTTATAAAGTAAGAGTGACTGGTTTCGTTGTCTGATCTTGCACAAAACTCATTTGCACAGGACACCCCCACTTCTCATGTCCTAACATAAACAAATTAGGATCACTTCGCTTGTAGTACTTTACAATTCTTTGTAACAACTACAGAGTAGGCAACATCCAATAATGTTACCATAATAATGTACCTAACCTTATTCACATACTATAGATCATTTTGACTATTTACTCAAACTTGATCCACTTGTATGTCTCTACATAAAATTCAAGTACTCATATAATAGTCAAGGGACTTAGGTTTATTGGATTTCTAAAAAACAATATATTTAATAACAACTTTATTGAATTCTCATAATAAGTACTTAATGTTTACAAACCATAACATAATATATAGTTATAGAATATATAACTGATGCGCCACAGTGAATTTACCTCCTATTTTTTTTTACGAGAATGGCCTAAGCCTAGTAGGAAAGTGGCGGTGTATGGAGTGCGGACGTCTATAAGAGAGTTTGAACACGCCTTCTTACTAGCCCATAGAGAGTTTAGGACATAAAACCCAATAATTTAAGCACTCAATTAGCGTTAATTTGAGTTTTGGTGGGTGCTTTTCATGAGTTGTATGAAAATGATGAACTGATATGGTTTTTTTTAGTTTTGGCATTGTTTTCTCTTCAATTATGTTGTAATTCTTGTAATTGGCTCTTATTTGATCGGCCTTAATGTGTATTTAAATGTCTGTAATTCGATTGGAGTCATTAGAGTTTCAATTAGGATGTAATTGAAGAAAGAAGTGAAGAAGGTCGAGCAATAGGAATTGGATTTTTAGCCACTGCCCAATACTCGATGCTCGATGCCCCATACTCGATGCTCAAACTTGATGGTATTTTATGAAATACTCGATGCACGATGCCATACTTGATGGTACTTGATGCAACTCGATGGAATTTTGTGAAATACTCGATGCAAGATAATATACTCGATGGTACACGATGCAACTGGATGGTATTTAGTGAAATACTTGATACTTGATGAGATACTCGATGGAATTTTGGAGCTGGTTTTTTCTTAATTTTGTAATAATTAGGCTTTTGTTTGCTTGATAATATCAAAACTAAAACTATATTAGTCTATGTTTAATTATTTGTGCATGTGATGTATGTTATAATTGAAGGAACTTTTAAAACAGAAAATCAATGAGTGGAAGCAGATCGTTCCAAATCCATTGTGAAAGAACATCAACATGTACAATTTAACATAGAACAATTATGCATCAAGTCTAAATTACAACATGCTTCAAGAATAAAATACAAAGTATATTACCTTTGAAAAACTATTTCTTCTAGTGTTTCCTTGATCGAACTCAGTAAATCGTTCAACAGCACGAATGCAACACGAGCAAATCTAGTAAACAACACGAACTGGTGAATACTTGATCACAATTGAGTTAAACTCGAAACTCGACCATCAAATGCAAACTCGAAACTACCACGAGGCTACCTTGGTATTCTCGGTGTGAAAATCTAGGAGGTGTGGGCTCTGTATGGATTAGATAGAGGGAAGGAGGAACTGGGCGATCGAGTAAACGATCAAAGTGGGAGAAGGGAGAAGTCTATCATTTAGACTTGGGTACTCGAACATTTACCAGTGAGTAGCTATCGTATAGGTTACTCATTCCTTGATCATTTACTCTCTCAAAAGTTATCGTATAACTTTTTCTATTTGCTTGTCAGTTTTGAAAAAAATGAAAACCAATTTCATTTTATCCATAAGTTGCCAAAATTGATTAAAACTTCCCACTAAGTCGATTATTTGGAGAAAAAACGAAATCAATTATGTTATAATTGAATTATTATAAATAAATATCATAACTAATTTATCATATTATATTTACAACCTATAGTTTTTATATCACATCATATGTAACATATAAACCATAGTTCTTTTTATCCTTTATGGCATTTAATATAAATCATATTTATATTAATTTCTCAAAATAATGTATCTAATACATCAAATTCATTATATCACATATAATTGAAACAATTTAATAATATCATTGATAATGGGAAGAAATGCACATTATTACAACAATAAGATATAAAACAATGTGGGAATGCGACCGTAAAAACATGCAAAATCATGTCCAAAAGCATTAAGTTGAGAACATTACGATCACATGTGCCTATCGCATTAAAGAAGCTAATTTACGTATTTTGTGCAGGAAAATGTATTGGCACAAAGCAAATTGCGATCCAAGGAATGCAACGCCCGAACGCATTAGAAGATTGCAACCGTAAAGCTATGCAATCGTATGCACTCGTGAAGATCTGCTCAAGAAGGTGGCTGCATAAAGACGGCGCATCAAGGTGAAAGCTTAATAAATCATGATGGAACATAAAGCTAATGACGGTCGAATCCGAATTTAGTTGACAAGCCATTAACGACACACAGTAGCAAGTACATTCAACTTTTTGGTGACCATTAATCGACGCATCAGACAGAGATTTAATGACCTCCCATCATTGCAATCATTTGAGAAAAAAGCTCTTTACCCTGAAGCTCTATAAATACCGAAGGCCACCTTCGTTAAAACGGGTTCTAGTCAGAATTTCTGGAACTCCCTTCACCATATACATAAAAGATAGATCATAGATAGTCGTAATCTGTGCTTCATATGCTTATACTTAGAAGGCGGAGGTGAGCGAAGAGAGCAGACGCCGAAAGATCATTCCTGCTTAGCTCGAGAGACTGCTAGGAAGTGCTGAGAACAGAGAGAGGGCTGAATCTTGCGAAAGCAAGAACATTCATTTGGGCAAAGTAGAGTGAAACATAGTGTAAAAGCCTCGGGAAGTAAGACATTGCTACCGGGCTCCCTATCCCTACTTTCCATTATTGTTTTGTATTTTGATTTTAATTATAAAATAGAATTTGCACCTCTACATATTTTCAATCTCTTCACAATGCACATGAGTAACTAAACTTTCGAATGGGTTGAGAAGCACTTAGCTAGCATGACCTAAGATCTTCATTTTATGCGATCATCGTGACTTATGTATGGGTCCATCACCCTATAGGGATACTTGAGAGAGTATTCTAAAGAAAGAACCTAGACTTAAGAGAGTTAGGTTAGAATCTAGGCTTGATAAAGTCAGATTAGAACCACATAAGCAAGAGATAGAAATTTAGAGATAAGTTCTGTTTGCTATCATACATCGCATGCACCATAGAAATAGGATATGATAGTATGTGGTCGCCTTGTGTATGTGTGTATCATTCATCATTGCATAGACAAGTATAGAGGCTTAGACATAAGTCCTAGACATTATCGTATACATCGCATGCATCCTAAAATTAGGAACTATGGCATTTGCATTGAGAGATGACATGTGGTGTATGTGTAGCATGATCGCATGACTTGAACACAATCTTAGGAAATGTTACCTAAACCTCTTCTCAACCCGTTCCCCGCATACTCATTATAACTTTCGCTGTTATTAACTCTTTACTCAATTTCATCGCATAGGATTTATACTTTAAACAAACATACCAACCAATTTATTGTTTTTGTTACCGCAAAGGAATCAAAACTCACAATCGCATGTTGTCTCAGTAGTCCCTGTGTTTGACCCTGGACTTACCAAAAAACCTAGTAGGATTTATATTTGCATTCTACTAAGAAAATTTGCATGTGTAATGCATACACCACCATCGCAATATACACCATTATTTCATCATATTCATAACGCATTAAGTTTTTGGCGCTGTTGTCGGGGGCTACCACAGTACATATTGTGCTAACGGTAACTTTTTTATTTTCTTTGTAGGTTTCCATCTCTATGCACTACCTCTCCTTTGGTAAGGGAAGAAGCGGGCGTTGTATGAGCGAAGGACAAGATCCAGAGCCCAATTACAACCCAGAGATTGAAAGAACGTTAAGAAGAAGAAGAAGAAATAGCCGCCGACAACAACAAGAGAGAAATCCCAACATGGCGGAGCAATCGGAAGACAAAGCACCAAATGAAAATAATATCATGGCGAACCCCATTCTCTTGGCGAACGACTGCAATAGGACCATTCGGGACTATGCGTTTCCCAACCTTTATGATTTCTCACCAGGAATCATGAGGCCAGCCTTGGATAGATCGAGGTTCGAGATGAAGTCGGTTATGTTGTAGATAATTTGACTGTCGGACAGTTTGGCGGTAGGCGTGGTGAGGATCCGCACGCCCATCTTCGGAGTTTTATTGAAATTTGCAATACATTTGTGTTCCCAAACATCTCCGCTGAGGAGGTTTGACTAACGTTGTTCCCATTTTCGTTGTATGACTGATGCATTATTTTATGAAGTGGAAATATGGATGATATGCATTGATGGATTTGCGTTGTGCGCTCAAGTTTCCCCAACAGAATTCAAGTGTAAATTCCTCTGAGTTTCCCAGTAAGTCCAGAGTCGAACATAGGGACTTGTGAAAATAATTTGCGTTGGTGATTTTTATGAAGACTTATGGTAACGGGTTAAATAAATAAATTGTTAGGTTTGTTGTTTATGTTGATGAAAAATAAATAACAAATGCGGCGATGTTTGAAAAGAGTTGGTAAACGGGAGATGCGATGAATATGTGGTGAACGGGTTGAGAAGAGGTTCAGCTAACACTCCCTAGAATGCGTTCATGCTTTGCGATCATGCAACTTGCATACAATAGTAAACGACCTCTCGGCGTGGATGCTACGACTTCTAATACTAGAACGCATGCGGTGTACGTGCAAAGGTGTCTATAGGGCCTACACATAAACCTCTAATTCTTGTTATGTGATTATACACAAGCAAGGCGATCACATATCATCATACCTATTTCTAGGATGCATGCAAAGCAAGTTGATAAACAGAGCTTATCTCTTGTTTATGCAAGTCTAATCTTGCTCTTTCGAATCAAGATTCTAAACTAGATCTCTCGAGACATTAGGTTCTTTCTTTAGACTCTCTCTCAAGTAACTCTAAAGGTATTTTACACAGCATAAAACAAGACAATCGCAAGCAATGAACTCCTAAATCATGTTAGCTTAGTTCTTCTCACCCCATTTGACTAGTTTAGCTACTCATGCATATTAAGAGAGTGAACAGATGTAGAAATAGAACTTTCATTGTATATATATGAAGATGAAGTACAAATAACAATGGAAGTATAATAAAGAGCCTGGTAGCAATTTCTTGCTGCCAGACGTTTACACTAATTCTACTCATGCTCAAAATGTATTCTCGCTCTCGCAAGAGTCAGCCTGCTCTCTGCTCTTACGCCCCAAGGTTATCTCTCGACTTGCTTTGGGCGATCTCTGGCACCACCACTCTTCTCTTGCTCCGCCTTAAAATGGAAAAGAAAACTATGGACAGAGGCGTGAATTAAACGGTGATCTGATCAACTACTTAACCCTTTTTTGAAGAATGCACTTGGTATTTATAGAAAATCCATGGTAAAAGGCGGCTTCTCTTTCCTAGTTGTACAGATGGGACAACTTTAATTCCTGACTGATGCGTCAGATAATTGTCACCGATAAAGTTGAATGTACTTTGTGATCATTATCACTTTCAACTTAATTTGATCCGACTGTTATCAGCTTTCTGTCTCATCGCTCTTAATTATCCTCACCCGGATGCGCCCACCATGTTGCATTGACCAAGTTGCGGCTATCCTTCTTAGGAAAATGTTTGCGAGCATGATCAACGCAAAGCCTTGCGGTGAAGTTGCACTCGACCAGTGAATTCCTATGATTGCAATCATTGCATTGCGTTGACACATATTCTGCACAAAAATATAAAGATTAGCTGTTCTAATGCGTGAGACGCATGCGACCATAATATTATAGAATATATGCTTAATGGACGCAATTTAACATATTTCATCAATGCAATCTAGCATTGTTTAAGAACTTAGCACTATAATAATGTGCATTTCTGCCCATTATCACACCCCCAAATTTAAACAATGCTTGTCCTCAAGCATAAGCTAAAGATTCCTTTATCAAGTAAACCGCAAAGTTCTTTTCCTAGATTTCTCAAGAATACTTCGTTCAAATACTACATACCAGAATTTCCTTAAGTCTTATTCAAGTCTCTTCCTAAAATATTTCTAAGACCTAGGGACTGCAAGCTTAACTTTCAAAAGAACTTTACTAAATTTCGGAACATCGCATGATTTATTTCAAAAAGAAAATTTTCTTCCGGGGTGTCAAATGATTTTAACCTTGCACAAAAATTTTCTTCATTACTATTTTTTTTTTACCTTGCACTGATCCAAGTGCCTTGCCTTCGTTTTGGCTTGGCCCTACATGTGTCATGCGGACATCCAACTACGAGCAATGCACTCTTTCTCAGACTAAACTCATACTGGTTTGGCATTGGAGTTGCGATCATTGATTTTATGTGTTGATCTTGGTGACTTACTTTCGTTTTGGCTTGCCCCCACATGTGTCATGCGGACATCCAACTATGGGTAAGTGCCTTTCACAACTTAACTCTTATCAACATGGGTTTCCCATTGCATTGACAGTGGAGTTGTTATTCTCAAAATTTTCTCTTTTTTTTTTTTATAATAGAAATAGAAATAGCAAGGTCGGAAACAAATATCCCACCCCCAAATGTAAAATGCGGCAATGTCCTCATTACCAAAGGATGAAAATAAGTCATGCGATGATCATAGAATGCGTTGTAAAGAGAGTTTGAAAGAAAGCTAGCAAACCCCTAACTTCTAGAAATATTTCATGAGGTGATATCTTAAGGCTAAGTTGATTCTTAATATACGAAAGAAATAAAAGCATATTTTTCATCATTGAAATCATACTCGACAAAGAGACAATATGCGGCAAACTACTAAATTTATCTACTCGTCAAATGATTGTGGTGATTAAAGAGGATGTGGTGATAACACTTTGAAACTAAAATGTGATGTGATAGTGCAAAATTTGAAATAAAGATAAGGAAGAGTACACCCCCAAATTTTGCGATGTCGCTCACATTGTATTGATGCATCCATCCTAGCGGCAATCTCTCTTCTTTGGGTTGCAGTGATGGAGTAAGATAAGTGCTTCATCGCGTAACATCTCCACAATCCAGCGCCTCGATCGTTGCAAGAAAAACAAAGAGAGGGTCAAATTATTTTAAACAAAATAAACTCGTTATCGCTTTTTTTTTTCATTGAAATAAAGATAGTGATAGTAAAATAAGGATAGATCAGGCGATCATTTGATAACGCAGGGACCACCTACTTCCTTCTTCATTCAAAATTCTTTAGCTCCACGGAGTCGACTTGACTATGCCAGCCTTCTCCATGGTATGCCTTTATTACTGCCCATTGACTTTGAATATGTTGGTTCCATCGTCATTTGATAATTCAACCGCGCCATGCGGAAGTACTTGTCGAATTATGAATGGTCTGGACTAATGTGACTTTTGCTTTCCTGGGAAGAGTCGCAGACGTGAGTTGAAGAGCAAGACCTGTTGCCCGACTTGGAGGTTTTTACCGCATATGCGTTGATCATGCCAGCGCTTGTCTCTTATACACATCTAGATGTGTATAAGAGACAGGGGACATACCTATTGATGTTTTGAATGCGGTCCGGTATGCCCACAACGCATCATCAAGCTTCATTGCCCAATCTTTCCGTGAAGGTTTTACCACCTTCTCAAGTATCAACTTAATTTCTCGATTGGACATTTCAGCCTGACCATTCGTTTACAGATGGTATGCGGTCTGTCTCTTATACACATCTAGATGTGTATAAGAGACAGCCATTCGTTTACAGATGGTATGCGGTGGCCACTTTGTGAAGGATATTGTACTTGCGCAATAGCTCCTTGATATTGTGATTGACAGAGTGTGATCCCTCATCACTTATGATGGCACGGGGAGTGCCAAAACGAGTGAAAATATTCTTCTTTAGGAACTGAGAGACTATCGCCGCATCACTTGTGGCGCATGTTGTTGCCTCTACCCACTTGGAGACATAATTGATGGCTAATAAAATATAGTGATTATCATTTGAAGGAGGGAATGGTCCCATGAAATCAATCCCCCATACATCAAATAATTCCAGCTCCAAGATGGTGTTCATTGGCATTACGTTCTTCCATGAAATTTTGCAGGTGCGTTGACACCAGTCACATTTCATTGCGTAGTCAGCAGCATCCTTGAATAAGATGGGCCAAAAGAATCCAGTTTGCAAAACTTTAACTGCAGTGTGTTGCTTTCCAAAGTGCCCACCATATGGTGAGTCGTGGCATTATGACAATATACGTTGTCGAGCAGCATTTGGTACGCATAATCGAATAATCTGGTCTGCACCTCATTTATACAGATTCGGCTCATCTCAATTATAGTGTTTGCATTCATTCTTGAGCTTCTTCTGCTGATGATATGTGTAATCTTCAGGAAATTGCTCACAAACCAAATAATTAATGATGTCCGCATACCAGGGCAATTCTTCTATATGGAACAACTGCTCATCCGGGAACACGACACTCACTTTAGATTCATTGCGGTCAACCTCGGTATTTTCCAGTCTGGATAAGTGATCCATAACTTGATTTTCTGTCCCTTTCCGATCAATTATTTCTATATCAAATTCTTGAAGGAGGAGAACCCATCTAATCAATCTCGGCTTTGCATCCTTCTTTGTCATTAAATATTTGATTGTCGAGTGATCAGGTGGATGAGTACCTTGGTTCCAAGGAGATATGCCCTGAATTTCTCTAATGCAAAAGTCACAGCCAGGAGTTCTTTCTCTGTGGTGGTATAATTTATTTGAGCAGGGTTTAGGGTTTTACTCGCATATGCAATGGGATGCAAAATTTATTTCCTCTTTTGCGATAACGCTACCCCCATCGCATACTCGCTTGCATCGCACATGATTTCAAATGCCAATGTCCAGTCCAGCGCAATCAGTATGGGTGCGGTGATCAGCGCATCTTTTAAAACTCTGAATGCGTTGAGACAATTGTTGTTGAACTCAAATTTTCTGTTAGCCTCTAGCAACGCACTCAGTGGTCGTGCTATTTTAGAAAAGTCCTTGACAAATCGTTTATAGAATTCGGCATGCCCCAAGAAGCTTCGCACAGCCTTCACGCTGGTTGGAGGTGGAAGCTTTTCAATTGCATCGATCTTTGCTTTGTCCACCTCTAACCCATCCCGGGGACTTTATGCCCAACACTATGCCCTCCTTAACCATGAAATGACATTTTTCCCAATTGAGCACCAAATTCGTTTCTTTACATCTTTTCAGAATCTCTCCAAGTTGGCTAAGCAGACTTCATAAGTGTTCCCATAAATGGAGAAGTTATCCATAAATATCTCCACTGAATCTTCGAGATAATCCGAAAAGATCGCCATCATGCACCTTTGGAACGTGCTTGGAGCATTGTAAAGGCCAAATGGCATGCGGCGAAAAGAAAACATCCCATATGGGCAGGTGAATGTGGTCTTGTCTTGATCTTCAGGAGCTATCATGATCTGATTGTATCTGGCATACCCATCCAAGAAGCAGTAAAAATCATTCCCTGCACTATCTAACATTTGATCGATAAAATGCAGAGGGAAGTGATCTTTCTTTGTGGCCGCATTTAGTTTGTGGTAGTTCATACATATGCGCCATCCAGTGATGGTCCTTTGCAGTATTAACTCGTTGTTCTCATTTGAGACTACCGTCATTCCACCCTTCTTCGACACACATTGCCCGGGGCTGACCCACGTGCTATCTACTATGTGATAGATAATGCTCGGATCTAGCTATTTGATAATCTCTTTTTCGATGACCTCCTTCATCGCAGGGTTGAGTCGGCATTGATGTTCAATTGTTGCTTTGTGGTCGTCTTCAAGACGAATGTGGTGCATGCAGTATGCGGGGCTAATTCCTTTGATGTCAGCGAGCATTCAGACAATTGCTCGCGTATGTTTCTTGAGAATGCTCATCAACGTATTCTCCTGTTCTTTATTGAGCGTAGAGGAAATGATCACTGGTAGCTTTTCATTCTGCCCCAAAAATGCATACTTCCAATGGGTTGGTAGGGTCTTTAGCTCAAGTGTTGGTGGCTCCACTAAGGAAGGTTGTGTTATTTTTCTTTGATCTGTTTCTATTGGCTCTACTTCTTGCCTTGCGATCATTTCTTCTTCTTTGTTTGTTTTTGTTATGATCGCATTGTAGGCAGCCACGGATGCACTGGCATCCTTTTCTTCATACTCTTCATCAGACTTTTCTTCTTCAATCACATTCAAGTCATCATCAGACTCTTGCAGGTCTTCTTCATTTAGGAATTTCATGGCACGAATTATATTAAATTTGAGCTTCTGTCCGTTTATACTCGAAGTGATTTCTCCCTTATTCACATCAATTTGAGCACGACCATAGATAGAAAGGTTGCCCCAAAATGATGTGCACATCATTGTCGGCCTTATAGTCTAAAATGATGAAGTCAGCTGGCAAAATAAATTTATCAATAGTGATCAACACATCTTTCACCTTACCTTTTGGATGAACCAGAGATCTGTCAGCCAATTGGAGAGTCACTGATGTGGGCACAAGTTGCCCCACATTTAATTGTCTAAAAATTGACAGTGACATCAAATTTATGCTGGCCCCCAAGTCACATAGGGCTTGCCCAATATAGAGTTCTCCTATGGAGCAAGGAATAGTGAAGCTCCCAAGAACGCTCATCTTCGGTGGGATAATTGATTTGGAGCATTGCGTTAATGCCACCGTGGCAAATTTTCCAACACCCCTCTTCTTCGTTACCATGTCCTTCAGAAACTTGGCATAGGCAGGCATTTCCTCAATCGCTTCACTGAAAGGAATGTTAACATGTAATTACTTTAACATAGATAGGAAGCGTTGGTACTGTACCTCTTCGTTTTTCTTATTCCTTAGTCTCTGTGGGAAGGGAGGTAACTGGACTTTCACGGTTCTTATTTTATTAGGCTTCGAGGTCGACGCAACCTCCGGTTCTACTATTTCATTTTCTCTTTCTTTTTCTTGCGTTGTTGCAATCTCAAGCTCAATTGTGATGGAAGTTGTTCTACTATGCTTCTTCGTTTCTCCCTCCATAGTCTTCCCACTGCGCAATGTCACAGCCTGACATTGTTCCTTACCTGATCCCCCTGGGTTGCGTGGAAGTTCAGCTGAACTTGGCAGCCCCTTGCGGTCGATTCTTCAGCTCACTCGCAATCTGACCCATTTTCAATTCGAGGTTACGGATGGACGTAGCCTGACTTTGAAGCATTGTCTCATTTTTCTCTATATATTGCTTCTATAGGCTCTCTAGAGAAGAGGATTGTGGTGGTTGTTGTGAGCTACTTGCTTGGTTGCTTTATTGATCGTTGTTGCGTTGAAAGAATCCTGGTGGCCCTTCTTTTTGCGCCATAGATTGGAAATTTTGTTGTTGATTCTTCCATGAAAAATTGAGGTGGTTTCTCCACTCGGGGTTGTAAATGTTTGCAAAGGGATTATTCTTCATGAAGTGGACAGATTGTGGATTTTGTGGACAATCTTCCATCGCATGCCCATCACCGCAAGTCGCATACCTTGCAGTGTTTTGACTGATTGCATTGATTTGCTCACCTTGCGGTGTTGGGCTGTTGATCACCATACCTTGGATCAAATTCATCGTTGCGGTCATTTGGTTTTGCAATGAAACAATAGCACCGTTGTTTGCGTCAGAATCTTTTAGTCTCAATCTCTGGTCACTGAGCTTCAGTCTTCGTGGTTCTTAGAGATGAGATCCAGGATATTCTTCGCCTCATCATAAGTTTTTTCGAGCAGATCACCAGCGGCTGCTACATTGGCAGCAGTCTTCGAAGCAGGATTCAAACCATGATAGAAAATCTCCATTTAGAGGCAGTATTGTAACCTATTATGTGGACAATCCCAAACCAACCTTTTAAACCTTGCCCAAGCATCGCTGAGTGATTCGTCCATATCTTGTTCAAAATTAGTAATAAGCTTCCTTCGTCTTGCATTCTCGGTAGGTGGAAAATACTTCTTCATAAATTTCTCCACTACCTGCTCCTAAGAAGTGATCTTTCATGGTTCGAGCGAATATGCCCATTTCCTAGCCTGATCACAGAGAGAAAATGGGAACAGCCTTAGTCGAACTTCTTCAGCAGAGATGTTCGGGAACACAAAAGTATTGCAGATTTCAATAAAACTTTGAAGGTGGGCGTGCGGGTCCTTGCCACGCCTTCCTCCGTATTGACCTGTAGTCTAGATCATCCACAGCATCACTGGTTTCATCTCGAATCTGCTTCCGTCGAGGGCAGGCCTCATGATTCTTGGAGAGAAATCATAGAGGTTTGGCGATGTATAGTCCCTGATGAGCCTATTGCGATCATTTGCCAACAGAATCAGATTCGCCATGACATTATTATCGTTTGGTGCTCCATTTCAAGGCTGCTCCACCATCTCTTCTTTGTCGGATTGTGGTTGCTGTTGGAGGTCTCTCAGTCTTCTTCGAAACGTTCTCTCAATCTCCGGGTAGTAGTTCGCCAGAGATAAAGAGTCTACAAAGAAATCACAAAAATTACCGTTAACAAACTATTTTGCTGAAGTCCCCGTAACGGCGCCAAAAACTTGCTGCGTTATTTTATGAAGTGGAAATATGGATGATATGCGTTGATGGATTTGCATTGTGCACTCAAGTTTCCCCTGCGGAATGCAAGTGTAAATTCCTCTGAGTTTCCTGGTACGTTCAGGGTCGAACATAGGGACTTGTGAAAATAATTTGCGTTGGTCATTTTTTTGAAGACTTGCGATAACCGGTTAAATAAATAAATTATTGGGTTTGTTGTTTGTGTTGATGAAAAATAAATAACAAATGCGGCAAAGTTTGAAAAGAGTTGGTAAACGAGAGATGCAATGAATGTGCGGTGAACGGGTTGAGAAGGGGTTCGGCTAACATTCAATAGAATACATTCATGCTTTGCGATCATGCAACTTACATACAATAGTAAACCACCTCTCGGCATAGATGCTACGACTTCTAATACTAGAACGCATACGATGTACGTGCAAAGGTGTCTATAGGGCTTACACATAAACCTCTAATTCTTGTTATGCGATGATATGCAAGCAAGGCGACCACATATCATCATACCTATTCCTAGGATGCATGCAATACAGGTTGACAAACAGAGCTTATCTCTAAGTCCCTATCTCTTGCTTATGCAAGTCTAATCTTGCTCTTTCGAATCCAGATTCTAACCTAGCTCTCTCGAGACATTAGGTTCTTTCTTTAGACTCTCTCTCGAGTAACTCTAAAGGTATTTTACACAGTATAAAACAAGACAATCGCAAGCAATGAACTTCCTAGATCATGTTAGCTTAGTTCTTCTCAACCCATTTGACTAGTTTAGCTACTCATGCGTATTAAGAGAGTGAACAGATGTAGAAATAGAACTTCCATTGTATATATATGAAGATGAAGTACAAATAACAATGCAAGTATAATAAAGAGCCTAGTAACAATTTCTTGCTATCAGGCGTTTACACTGATTCTACTCGTGCTCAAAATATAATCTTGCTCTCGCGAGAGTCGGCCTGCTCTCTGCTCTTACACCCCAAGGTTATCTCTCGAGTTGCACTGGGCAATCTCCGGCACCACCACTCTTCTCTTGCTCCGCCTTAAAATGGAAAGGAAAACGTTGGACAGAGGTGTGGATTAAACGATGAACTGATCAACTGCTTAACCCCTTTTTTGAAAAATGCACTTGGTATTTATAGAGCATCTATGGTGAAAGGCGACTTCTCTTTCCTGGTTGTATAGATGGGACAACTTGAATTCCTAACTGATGCGCTAGATAATTGTCACCAATAAAGCTGAATGTACTTTGTGACCGTTATCGGCTGTCAAATTAATTTGGATCCGACTGTCATCAGCTTTCTGTCCCATCGCTCTTAATTATTCTTTCACTCGGATGCACCCACCATGTTGCACTGACCAAGTTGCAGCTATCCTTCTTGGGCGAATATTGCGAGCACGATCAACGCAAAGCCTTGCGATGAAGTTGCGCTCGACCAGTGAATTCCTATGATTGCAATCTTTGCATTGTATTGACGCATATTCTACACAAAAATATAAAGATCAACTGTTCTAATGCGTTGGACGCATGCGACGCAATATTATAGAATATATGCTTAATGAACGCAATTTGACATATTTCATCAATGCAATCCAACATTGTTTAAGAACTTAGCACTATGATAATGTGCATTTCTGCCCGTTATCAGTGACCAAGCAAGGAAATGGGCCTATTCTCTCGAACCAGGGGAGATTATGTTTTGGGAACAAGTAGTGGGAAAGTTCATGAAGAAGTACTTCCCCTCGACAGGAAACGCAAGAAGGAGGAAGCTGATTACTAATTTTGAACAAGATATCGACGAATCGCTCAGTGATGCCTGGGCGAGGTTTAAAAGACTAGTGTGAGGTTGTCCGCACAATGGCTTACCAGATTATCTCTAAATGGACATTTTCTATCACGGTTTGAACCCTGCTTTGTAGACAGCTGCTAATGCGGCAGTAGCTAGAGGTCTACTCGACAAGACATATGACGAGGCGAAGAATATACTTGATTACATTTCAAAAAATTACGAAGACTGGAGAGAAAGCGATCAACGACTGAGAATTAAAGATAGTGATGCAAGTAATGGGGCCATCGCATCCCTATAAAACCAAATGAATGCGGTGATGAATCTAATACAAGGCATTGCAATTAATAGCACGGGAACGCATAAAGGGTAGATCAACGTAATCACTCGAACGAACACAAGTTATGTCACCTGTGGAGAAGCACATCCGATTGAAGAATGCCCAAGGAATCCACAATCAGTATGCTTCATAAAAAATAACCCTTTCTCTGATACCCCGGGTGGAGAAACCACCCCAACTTCACGTGGAAAAATCAACGACAAAGCTATCAACCTATGGCGCAAAAGGAAGGGCCGCCAGGATTTTTCCCGCGAATGAATGGTCAAACGCAAAATCAAGCCAGCAGCTCACAAACGCCACCATCTTCTTCCATGGAAAGCCTATTAAAGCAGTACATAGAAAAGAACAAGATGGTGCTCCAGAATCAGGCGACTTCAATGCCTGGGGGTGCAATAAAGAAACAATGGCTAGTAGTCTCCTTACTAAGTGAAAAAACGACAGCGAAAGAAGGGGAAGAGCCCACCAGGACCAACCCGAATGTGGTGAAACCTAAGAACTTGTTGACATATGATTTAGAAGAGTCCGAGAAGATGAACCCAGAAGTTGCATCCACCTTCAAGCATCTAGAACACGAAACAAAATAAGTACAACTACCACAATTCCTGCAAAGATTGAAAAAGAAACAGAATGATGAAGAAAAGATCGCTATAGTGGCAGTAACACAAAGGTTAAATAATATGATCCCACCAAAGATGTGCGACCCGGGAAGCTTCACGATACTCTGCTCAATTGGGGGGGTCTACATTGGTCAAGCACTATGCGATCTTGGGGCGAGTATAAATATAATGTCGCTATCAATTTTGAAATGATTGAATGTGGTTACTAACACCCATGACGGAGACTCTCCTGCTTGTGGACAGATCCCAAGTACACCTCAAGGGAGAGTTGAAGGATGTCGTGGTCTCAACTGACAAATTCATTTTACCGGGTAGACTTCATCATTCTGGACCATAAAGTGGACGAAGATGAGCCCATCATATTGAGACGACCATTACTATCGATCAATCGCGCTCGAATTGATGTACACAGGGGAGAAATCGTGATGAACCTTAATGGGAAAAAGCTTCGGATTGAGACAATCAAGATTCCAAAAGATTGAGAAAAGAGGAGAAAACCTCCTTGGATGTAAAGAGCCTAGATTGAAAAAAAGGAATAAGTGATCCCTGCGTTGTTATGTGATTCAAACTTATCAGGGACGCAATCTTTTTTGAAGTATCCTTTTGAAACTTTATTTCATGAACTCACTCTACCTTTTTATATCCCTCTGTACACCATCATTGCATTTAATCCATCGGGAGACTAATGTACAATAGATGAAAAAATACAAGTACAATATACAATAAACTAGGGCATACTTTATACCCAGTATCTTCTCCCGCTTGCCCTAGAAAAGATGTCGCATGTTCCGTAGACTCAAATTCTCCAGATGACCCTCAAACACATTAGCCGTGAGAGCCTTTGTAAATGGATCAAAAACATTGTGCTCCGACCCGATCTTCGTGACTATCACATCACCGCAATGCACAATCTCCCTAATCAAATGATATTTTCGTTCAATATGCTTGCCTTTACGATGACTCTGAGGTTCCTTCGAACTAACCACAGACCTACTTTTATCCCAATAAAGAGTGATCGAAAAATCCAAATTTGGAACAAATTCCAAATCTATTAAGGAATTTCCTCACATAAATAGCCTCCTAGCTGCTTCACAAGCGGCTACATATTTGGCATCCATAGTGGAGATGCATCTTTGCTTGATGCTTCACCACACTATAGCCCCTCCATTTAGAATGAACACTGACTCCGATGTCGATTTACGATAATCTCTATCAATCTGAAAATCAAAGTCTTTGTATCCTATAAGGATGAAATCCTTATCTCCAAACACGAGCATGTAGTCCCTCGTTCTCCGAATATACTTGAGGATCGTCTTGACTGCCATCTAGTGATCTAATCCTGGATTTGATTGGTAATGATTGACAATCCGTACTGCATAGCAAATTTCGGATCTGGTACACAACATTGCATACATTAAGCTTCCTACAGCTGAAGCATAGGGAATGCATCTCATCTCCTCAACCTTTCGAGGTGTCTTAGGACATTGATCCTTAGACAAAATGATTCCATGTCTGAAGGGTAAAAAACCCCTATTGGAATCTGGCATACTATATTTGATAAATATTTGATCGATTTACGATGCCTGAGACAAGGCTAACCTCTTGTTGTTACGATCTCAAATGATCTAGATCCCTAGAACGTAATATGCCTCACCCAAATGATTCATTTGGAGCTGGGCGTTTAGCCACTTCTTTTGAAATTAAGATATACTATGATTGATGTTCTATGCTCGAAATAATGTGATACTACCACTAGATATGCGTTAATGATGGGTGTTCACGTAGTACATAGTATGCCATGTATTGTCACAAGTTTCCTTACGATAAAACCACGTGTAATTCCATCGCAAGTTTCTTGGTGTGATCCGAGGTCGAACACGGGGACTGGTTTAGGTTATTGTGGTATGTTCATGATATATGCGACCAGGTTTTCAATCTTTAAAAATGTGTTTGTACAGGTATATAAATTGCAATAAAATAAAGTAAAGCGGTAAAGATGCGATAATAAAATGAAATACAATAAACCTAAGCTAGATGATACAAGATACAAGCTTCATGTACAAGATGCTGGGGTCAAGGCTGGCTGTGAAAGGTGTGCAACGACGTGGAATGCGGCGGCAAGTCTTATGAACAGTATATAAAGAGAGACAAATAATATAAACAACACAAGTTCTCAATTGCGTTGAAGCTACAAATGTTGTTTCGCTCTTCTCTTAGCGTACACCTTTCAGTGATCGGCCACGCTCCCACATGTCTTTGGTGAAACAAAGACTAACGTAATGAACGCAAGGTTGCTTCCATATCAGAGGGGAAGAACTTGCATCAGCTTTCGATAAGATTTTGAATACTCAGATGTTTTTAATCACCTTGATCAAAGTCAAGCCGACATTCTCGCTTCCGCTTCGTCCACCACTGCTCGCGCAGCTGCGCAGGAAAGGCCCAAAGCCAATCCCAGGGAACCGCAAGGAGGGGGATGCCGAAGGCAGGGCTGGTGAATAACCAAATTCCAATTGAAATGAAATCTCCCATGACTCATTTGAAGTACTACTCTCTTTAGTTAACGCATTCTTCCGACCTTCTCTCGATAGATCAGAATGGCATCTTCACTTTTGCTCTTACAGTTGAAGAGGCCGTCTAGCATGCCTTAGCTAAACGAATTTTATATCTTTAAAACTTATTAAGTACTTAGTTAATTCATATCGCTTATCAGGGAATTAAGAAGACATCATGAAGAAAGTGATTGATGGGTGAACGGAAATAGACAGAAGATGGTAAATGAAAGCTATCGAAACATTTAATACGTTTATTAAGCGTTTGATACATGGTGTGTGCATGAAAAGATAAAGGAAACATGAAATACAATGATGAAAGAGATAGAACAAATACAAACAAGTGCCAATGTCTTGGCACTGATTCGATGGAGATATGCTTGCCGGATAGGATGGATTTGATGGTAGGAAGAGCTTCCCTCTCATGCTTGCTCTACCAGTAGTAGAGATCTTTGCACAGAGCTTTCAATCAGGTGTTTGGCAGGTTAGATATGAGATTCACCTCTCGGCCTTATTTCAACTTCTTCCCGAATTTCTTCACTCAAGCACTCAGCTCAGCCTTTTCTCTCAACAATTTTGCAGCATTTACCCCGTATCCCGTAGCATACTTTTTCTCTGAAATCAATGAGGTATTTATAGGTGCATGTCCTTGACTCCAGCCTCGTGGTCCCCACATGATTGTCATGGTAATTTCGAAGATGGAGGGATATTATTCCTTCTGTTATGCAATTAGACTGTCAATTCTACACAATCGTTAGTTGTACATGTGTCTCAATCCTCTACTTTTACGTTGCTCAGCTGCATCTTTCAATCATGGATTCGCATGCGGTGTTGTTTTTATTATCGTATGTGGTTGAAACACAGCTCTGGATCGACTATCGCATTGCGCCGCCATTGCGGTAATCGAATCTTCACTGTTGATTGACGGGCGTAATGTGACAGAGATGCGTTGATTAGTTTCTCGTGAGCCTTGAGCACAAACGATGACTTGGTCTCCTGCAAAATAGAGTAAAATTCAGCTTGTCTTCCATCTTTATGATGTTAGTGGGTGTAATTGCAAACATTTATAATTATTGTAATACTAGGCTAATTTTCATACAATTGGCGCATATTTACTAACTTTTGGCTGCAATATCTAGATAAGGTGGCATAAATAACTTGTATTTCTACAAGTTATCACACCCCCAAATTTAGATATATGCTTGTCCTCAAGCATATCTTCTACTAAGTCAATCATACTCAATTCCTATCCTATATTTTTGCCCCTGTAGTTACATCTAACTCTTTAAGTACCACCAATCCCTCTAATAAACATAAGTCATAGTCTTACTATGACTGAGTTCTCTCTTCCAAAAAGAAGCTGTGGCCACTATGTTTAAGACCCGGAATCAGCCATCAAGGAAGCAATCTATCTACTTACCTCTACTACAGATAATGAGTGAATCTTGTGTAACTAAGTTCCCATCTCTCAAATCAGAAAAATCCCAAAAAAGGTAGGCTTGTTGAGTTGGTAATCTAGCCACTCTCATCAATACTAATCAAAGAACCGCCCTCAAAGGGAGGAGTTCCCAAAACACTTAGGATTGAGGTCATGTCATCTATGTAAGTCTCAAGTATCAACGACATTATATAAATAGACGAATCATCTCGTAGTCTGGTTTGATACATACTCTTTGTTTAGGACACCCCCATTCGCATGTCTCCACATGAATGGTCAGTATCTGCCATTTGTAGTAGTTCACAACACTTGTAAACCTCTACAAAGCGGGTCGTATCCACAGTGTCACTATTATCAAGTATCCCTTCTTAATCCTTATACTACAGACCTTTTTAGGTTATCACATAAGGCATGATCCACTTGTATATCTCATATACATGCTTAAGTTTTCATACAATAACAATGGAACTTTGTTTATTGGATATGAGTAAATGCAAAATAAAATAACTTTTATTTTATTCATAACAATGTGTACAGTTTACAAACTATGAGACTACGGGAGAATTAGGACACCAATCCTAAAAATCTCTAACTTGTTCTAATGCCTCAGGAGACTAATGTACAATACATGAAAAAAAGGTACAAAATATAATAAACTAGGGCCTACTTTATACCCTAGTATCATCTCCCACTTGCCCTAGACAAGATGTCGCATGTCTCGGAGACCCAGACTCTCTAGATGACCCTCGAACACTTAAGTCATGAGAGTCTTTGTAAATTGATCTGCAACGTTGTGCTCCGACACGATCTTCGTGACTATCACATCACGTGATGCACAATCTCCTTGATCAAATTATATTTCCGTTCTATATGCTTCCCTCTATGATGACTCCGAGGTCCCATCGAATTTTCCATAGCCCAATTGTTATCACAATAAAGAGTTATCGGCAAATCCATATTTGGAACAACTTCTAAATCTATAAGGAATTTCCTCAGCCAAACAGCCTCTTTAACTGCTTCACAGGCAGCTATATATTCGGCTTCCATAGTGGAGTCAACGATGCATCCTTACTTGATGCTTCACCACACTACAGCCCCTCCATTCAGAGTGAACACTGGCTCCGAAGTCGTTTTACGAGAATCTCTATCAATCTGAAAGTCAGAGTCTATGTATCTGGTAAGGATCAAATCCTTATCTCCATATATGAGCATGTAGTTCCTCGTTCTCCGATGATACTTGAGGATCGTCTTGCCTGCCATTAAGTGATCTAATCTTAGATTGGATTGATAATAACTGACAATCCCTACTGCATAGCAAATGTCGGATCTTGTACACAACATTGCATACATTAAGCTTCCTACAGCTGAAGCATAGGGAATGTGTCTCATCTCCATAACCTCTTGAGGTGTCTTAGGACATTGATCCATAGACAAAACAATTCCATACCCGAAGGGTAACCAACCCCTCTTGGAATCCCGCATCTTGTACCTTATCAACATTTGATCAATATACGATGCATAAGACAAGGCTAACCTCTTGTTCATACGATCCCGAATGATCTAGATCCCTAGAATGTACTGCGCCTCACCCAAATCTTTCATTTGGAATTGGCAGGCTAGCCATTCTTAATGTTAGTAAGAAACCCTACATCATTCCAAGTTTATAGGATATCATCAACATACAGTACCAGGAAAGCTACTGAGCTCTTGATGATCTTCTTGTAAACACTAGGATCATCAATGTTATGATCAAAGCCAAACGATTTGACAACACTGTCAAATTTAATGTTCCACGATCTACACGCTTGTTTCAGCCCATAAATGGACCTATTAAGCTTGCAAACTCTTTGCTCTTGATTTGGAAAAATGAACCCCTCTGGTTGAGTGATGTAGATGGTCTCGACAAGATTACCATTAAGAAAGGTAGTCTTGACGTCCATTTGTGATATCTCATAATCATAAAATGTTGTAATGGACAGGAGTATGCTGATAGACTTGAGCTTGACAACAGATGAGAAAGTTTCATCATAGTCCACTCCTTCAGCCTGGGTATAACCTTTTGCCACGAGTCTAGCCTTCAAGGTTTGCATTTTTCCATCTACACCTCGTTTTCACTTGTAGATCCACTTACACAATAGAGGTTTCACCCCATCAGGCTCATCCATAAGTTTCCAGACATTATTGAAGTACATAGACTCCATTTCGTTGTTCATGGCCTTAATCCACTCATCTTTGTCAACATTCTCTATTGCTTGCTTAAATGACAATTGATCCTCGACCCTATCATTAGAAATAATATTTCGAGCTTCAGTCAAACCCATGTAGCGTTTTGGTGGGTTCATAACCTTCCCACTACGTCGAGGCAGTCTCAACTCTTGAGATGGTTGACTAAATGATTCGACTTCAACAACTCTTGTTGATCTATCAGTCTGTTCAACAACTCTTGTTGAACCCTCAGTAGTTTCACTAGAAGTCTCATGTAAAACAAGCTTACTTCGTGGTTTATGATCCCTAGTGTAGTCTTCTTCCAAGAAGATATAATTTGTAGAAACAAAAACTAAATTCTCACTTGGATCATAGAAGTATCCACCCCTTGTTTCCCTCGATAGCCTACAAAGAGGTATTGCAAGAGGTATCATATAAGCATGGTTGGTCATAGGGTGTTATACTTTGAGAATTACCTGGGCTGCAGTGCGGATTAATGAAGACCGGAGGGTTGCCTCATCCCCTTGATAACTGTTCTGATGGAAACTATGGCTCCCCTGGTTGTGATTCTCGTACCAACTTAAAGTTGGGTGATCCTGCCAACCAGGGTTGTAGATGTTGCAAAATGGTTCATTGTAGACAGAATTATACAGGTTGTTGATTCCACAGGCAGACTTCTACTGGATGTTCCTCTCCATATTGAACGCAATTCATCGTGGCCACATGTGTCAACGCATTAACTTGTGCTAAACCTTGAGAGAGATTTCTCTGTTGATTAGCTATCGTCTGAAGGAGCGAGGTCATTGTGGTCATCTGATCTACCAGTGTGCTCATTGTATCAGTTGACACATTAACACTTTCTACTCTTTCTTGCTCCAAACCTCTTTCCTCGAGCTCGATATCAATCCACTCATAAGAATTTCACGATATGCGATCTAAGATGTTCTTGGCTTCCGTATATGATCTGTCCATTAATCCTTCTGTTGTGGAGGCATCAATAACTGCTTGCATGGGTTGATCTAAGCTGATTTAAAAGGTCTCCATTAGAATGCCATCGGGAATCCCGATATGCGGACAACTCTTCACTAATTGTTTGAAACACACTCAGGCGATGCTCAAAGTTTCGTAACCCTTTTCTTCAAAATTCAACACATCCCTCCGTCTCCTTGCATTAACGGCTGGAGGGAAGAATCTATTCATGAACCTTACGACCAACTGCTCCGATGCGTTAATCTCATTTGGCTCTAACAACTGAGCCCACCTCTTTGCTTCGTCCCGCAGTGTATACGGGAAAAGATATAGTCTAAGTCCTTCTTGAGTCACAATAGGCTTGGAGAATGCGCTGCACATGTTTACAAAACTCATCAAATGAGCATGTGGGTCTTCTCCTTGTAATCTTCCGAATTGCCCCACATTTTGAATCATCTGCAGCATAATTGGTTTTATCTCAAAGCTTACATTCTCCTCAACCATGGGGTCTTGATATTCCTGGCGAGAAGTTATAAAAATCCAGCGTCGCATAATCCCTCATAGGGATGTTGCGGTCAGCAGCAAAAAATATGGGGACTTGCGCTAGCCAATTTTCCTTTTGATTCCCTGCAGGTGCCTCGTTAATATTAGCCATGCTTCTTCACCGCTTAATTCGGCCCTGATGTGCTCTTACGCGAATGATACACTTGATATCTGGGTTAGCTTAGACTTTCTGGATTACTCCAGTACTCATAAGCCATTAGACTGCTCTCCGCGATAAACAGCCAGTACAAAGAGATCTGTCCTGCAACATATCACAAACATATTCAACACTAACCGTTAACCAGTTCCCTAGCAACGGTGCCATAAACTTGATGACTTGGGATGGAAATGGAATGTGGATGCTGTGTTATGCTTATTCAGAAACACTTTCTTTATGCGATACTACTTCTAGATATGCGTTATTAATGAATGCTCTTGTAGTATGCTATGCGTTGTCACAAGTTTCCTTGCGTTGGAACCTAGTATAATTCCACCACAAGTTTCTCGATGTGATCCAAGGTCGAACACAGGGATTGTTTTAGGTTAATGCGTTACATTTGTGATATATGCGATCGGTGGTTTTTCAATTAGTAAAAGATTGTGTGTACGGGTATTTAAAATGCGATAAAGTAAAATTTTGTTGTAAAGTAAAGGTGCGATAAAAGTAAAGTGCAATAAAAATAAACCTAAGCTATTATGATACAAGATATAGGTTACATGATACATGATACCGAGATTGAGACTGACTGTGAAGATTATACAAAGAATCGTGTTATGCGGTGGCAAGGCTTTATGTACGAAGCAGAAAGAGAAAAAACAACTAGTAAAAACATCGCAAGTCCATTAATTGCATTAAAGATATAACTACGATTCCACTTTCCCTTGGCGTACACCTCTCGATGATCGGCCGTGTTCCCACATCTCTATGATGAAACAAGAATGAACATAATGAATGCAAGGTTGCTTCCATCTCTGGAAATACTTCTCGCTTTAGTTAACGCATTCTTCTACCCCTCTCTCGATAGATCAGAATCGCATCTTCACTTCTGCTCTCACAGGTGAAGATGCCGTCTAGCATGCTTTAGCTAAACATGTTTATTTCTTTAGCACAGATTAATTTACTTGTTAGATTCATGCTAATTACCAAGGGATTAAGAAAACATCGTGGAGAAAGAGATTCATGGAGGAACGGAAATAGACAGAAATATGGAGATGAAAATGATCATGACATTTAATTATAAAATCAAGCGTCTGATACATGGTGTGAATGATTTAGACTACGAAGATAAATACAATTGATGAATAAGAGTTAGAAAAAAATACAGAAGAGTGCCAACGTCTTGACACAGATCTGGATGGTGGATTGCTTGCCAACGTATGGATTGAATGGAAAGAAGAGCTTCCCTCTCAGGCTTGCTCGTCTGGTAGAAGTGACCTTGGTACAGAGCTTCAACGGCGGGGATAGAAAGGATTTACCATGAGACTCACCTCTTGGCCTTATCTCTTAATTCTTCCTCGATCTACTCCGATCAAGCACTCATACCAGTCTCTCTCTCTCAATATACAAAATATCAAAATATGCCTGTATCAAGTATATCTTGCAATTGAATTGCAGAGGCTATTTATAGGCTCAGCTTTGACTCTTTGCAGTGTAGACCCCACTTTATTGTTAAGGTAGCTCCGGAAATGGTGGAGTGAATATTCCTTTTGTTACTCAATCAATCCTGTCAGAAATGCATAACAGTTAGCTGTACACGCGTCTGAATCCTCTGCAATTTTGTTGCTCTTTTGCATCTTCGATCGTGTGCTCGTATGCGGTGTTGTTTTTTATTACCGCATGCAGTTGAAGTTAAGCTCTGGATCAACTATCGCATGCGCCATCATTGCATTGATTGTCTATTAATTATTGATTTATGAGAGCAATGCGACAGAGATGCGTTGTTCAGTTTCTCTTTGAGCCATGAACGCTAGCGGTAACTTGATTTCCTATAGAATAGAATAGAAACATCCTTTTCTACCATCGTAATGGTGTTAGTGGGTGTATTTACGATAATTTATAATTCTTACATTTCTTAGCCAATTTCTATACATTCGACGCAACTTTTCTCTCTTTTAGTCGCAATATCTAAATAAAGCAGCATAAATAACTTGTATTTCTACAAGTTAACAGTTCTCAACCCTTTTGGCCAAAGCATCAGGTATGCTAGCCAATATGTGATGTGGGGCTAATGAATTAACCTTCATCCACACCTCATATGCATTGCGAACACTTCACAGTGCATCAAAGGTTGGGGTTTGAGGACCCTCTTCAACCATGACAAACTCAAGGTTGTTTCCACAAACTCGAGGTTGTTTTACAAGACTCTTTCCACTATATGAAATTGGTCAAATTAGAGGTATTTAACTGAAAATCAAACATGTTGCTGAAAACAAAAACACATTGACTTATGTTAGGTTTTACGCAAATAGTCGTTGAAAAACATACAACATCCAATACGGTTTAGCAAAACTAACCTAAACTCTAGTGGATCAATATATACAAATATATACAATGTTAAGTTTACATGGAGAAAATAAAATGTACAAATACAATAAACTAGGGCATCACAATACCCATCAATTCTCCCACTTACCCTAGTGATACAAAACTCGTAAATCTAGTCCTACTAGGTGATCCTCGAACACTTTAGTCGAGAGGGCCTTCATAAATGGATCAGCTATGTTTCTTTTGTTGATTCGTTTGAAGCTATATACTCAGTTTCCATTGTGGAGTCCACAATACAACTCTACTTGATGCTTCTCCACACAACTGCTCCTCTGTTAAGAGTGAATACTGACCCTGAAGTTGATTTCCTTGAATCAATATCGGTCTGAAATTCAGAATCAGTGTATCCAGTAAGGATTAGATTCTTAGGACTATACACGAGCATATAATCTCTCGTTCTTCGCTAATACTTGCGAATGTTTTTAACAGCAGTCCAATGGTTATGTCCAAGATTGAACTGAAATCTGCTGACAATTCCTACGACATATCATATATCGGGACAAGTACACAACATTGCATACATCAAACTCCAAACTGCAGATGCATATGGAATTCAATTCATCTCCTCAACTTCTTGAGGTGTCTTAGGACTCTGTTCCTTAGATATGTGAATTTCATACCTGAAAGGTAAAGATCCTTTTCTTGGAATTTTGCATTTTATACCTAGACAACATCTTGTCTATATAAGATGCTTGAGATAAGGCCAGTGTTCTGTTCTGGACTTTAATTTTGATTATTCCTACCGGATATCAAAACCATAAGGATTGCTGGCTTCCGCTGCTTCTGTTGTTATTGTTCTCACCTGTCACTACGCCACCTCAGCAGCTGGGACTGGAACTGCTTCCGCATCTGGCACTCCCCAACCTTTTCTATCGAGATTTAGAAGTAGGGCGAGTGTCTAAAGCCCGGGTTATCTCTCTGAATCAGCTTATTCACTGGACTGTTAAGCCATCGAGTCCTTTAGGGTCGTGATTCTAATTCTAGCATATGCTCAGCTGCTCCTACTTTTCAAATGGTTGAGCTCGTGTCTTTAGGGTCAGCAGGCCGGGCCTGCGGTTCTAATGATTCCGTAGATATAGAAAGAGCTTAACTGATTGCTCGGCTTTCTATTTCTTTTTTGAGATTCCGAACTGTTTGGATTCCAAGAACATACTGTGTTTCTCCCAAATCTTTCATTTGGAATTGTGAATCCAACCATCTCTTAACTTCAGCTAGATATTCTACCTCATTCCCAGTGAGCATAATATCATCAACATACAACACTAGAAAAACGACAGTTTTTTTGACGATTTTCTTGTATACACATGGTTCGTCAACATTTTGTTCAAAGCCATAAGATTTGATCGTAGCATCAAATCTCTTATTCCAGGATCTCGAAGATTGTTTTGATCCATAAATGGATCGATTAAGCTTGCAAACCATTCGCTCTTGACCCTGTTGTATAAACCTTTCTAGTTGAGACATATAGATACTCTCTTCAAGATAGCCATTCAGAAAAGTTGTCTTGACATCCATTTGCCATATTTCATAATCATAAAATGTGGCTATGGATAAGTGTATTCTAATAGACTTTATCACGACAACTGGAGAGAAAGTTTCTACAAAATCTAACCCCTCTCTTTGGGTAAACCCTTTTTGCCACCAGTCTAGCTTTTTAGGTCTATACCTTACCAGCTTGGTCTCGTTTTCTCTTGTATATCCATTTGCAACCGATGGGTTTTACCCCTTTCGATTGATTTACAAGATCCCAGAGAGAATTGAAATATATAGATTCTATTTCAAGGTCTATGGCTTTAATCCATGGGTCTTTGTCCACATCATTCATTGTTTGATTAAAAGACAATGGATTCTCTAAATCATCATCTGTTATAATGACTTGAGTTTCAATTAAACCCATGTACTGCTCAGGCTATTGCACAACCCTCCCACTACGACGAGGCATTCTCAACTCTTGATAAGGATGTGAAGTATCAGTTTCATCAACAACTCTTGTTGATGGACCTACTCTATCAACAACACTTGTTGAAGGACTTGCTTGATCAACAACTCTCGTTGATACAATTGTTGTTTCTCTGGACATTTCTTCTATTACTAGCTTAATGTGAGGTTGATGGTTCTCTATAAAATCTTCGTATAGGAAGGTTGCATTTGTTGGTACAAACACTTTATCTTCTTGAGGATCATAAAAGAGACAACCTTTAGTTTCTTTTGGGTAGCCTACAAATAGGCATACTTTTGAACGTGTTCCGACTTTTTAAGATTTTGCACCAACACATGTTCTGGACAACCCCAAATCTTGAAGTAATATAGACTTTCTCTACGTCCTCTCTAGAGCTCGTAAGGTGTTTCAGAAACACTTTTCGAGGGAACCATGTTGAAAATATACACCGCAGTCTCAATTGCATGTCCCCAAAAAGAATTTGGTAACTAAACGTAACTCATCATGGAGCGAACCATGTCGAACAAGGTTCTATTTCTCCTCTCTGCCACACTGTTCTATTGAGGTGTGCCAGGGGCTGTGAGTTGAGACTGAATTCCATGTTCTATAAAATAGTTATGGAATTCTATGTCCATATACTCTTCACCTTGATCCGATCGAAGCGTTTTAATCTTTTTACCTAATTGGTTTTTAGCCTCATCCTTATACTCTTTGAACTTTTCAAAAGTTTTAAACTTTTGGTGCATTAGGTAAACATGCCCACACCTGAAATAATCATCTACAAAACTGATGAAATATTCATACCCTCCTCTAGCTCTAACATTTAGAGGCCCACAAAGGTCTGAGTGAATCAGCTCTAGGGTTTCTTTGGCTCTCATACCTTTTCCAGAAAAAGATATTTTTGTCATTTTACCCTCAAGATAGAACTTACATGGTGGTAATGAACATTCTTCTAACTTGTTTAAAAGATCGTTCTTAACCAATCTCTCAATCATGTTGAGATTTATGTGACCTAGTCTCAAGTGTCAAAGATAGGCATTTGGAGATATCTTCCATTTCTTATGAGTCCCAGCAGTTTTAAACATCTCTATGTTCAAAACAGCTTTGACCTCTGTTGGTTTTAACATGTACAAGTTATTTTCTAATTTTGCATAGGAAATCTGTTTATTTCCCATTTTGACTAACACTTCACCATTTTCAAAATAAACTTTATAATTTTGTTCTAGCAAACAAGAGATAGATATTAGATTCCTTATTATAGAAGGAATATAATATATATTTTTCAAATAAATGTACTTATCTCCTATAAATAACTTCATATCTCCCACTTCTTTGGCTGAAACAATCTCCCAGGTCCCTACCTTAAAGATTGTTTAACCTTTTGTCAACTGTCTCTAGGAACATGTTTCCTGTGATAGTACGTAAATGATTAGCGACACCTGAATCAATTATCCAGATTTTATTGTTTTTCACAAAACATACTTTGATAATAAGTAAATCATATTTATCTTGTTGTTCGAATTCAGCATTCTCATCTATATTCATAATGTTAGATGAGTTGAGAGATAAATGACAATCCACTATTAAAACTCTGTTGGTATAATCAACCACTAGTAATTTGTTTGCCGATTTTATTTTACTGTTATCTACATCGGAAGCGAGTATTCAGAACAATTCGACATGCTGATAAAATTCAAACAAATTCTAATTAGCAAATTGTAACTAAATCCAAAATCAAGTTTTAGTAAAAAAGTAATAATGTACCCATAACCATGATTTATTTGCAATGATATTTTAGTGAGTCAAAATATGTGCTACGGAGGGGCAGTCAATTACTCCCTCACTAAAACAAACAATTTTGACCAAATGCTATCCCCAGAATAACTCTTATTCCTATTGTCTATGGAATAACTTATATTCCTATAGTCATTTGGTTATCATTTTTAGCCAAGATCTTTACTAACAACTTAGTAATTCTTGTAAGTTTGACCCGCCATTTTTAGATCCTATAGGACGGTATGAACTTGCCTCCGAAATAGAAGTCAACATCCAAGACAGAACTATAAGACCCTATTCATTTTACTGAAGCATGTGTTGTTCCGAATCCTATGTTTCAACCCTCCGAGGGGATAGCTGTCGCTAAACGACTAGCAAAGGGCTGCCTAAAGCAAACTAGTAGGCGCAACATAGGAATCTCATGGTTCAGACTAATGGAGGAGACCGTATGATATATTGACACATATCTTTCACCCACTCACTATGAACTACTTCCTCCGTTTACCTTGATATTGACTCATACAAAACACTCTCCGAAGGAAGGTCACTCCCAGGGTGACACGAAGTGTCATATGAATCTCACGGTGTAAACTATGTGGAGATGTGGTAGTTGAAATCTATGTATCGTATAATAGACTTATATTTGAACAACTTCCTCTTATTCACCAAAATCTAGATTTAAGCTAAAAAATACTTTCTGAAGGGAGGTCACTCTCAGGGTGATATGAAGTGCCGCTTAAATTTGGATTGTGAACTCTTAGAGACGTGAGAGCTAAGAATAACGTATCGTATATGTTATTAATCTCCCACTGAAGTTTTCTAATAACTCTATCATATAGAAGTTATTAAACTACCACTTAAGTGTTCTATTTTTGGTAATTTATACTTAGGTTCTTTTCGGCTAACAAAACAACCCTAAGTCTATGTGGTTTATCCAAGTATAACTCTTATAATTGCATTTTAACCTACGATGTCTAGGTGATAAACCATTTTATCACTTCACATCACTCACGTATGCTCATAAAACTAGTTACCAATGCTCAATAATTCAGCCATAATCCCCAGGTAGGAGGTGTTCCATAACTTGTCAACTTAAGTACCCCCAGTTTTAGACAGGATTATACACCGATTAAGTTTGTAACCTAGGTTTTATAAGTTTTAACAATTAAAACAGGTTGTCAACCTACGTGAGCATGCAGTTGTTGTTTATGGATTTTAAATGTCTAACCCAATTTTATAACAACTTATAAAACTTTAGACATGCTAAACATCCATAACATACATGAGGCATTCAACATTTAATATAACATTTATATTAAATACGAGAAACCCTAACATGTATACTATATATTATAACAATTATAACATACATTCAATGCATGAAACATGCTTCATATGGTGGGATTTTAAATCTAAATGACATACTATATGCACATACTAGATTTATTTAATTATAACATACATCAAATGCATAAATAATTAAACACAGACTGATATGGTTTTAGTTTAAGCAAACAAAACCTAATTATTACAAAACAGCTTCCTAACCACTCTCGGACTGCTCGAACCGCTCCAAAACGAACTTAAGTAGCTTGAATCGGACCCGAATCGTCTGAACCGCACCAGCCAAGTCTGAACCGGACAAGACCACAAGAGAACCAGTCGAACTGGCAGCCTTGCACATGTTCAACATCTGGCTAAGTTTCATCGTTTATCAATGACGACCATCATCTTGCATTTTACGAGATCTTTTAGTAAATCCTTGATCGTTTAGCAAAGCTACACGATCATGTAGTATTTTCCTTCTATCGCATAGTGTCATCATCTAATGCTGAAGAAAGCTACACAATAGCTTAGTGTCTCACACTATCGCGCAGGTCCATCGTTTAGCATGGACAATTTACTACACGATCACTTAGCTCCATCATCTAACACATGAAGCCGATCGCTTAGCACGCACAAAAGTCAAACGATCATTTAATGCCATCGCATAGCTTTCAATGCATCGCCCGACTGCCGCACAAAGGTATGCGATCGCATAGTGCTATCGTATAGCAACTCGACGCATTGCTTAGCTGCTATATAGAGGTAAACGATTGCGTAGTGCTATCGCTTAGCAACTCAACGCATCATTTAGTTCCCGATCTAAAGTAAATGATCGTAGTAAGCGATCGCTCATCTTTATCGTATAGCTCTTCATCGCATCGCTTGGTTCTATTGTATAGAACCAAACGATCGTTTAACACCATCGTCTAGACTTCACGTCATCGTTTAGTATCCGCCGTAGCTAAACGATTGCTTAGCTCCATTATATAGAACATTAACGTGTCGTTCAGCATCATAGGTAAGAAATTGTTTAGTTCTATCGAATAGAAACTTCAACGCATCGCTTAGCACTTCGTCTACACGATCGCTTAGCTCCATTTCTAAACAGTCACTCAGCACTATCGCGTTGCACTTCATCGCATCGCTTAGAGCGCATCGTTGCTAAACGATCACATAGTACCATCGTATAGTAAATTCAATGTATTGTTTAGTTCCCACGCGAAAGCTAAACGATCGTTTAATGCTATCATATAGCAAATTGAACGCATCGTTTAGTTCCCGTTGGTACATGATCGTCTAGCGTTCAACATCACAATGACCAGCGCCCATCGCTATACGATCGTCTAGCTTTTCTTCACATTGTCTAACATATGAAGCTAACATATGAAGCTAACGTATGAAGCTAAACGATCGTTTAGGTACTGAAGCTCAGAAACGATAAGAATAGAGGCTTATTTTCTAGAACTGCAACTCGGCCTCTTCGCTTGTTTCTTCGATTTACAGCTTAATTTCAACTCTAATGACTCCAAATAAATTACAAACTTGAGAACACATTAAAGCACATCAAGAAGAGCCAATTACAAATTTAAATGAGAAATTAAAGAGAATTAAACAGCCAAAACTAAAAAAACCATATCAGTGCACCAGTTTCATATTTCTCACATAAAACACCCACCAAACCAAAATTAAATTGAATTGAATGCTTATTTGATGCTCTGATACCAATTGTAGGACTGTATCAATAGGAACGGAAACACAAGGATCACCTAAGCATTCAACTTAACTATTTTTTGCAAAATATAAAGCATGCTTTTGCAGAAAAAGTGACTTTCAAGACATACCTCTTGTGGAACTTCTTCAATGCTACCTTCACCAGCTGCAATCTTCTCCAAAATCTTTTTGTAGACCACCTTAAGATCTTCCCCCACTATTCTCTTGGTGCTCTAGATTAAAAGTTGTGGGACTCAAAACAAGCTTGAATCAGGGGTAGAAGGAAAAATGGTCACTGCAAAAAAATAGCTGAAAAACTCTTTCTTCAAGTAACCCATGCTCGGAGAAGACAAGGCAAAGATATTGCCCATTTGAGTGACTACTTGGTGATGGATAATGGAAAAATCTCTTTTTACATTTAAGTATTTTTTTTTTCTTTTCCTTTTTCAATTTTATCTCAAAAAATAAAAATTTGATTTTATTAAATATATTTTTATTTTTAAATTAAAAATTTAATTAATTTCATAAATTAACTGATAAATAAAACATAATTAATTTACTATCAAATATTAAATTAATTTTAACACATATCCATCTTTATATATTTAAGTCATATTTAAATATATAAATTATGCTATTCCGTTTAATTCTAAAATTAAACATATAATTATATCTCATATAATTACTAATTCCCTTAATTCTAATTGAACATATCAAATTAACTTATCACGCTATTTAGAGCTAGTCCATTATAAGCTAGTAGGGGGACCTCGCGGACCTAACAGATCATGGGCTCCAACGATCCGAGATTAATTGGCTAAACTCATTAGACCAAATTAATCTCCATTCGTTAACTAATGGGTCACTCTACTAAAGCCCATAGTTGCACTCCCCCCACTGTAGATATATTATGTCCCACATGATTATAACCATAACTAGTAAGTCGACCCTTTGCAGGTTGTTCGTAATAATGACTGGGTCAAATATCTGTTTTACAGCGAGATTACGTTTTATTCCTCAAGTCCCTACCAATCCTCTAATGAACAACTGGTTTGTGATCCAATCACTAAACTGAACTCTCTCAGCCAAGTGAGAGGTGGAGCTTGTCAAGACCTAGATTCAGTACTTGAAGAACAACCTTTCTTCTATCTTTAATCGGGTAGGCGTGAACTCCATCTTACACCCGATTTTTTTTTCTGTCTTTTACCCAGCTATTTATCCGGTCTTACCTCTGAAATGGGAGTCTTATTGAGCCGGAGTTGCTAAGCCAACCCTCAAACTATGCAAATCTAAGGGCAATCCTGAACAAACAGGAGTTCATAGTTAGCTCAGGATTAAGATCGAGTTACCTAGGTCATTTAGGTGAAATAGTCACTCTTAAACAGTAAACAACGTTATAAAGTAAGCGTGACTCTTTCTTGGTCCTTACCTTATTCAAATTCATTTCATAGGACACCCACTACTCATGTCATAACATGTATGCATTAGGATCACATCATATGTAACACTTTACAACTTTTTGTAACAAACTATAGAGTAAGCCGCATCCAATTGGTGTTACCAGAATAAGGCACCCAACCTCATCCATTGTACCACAGATCATTTTAACTATTTACTCGAACTCGATTCACTCTTATGTCTCCACATAAAGTTCAAGTACTCATACAATAGTCATGGGTCTTAGTTTATTGATTTTGACTTTTGTACAATTTATGAAACCAATAACAAGTATATTGATTATAGAAAATGTTTATTATTTTAAAAACTGTGAGTTTTTAGGACATAAAACCCACACCGTAAGTGTGACACATCATCTTAGGCCGTAGAGTTCTGCCCCAAGCAGCCATTCCGAAGGGAAAAAATCTGATTGGGGAAAAAACTAAAGTGACCCTATCCATTTCTGGAGTTCACGTTGTTATTGACCAACTACACAAAACCCATCAGAAGAGGGATGCTCCCTGGATGCTACGAGGGAGTGCAAGAATGATCTCATGGTGCAAACCAATGAAGGAGACTGCAGGACGTGTTGACACATACCCTTCACCTACTTACTATAAATTCTCTCTCTATCCATCTTGATATTGACTCATGCAAACACCATCCGAAGGGGGATGCTCCCAGGGGACCACGAGGCCAAACATGGATCTCACGGCGGGAACATTCAGGGAGAAACGTGAATGGAATCATTGACATATCACATATATCTCTTCCTTCCACTGAGTATTTTATAACCTAGTGTTTTGTTTATTAAAAAAAAATACGACTAAGAATTTTAACTAAATGACTTTTTAGGTTTGCCACAGAGTAACTTTTACCATCAATAGTTGAACAAATTTTGATCATCATTCATTAAACTCTTTAACGGAGTCTTTGACCAACTGGCACATGCTTGTAGAAAATCTATCTAATTCACCTTTCCAGGTAGGTTCCCAGGTAGGGGTGTTTCGTTTTTGTCAGCTTAAGTACCCAAGGCTAGACAGAACCCGCCTTAGACAAAAGATCCCTTATAGAAAGATTTAATACAATTTTAATCTTTTATGCCAATCAATTTAATCCTATTAAACTGATATAAAAAGATTAAACTAGGTTGCTAATCCCATTAGATCCTTGAACTTAGGTCTATCTTAATCCAATTTTAAAACCCTTTTAAAACATGAGTTTGCCTAAGTCTGTATGCAACTCATTCTTATCGATTTTAGTTCTAACTTCCATTATAATGCTTATAATAGAAACAACCAAAACCATCCACAACGCGAAGCAAAGACACAAGGCATTCATAACTTTTAAATTAGCCTAAGTGTCATGCTCCATGCATTGTTCATTCATTGATACTTTTATATAACTTTTATACAAATTAGCAAAGAACGAAGCACACATGCTTCCATTCACCCTTATACTATAACGGTTATAATATAAAGATGATGCATGAATATGCTTACTGCATGCATAAATATAACTCTTATATTTATGCACGCGCATGCTCTCTTGTAACTTCATCATGCCATATTATAACACTTATAATACATCATGCATGAATAATTGCATAACCTATAGTGGGTTTCAACAATATATGTCATACACTATGCCATATAAACCAACATACATCACATGTAAATTAAACAAAAATTGACGAACCGGGATAATTACCCTCAAATCCTCAAATCCAAAGCTAACTATTACAAAAGCAAAGAGTCTTCGGTTCAAACAGGCACACTGGGTCTTGAACTGTCTAGCTGAAGTTTGTGTCTTCAATGATCTTGTACCAAAACCGAGTGACCACCTACACGAAAGAGTAAACGCTTTACTCAATCGTTTACCTACGCTTCCTAAGCTAAACGATCATTTAGCAATGATCGTGTACCTTTACTATGCGATGAAGCATGAGGCATGCAATTGTTTAGCGCGCATGTGCAACACAAGCCTTAAACGATCGTCTAAACAATAACAATGTGGTGAAGCACAATCTTCTAAACGATCACTGAGCAAGCGCGAGGTATATACTGGGTAATCGTGTAGTCAGTGACTATGCGATGAGGCATTCTAACTACACGATTGTTTAGTGCGTGCACCTTTTATTAAATGATGAGCATCAAATGCTCCCACACGATCGTTTACCTCCAGCGTCCAGGCAACCAACCCTACGCAATAGAGCAAACACTTTACCCCATCGCTTAGCATTAGCTAAATGATCGTTTAGTAAATACTACACGATCGCGTAGAAAAATCTAGTGATCATTTAGCCAAATCCCAATGATCGTTTACCTGAGACTACACGATACGACTAACACTTGGTCTTCTTCTTCATTGAGAACCGCATCTCTATGCTTCAAAAGTTCACCATGAATGACTCGAAAAACTCAAACACTTTGAATTACAGACTTGATTGCTTGTTTATTATGCCCAAAAACAAAGGGGCCCTTATAAATTAACACTTTGTAATCAAAAGAAAGCTTTAAACAGAGGTAATTAACCCATAAACATTCATCAACATCCATCCATAAAAGCACTTAACACTTAAACGCAATGCAAAAAACCCACCATGACTGTAAAAGAAGTTCAAAATAGAAATGAAATTTGGAATATCAGAACAATCTGCCTCTGATACCAATTAAATGAAATCAGACATAAGGATTTCCATGAGCAGCGGAATGATCGTTCCAAATTTCATTCGAAATTGAACATACACAATTTACATAAACTGAAACTAATTGGTCATGTAACAACTAGAAATTATAGCATGCTTACAGATAAATAAGGGATAAAGTATCATACCTTCGAAGACTCATTCTTCAAACTCCCTCGATCACAAACGCTCGATCAGTCTCCAAGACAGCGATGCACGAACACTCGAACACAACGACCGCAACATAGCACGATCAACAACGAACACAAATCCAACAATATCAAAGATCACGAACTCAATGAACGGCCTCCAAAACCTCAAACTCAGTCGAGTTGAGTGAGGATACCATCACAATGGCTATCTTGGTATTCTCGGTGTGAGAATCTAGAAGTGTGGGCTCTGTATGGACTTGGTTAGAGGAAGAGATTGAGGAATAACAATCGTGTATACGATTAAGCAAGTGGGATATGAGAATTTTCTATCATATAGACAAATGCCCAATCGTGTAAAAGAAGGTAGCCTATCGTATAGACAATGCCATTCAATCGTTTAGCTACGACCAACTAAGTGAATTATCATATAGTGACACTCCACGATCGTTTAGTCTCTCCATGAGCTATCATTTAGTGAAACACTTTCATTTGATAGCAATCTTTGAGTTTCTTTCTGAATTAAGAAACTCTTCTAAATTTAGAAAAGACATTTTTTCTTTTATCTCACGGTTACCATAAAACCACCAGTAACCTCCCACTCAATTGGTTATTAGAGAAAAAGAGATAATTATCAAATTATTATTATTATTTTAAATATATATAATAACCAACTTACCATATCATATTTATTACCTATAGTTTTAATATTTCATCTAATGGAACATATAAACCATAGTTCTTTTTCTACTTTATTGTACTTAATGTAAATCACATTTACATTAATCCTCCACTTGATGTATCTCATACATCACACCAATTATATCATATATAATTTACTTTTCTCTTGTCAATTTGAACACTTCAAACTAACACTAAGAACTGATTCTCAACTTGAATCCACTGAGCTACCAAGGGGACCTTATGGATCTATAACTTGAAGCTCCAACGTGTTGGGTTTTATGTCCTAAAAACTTGTAGTTTGTAAAATGATAAACATTTTCTATAATCAATATACTTATTATTGATCTCATAAATTGTATGAAAGTCTAAATCCAATAAACTAAGACCTATGACTATTGTATGAGTACTTAAACTTTATGTGGAGACATAAGAGTGGATCGGGTTCGAGTAAATAGTCAAAATGATTGATAACGAACAGAAATGCACATTATTACAGCGCAAAGTTATAAAACAATGAAGGATTGCAACGGTTAAAATATATAAAATTGCGTCCAAAAGCGTTAAGTTTAGAAATTTTCGATCTCATGCGTCCATCGCATGAAAGCAACTAACTTATGTATTTTGTGCAGAAAAATGCGTTGACGCAAGGTGGAATTGTGATCCAAGGAAATCAGCGTCCGAGCGCTCAAGAGATTGCGACCGCAAGGCTATGCGATCATATGCACTCACGAAAATCTACTCAAGAAGGTGGCCGCATAGAGCCGGTGCATCAAGGTGAAATCTTGATAAATCACGATGGGACAAAAACCTGATGATGGTCGAATATGAATTTAGTTGACAAGCCATTAACGACACTGTAGCAAGTACACTCAGCTTTTCGGTAACATTATTCGGTGAATCAGATAGAGAATTAATGACATCCCATCAGTTCAATCATTTGACAGAAAAAGTTCTTCACCCTGAAGTTCTATAAATACAAAAGGTCACCTTCGTTAAAGGAGTTCGGGGAGTTCGATTCTACTATTCAGAATTTAGAGTTCTTCTTCACCATAGATTACCATAGTCTGTAATTTTATACACTTAGAAGACAGAGGCGAGTGAAAGGAGAATACACCGAGAGATTTTTCTGGTAAACTTGGAAGAGTGTCGGGAAGCATCGAAATCAGAGAGAGGGCCAACTCTTGTGAAAGCAAGAACATCTTTTGGGTAGAGTAAAGAAAACTCAGTGTAGAAGCCTTGGGAAGCAAGATATTGCTACCACGCTTTCTATCCTTACTTTCCATTTTCATTCTATATTTTGAACATATTTATAAAATGGAAATTGCATCTTTATATCTGTTCACCCTCTTTACCTTACGTATGAGTAACTAAACTGTTGAATGGGTTGAGAAGCACTTAGCTAGCATGACCTGAGTTCTTCACTTTATGTGATCATCCTGTATTATGTATGCATCATTCATCCTTTAGAGATACTTGGGAGAGTGGTCTAAGGATAGAATCTAGGCTTGGAAAAGTAAGATTAGAATCTAGGATCGGGAGAGTCAGATTAGAACCTCATGATTAAGAGATAAAAGCTTAGGAATAAGTTCTGTTTGCTATTAACGCATCGCATGCACCCTAGAGATAGGATATGATTGTATGCGGTCACCTTTTACCTATGTGTATCATTCAACATCGCATATGCAAGAAATAGAGACTTAGGAATAAGTCCTATAGACATCATCACATACATCGCACACGTCCTAAAACTAGGAGCTATCGCATTTGCATTGGAAAATGAATTGTTGTCGCATGTATTAGCATGATTGCATAGCTTGAACGCAATCTTAGGAAGTTCTAGCTAAAGACCTTCTCAACTCGTTCCTCTACATACTCATTGTATCTTTCACATTATTAACTCTTTTCTCAATTCCACCGTATAAACTTTATACCTTAAACAACATACTAACCAACGCATTGATTTATTTGTTACCGCAAAGTTATCAGAAATCATTGTCGCATACTCTTTCCATAGTCCCTGTGTTTGAACCTGGGCTTACCAGGAAACTTAGTAAGGTTTATACTTAGATCTTGGTAAGAAAACTAGGATGCACAACGCATATTCCACCATTGCATTCTACAATATTATTTCATCGCATTAACCACGCATCAAGTTTTTGGCGCCGTTATCGGGGACTTGGTAGTTAATAGTTTGTTGAGTTTTGTGTTTTCACAGGCAACCCCTTTTACCTTGGGAGTATTGTACCTTGTGCCACCAAGCTACAAACAATATTGAAGTGTAGGTGATGCACTAAAAGCCAATATTGACCCCAAGATAGAAGGGCAATCAGTCGCATGAGCTGAAGGTAGTTCCATGCACATGGTGAATAACCTGCACCCAACAATTGTCGAAAGTTCCAATGGTCAGAGTGAGCTTCTTGAGCTAAGCAGTTGAGAGGAATCTCCTGTATGGAAGACTCCTTGTGGTGACCTCAGGGACGTCTTCAACTCTATCTTTACCTCGCTTTCTTAGATTATTTTATTTTAATTATTGTTGTTTTGGATATGTAGTTGCTTCCTTGGATGTGGTGCGTTTTCTCCTTACAGGTATGACAATAATTCTCCTTGGTGCGCAGTTGCAATGGAAGAATCCTCTTCACCATTCAACGCATGGCTTCGACTGCATGAATTCCAAAGCATGGTTGCAAGTGTTATTCTACTCAAGGTTCTTTTCTTGTTATCTTTTATGTTTTATCCTTCTGAAATTCTATGTCTGATTGCTTTCCTTTGCGATGCATCTGTGATGGTGCGTATAATTCACTACATCTGCTAGCTAAACATCACAGGGCTCTCCTTATTTTAATAGCTTCTTCAAAATTTGACAGTCTAAGTTTTATTATGTGCAAACCTCTGTTCGAACACTTGTTACCGCATTCCTATTAAGTTTAACTTTAGCTTAACGAAAAGAGCATTTCCAATCTCTAAGTTTGGGGGTGGCAGTGGTCCCGGAGAAATGCATTCACTACATTGCGATGCTATAAAAAAAATTGTGCGTTAAAAAAAATTGTTCGGAAATAAAAACTCCTCTATCACCGCAATGGGGAAACCCATGTTGATAAGAGTTAAGCTGTGAAAGGCACTTACACGTAGTTGGATGTCTGCATGGCACATGTGGGGGCAAGCCAAAACGAATGTCAAGTCGCCAGGATCAACGCATAAGCACAACTCCTCTGTCTAGCGCAAAATTAAGCCAAAACAAGAGTTAAGTTGAATATTGTAGGCAACCGAAGTTCGCTGTCCACATGACACACGTAGGGGCAAGCCAAAATGAAGAGTGTAACCAGGTTCAACGCTGCATTTTGATAATAAATCACAAGGGTTTGAATTATTTGAACGAACACATTGGGAATAAGTAAAAAGTTTTTTAGCAGAGGCTTGCCGAATTTGAGCTTAGAAAAGATCTCTTTGGAGAAGTAGCCAAAGTGGAGGAGAGCGTTGCTGCCATGGTTAGAGGTATGAGTAAATTATATTCTGAGAGGCTGGTCATCGCAAAGGAAAGTCAGAGGGTGAATATTGAATTTCTTGAGTATAAAACATGCTTGAGGACAAGCATGATTCTAAGTTTGGGGTGTGATGACGGGCAAAAATGCATGTCATTATAGGCCTTTTATTTAAAATTATGAGGGCTGTTAAGTAGAATATGCGGCGATTATATTAGGAATTCATGTGAAAACGAGTTTGTGTCCATCGGCATTAAGAATCTCAGCTAACCCACAATTATGGGTTATTATGCGTTCAATTGTTTATTCTTTTAGCAACCGCAGAAAGCAATCGCATGCGCGGAAGTCAGGTATCGCAAAGATGACCGCATGCGGGGAATCTCTCCATCGCAGAAGTAGATGCATACATTCGACGCATGGATGTTGCGGCCATTAACCGCATGTGTCCATCACATAGAAGTTGCGGCTATCGAGCGAATACGATCATCGCATAGAAGTTGCGGCCACAAAGAATAACAATAATAAAAGGGCGATTGCAAGGTTGGTGGAATGCAAGCATGAACGCATACATTGGGATTATCAAAAAGATGATGTTGACATTTCACCTACCATGCCATTAGTAGTAGAGATTTAAGAAAAGGACCATTCACGCCGCGAGTGTCAGATTCAGAGCAAGTTCATTAATGTTGTCGGCGATCAAGCCCTATAAATAGAAGCCGTTAAACAGAACTTCAAATCATCCGGGGTTTTCTGCCTGAGGGCAGATCATCGTGATCCAGACGAAGGCATGAGAAGATAGCTGAGAGTTCTTCATCCATTCCGAGTGACAGGAGCCTTTGCCAGAGTTAGAGCTCGAGAGAGTCTACTCCACCACCCATCCATGGCACCACCGACAACCTTGACACACATCTGATGAAACCAAGACATTGCTTCCATCTGACCCTCCATTTCTCTTCTATCTTTTATTGTATTACATTTTGGCTTAAGGAATTAATACATTTTGTGATCAATGCATTTCTATATTTTCCTTCGATTCCATCTCTATTTTCATTTACTAGCATCCTTTACGTTCATTGCATCACTAAGTAAGACTACTAGAGTATTGCATACTTAATCATGCGGCATATGGTACGAAGCATGTAGCAAACCACCGAAAGGTGTGCCTTGCGCGAGTGTAGTGAGAAAACCTTATTTGCTTAATGTGAAGCTGTAGCAACGCTTGTCTATAAGCAGACACAATGCTTGTCTAGGAGTAAAATCAGTAGCAACTAACTGCCCGGGAGGGTAAGTGGTTGGTCGCATTAAGCAATGTAAGCAACTGTTCACTAGAGATAGGAATAATCTTACGTCAGCCAGGTTTATGCGATTACCTTGTCTTATGAGTGCATCATTCATCATTTAGGCATACTTGGGAGAGTAGACTAAAAACCAAATCTAAGATTCGAGAGAGCGAATTAGATCGCATAAGCAAGAATGGTGAACTTAGGAATAAGCTCTGTTTGCTATTACATAGCGTATTCACCCTTTAAGTAGGATATGGTGGTATGCAGTGGAATATAGAGGCTTAAAAATAGGCTTCTCGACACTATCGCATAGACATCACATGCCTCTACGTCAACTGTGTATAGCATGATCACATATCTTGCGTTGGTTGGGGTTACCCTTGCGGTCAAACTTTGTGTTTCAGTGTCCTCGGCTTTTCATCTATTTTTCCATGCATTTTACTATGTGTTAACAGTTGCGCATCTCTACCTCTCAGTCATACTTCCACCGCTTAATCTATTAGTTAGGAGTAGGAGTAGTTTATAGCTCATAACCCTCATCATTTATTTATTTCTTCACCACAAACACATTATCGCATAACATTTAGCTACAAGTCCCTGAGTTCGACCTCGCATCACCCGAGAAACTTGCGTTCTCGTTATACTTGGCGAGAGTACAAGAAAACTATGACAGGAAAAAGTGGTCATTGCATATATTCCACTCCAACATATGACCACCGATGATCTATGGTACATGAATGAGGTTGGGTACCTTATTCTGGTAACACCATTGGATGTGGCCTACTCTGTAGTTGTTACAAAAAGTTGTAAAGTACTACATACGATGTGATCCTAATTTGTACATATTATGACATAAGGAGTGGGGGTGTCCTATGCAATGAGTTTCCATAAGATCAAGACCAAGAAATAAGTCACTCTTACTTTTTAACGTTGTTTACTGTGTAAGACTGACTATTTCACCTAGATGACCTAGGTAACTCGATCTTAATCCTGAGCTAACTATGAACTCCTATTTATTTGGGATTGCCCTTAGATTTTCATAGTTGAGGGTCTGCTCAATAGCGCCGACTCAATAAAACTCCCATTTCAGGGGTAAAACTGGATAGATAGCTAGGGACATAGGGTGCAAGATGTAGTTCACGCCTACCCGATTAAGGGATAGGAGAAAGATTGTTCTCTCAAGTACTGTATCCAATTCTTGAAGAAGGGGCCCCACCCTCTTACTGGGCCGAGAGAGTTTGGTTTGGTGATGGATTACAAACCAGTTGTTCATTAGAGGATCAGTAGGGACTTGAGGAGTAAGACGTAATCTCGAGTGTAAAACAGATATTTGACCCAGCCTTTATTACGAACAACCTACGAAGGGTCGATTTGCTGATTATGGTTAAATCATGTGGACATAATATATCTACATTGAAGGGAGTGCAACTATGGACTATAGTGGAATGAATCATTGATTAACGAATGGGGATTAATTTGGTCTAATGAGTTTAGCGAATTAATCTCGGATCGTTGGAGCCCATGATTTATTGGTCCGCGAGGTCCCCCTACTAGCTCTAGACTAGCGTGATAAGTTAATTTGAAATGTTCAAATTAGAATTAAGGGAATTAGTAATTATAGGAGATATAATTATATGTTTAATTTTAGAATTAAACGGAATAGGAGATTTTATATATTTAAAGATGATTTAAATATTATCAAACACTGTTATGTGGTTAAAATAATTAACTTACCTTGTATATGAGATTATTTAATTAAGTTTTATTTAATAATTAATTTATGAAATTAATTAAATTTTCGTTTTTAAAATCAAATAGATTTTATAAAATCAAATTTTGATTTTTAGATAAAATTGGAACATCGGTAAACAAAACACACAAAATTGAAAAAGAAGTATTTCCATTATCCATCTTTAAAGTAGCTCACACATATTGCAATATCTTGGCCTTGTCTTCTCCAAGCATGAGCTGCAACCCATGCAACTCTTCTCTTTGCATGTTGATCTGCAATTTAATGAAGAGATTGGAGTGAAAATCGGGCATGCAATCTATAGTGAATTTTAAAGAATATTCGGTTTGAATGGTTCTTCAACAAGGTTGCTGCAGTGAGCTTTTCTCCTTCATCCCTTGATTCAATCTTGTTTTGAGTCCCACAACTCAATCTAGAGCACAAAGAGAATAGTTAGGAAGATCTTGAGGTTGTCTACAACAAGATATGGAGAAGATTGCTGCTGGAGAAGAAGCTTTGAAGAAGTTCTACAAGAGGTATGTCTTGAAACCCATTTCTTCTGCCGAAGCATGCTTTATATTATGCAAAAATTAGTGAATTTGAGTGCTTAGATGATCCTCGTGCTTCCACTACTGTTGATACAATCCTACAATTGGTATCAGATTTAAGCATACTTCGTGTACCCCTGGGAGTGATCTCCCTTCGGAAAGTATTTTTTAGCTTAAATCTAGATTTCGGTGAATAAGAGGAAGTTGTTCAAATATAAGTCTATTATATGATAAATAGATTTCAAGTACCACGTCTCTACATAGTTTACACCGTGAGATTCATATGACGCTTCGTGTGACCCTGGGAGTGACCTCCCGTCAGAGAGGGTTTTGTATGAGTCAATATCAAGGTAAATGGAGGAAGTAGTTCATAGTAAGTGGGTGAAGGATATGTGTCAATATATCCTATAGTCTCCTCCATTAGTCTGAACTGTGAGATTCCTATGTTGGGCCTGCGAGTTTGCTTTAGGCGGCCCTTTGCTAGTCGTTTAGTGACGGCTATCCCCATAGAGGGTTATAACATAGGATTCGGAACAACCCAGGCTTCAGTAAAATGAATAGGGTTTTATAGTTCCTTCTTGGATATTGTCTTCTAGTTTGAAGGCAAGTTCATATCGTTCTATAAGATCTAAAAATGGCAGGTCATATTTACAAGAATTACTAAGTTGTTAGTAAAGATCTTGACCGAAAACGGTAACTAAACGACTATAAGAATAAGAGTTATTCCAGAGATAGTGTTTGGTCAAAATTGTTTGTTTTAGTGAAGGAGTATCTGACTGCCCCATGGTAGCACATATTCTGACTCACTAAAATATCGTTGCAAATCAATAATGGTTATGGGTACATTATTACTTTTCGCTAAAATTTGACTTTGGATTTAGTTACAATTTGCTAATTAGAATTTGTTTGAATTTTATCAGCATGTCGAATTCCAGTATACTCACTTTCGATGTACATAACAGTAAAATCAAATTTACAAATAAATTACTAGCGGTTGATTATACCAACAGAGTTTTAACAGAGAATTGTCCTCTATCTCCAACCTCATCTAAAATTATGAATTATGTAGATGAGGATGCTAAATTCGAACAACAAAATAAATATGATTTATTTGTTATCGAAGCATGTTTAGTAGAAAATGATAAAATCTGGATAGTTGATTCAGGGCTGCAAATCATGTATGTACTATCTTACAGGAAATAAGTTCCTGGAGACAGTTAACAGGAGGTGAAACAATCTTTAAGGTAGAGACCAGGGAGATTGTTTCAGCCAAAGCAGTGGGAGATATAATGTTATTTATTGAAGATAAGTACATTTATTTGAATATTGTATATTATATTCCTTCTATGAAAAGGAATCTAGTATCTGTCTCCTGTTTACTTGAACAAAATTATAAAGTTTATTTTGAAAATGGTGAAGTGTTCATCAATATGGGATATAAATAGATTTGCTCTGTAAAACTAGAAAATAACTTGTGCATGTTAAAACTAACTGAGGACAAAGCTGTTTTAAATATACAGAAGTTTAAAACTGCTGGGACTCATAAGAAAATGAAGATTTCTCCAAATCCCTATCTTTGGCACTTGAGACTGGATCACATAAATCTCAACAGGATTGAGAGATTGGTTAAGAACCGTCTTTTAAACAAGTTGGAAGACATTTCATAACCACCATGTGAGTCTTATCTTGAGGGTAAAATAACAAAAAGATATTTTTCTAGAAAAGGTCTTAAAGCCAAAGAACCCTTACAGCTGATTAACTCATACCTTTGTGGGCCTTTAAATGTTAGAGCAAAAGGAGGGTATGAATATTTCATCAGTTTTATAGATGATTATTCAAGGTATGGGCATATTTACCTAATGCACCAAAAGTCTAAAACTTTTGCAAAGTTCAAAGAGTATAAGGCTGAGGTTGAGAATCAATTAGGTAAAAAGATGAAAACGCTTCGATAGGATCGAGGTGGTGAGTATATGGACATAGAATTCCAGAACTATTTGATAGAACATGGAATTTAGTCTCAATTCACAACCCCTGGCATATTTCAACAGAACGGTGTAGCAGAGAGGAGAAATAGAACCTTGTTCGACATGGTTCGTTCCATGATGAATTACGCTCAGTTACCAAATTCTTTTTAGGGACACGTAGTTGAGACTGTGGTGTATATTTTGAACATAGTTCCCTCAAAAAGTTTTTCTGAAACACCTTATGAGCTCTGGAGAGAACGTAAAGGAAATTTATATCACTTCAGGATTTGAGGTTCTCCAGCACATGTGTTGGTGCAAAATCCTAAAGAGCTGGAACACTGTTCAAAAGTATGCCTATATGTAGGCTACCCAAAAGAAACTAAAGGTGGTTTATTTTATGATCCTCATGAAGATAAAGTGTTTGTATCAACAAATGCAACCTTCCTGGAGGAAGATTATATAAAGAACCATCAACCTCGCAGTAAGCTAGTAATAGAAGAAATGTCTAGAGAAACGACAAATGTATCAACAAGAGTTGTTGATAGAGCAGGTCTATCAACAAGAGTTGTTGATGAAACTGATACTTCACATCCTTCTCAAGAGTTGAGAATGCCTCGTTGTAGTGGAAGGGTTGTTCAACAGCCTAACCGGTACATGGGTTTAATTGAAATTCAATTCATCATACTAGATGATGGTTTAGAGGATCCATTATCTTTTAATCAAGCAATGAACGATGTGGACAAAGACCAATGGATTAAAGCCATGGGCCTTGAAATGGAATCTATGTATTTCAATTATCTCTAGGATCTTGTAGATCAACAAGAAGGGGTAAAACACATCGGTTGCAAATGGATCAACAAGAGAAAATGAGACCAAGCTGGTAAGGTACAGACCTAAAAAGCTAGACTTGTGGCAAAAGGGTTTACCCAAAGAGAGGGGTTAGATTTTGAGGAAACCTTCTCTCCAGTTGACGTGATAAAGTCTATTAGAATACTCTTATCCATAGCCATATTTTATGAAATATGGAAAATGGATGTCAAAACAACTTTTCTGAATGGCTATCTTGAAGAGAGTATCTATATGTCTCAACTAGAAGGGTTTATACAGTAGGGTCAAGAGCAAAACGTTTGCAAGCTTAATCAATTCATTTATGAATTAAAAGAAACTTCTAGATCCTAGAATATGAGATTTGACGTTGCGATCAAATCTTATGGTTTTGAACAAAATGTTGACGAACCCTGTGTATACAAGAAAATCGTCAACAAAACTGTAGCTTTTCTAGTATTGTATGTTGATGATATTCTGTTCATTGGGAATGAGGTAGAATATCTAGCTGACGTTAAGATGGTTGGATTCACAATTCCAAATGAAAGATTTGAGAGAAGCACAGTATGTTCTTGGAATCCAAATAGTTCGGAATCACAAGAACAGAACATTAGCATTATCTCAAGCATCTTATATAAACAAGATGTTGTCTACGTATAAAATGCAAAATTCCAAGAAAGGATCTTTACCTTTCAGGCATGGAATTCACTTGTCTAAGGAGCAGAGTTCTAAGAAACCTCAAGAGGTTGAGGAGATGAATCGAATTCCATATGCATATGCAATTGGGAGTTTGATGTATATAATGTTGTGTACTCGTCCCGATATATGCTATGTCGTATGAATTGTCAGCAGATTTCAGCCCAATCCTGGTCATGACCATTGGACTGTTGTTAAAAACATTCTCAAGTATCTTCGGAGAACGAGAGATTATATGCTCGTATATGGTCCTAAGGATATGATCCTTATTGGATACACTAATTCTAACTTTCAGACCGATGTTGATTCGAGAAAATAAACTTCGGGTCCAGTATTCACTCTTAATGGAGGAGCAGTTGTGTGGAGGAGCCTCAAGTAGAGTTGTATTGCGGACTCCATAATGGAAGTTGAGTATGTTGCTGTAAGCGAATTAGAAAAAGAAATATAGTTGATCCATTTACGAAGGCCCTCTCGGCTAAAGTGTTCGAGGATCACCTAGTAGGACTAGGTCTACGTGTTTTGTATCACTGGGACAAGTGGGAAAATTTATGGGTATTGTGATGCCCTAGTTTATTGTATTTGTACATTTTATTCTCTCCATGTAAACTCACATTGTATATATTTGTGTATATTGATCCACTAGAGTTTTAGTCCAAGTGGGAGTATTGTAAAATGATAAAACATTTTCTATAATCAATATACTTGTTATTGATCTCATAAATAGTAAGAAAGTCTAAATCCAACAAACTAAGACTCATGACTATTGTATGAGTACTTGAACTTTATGTGGAGGCATAAGAGTGGATCGGGTTCGAGTAAATAGTCAAAATGATCATATGAATGAGGTTGGGTACCTTATTTTGGTCGCACCATTGGATGCGGCCTACTCTCTACTTGTTACAAAGAGTTGTAAAGTGCTACGTACGATGTGATCCTAATTCGTACATGTTATGACATGAGGAGTGGGGGCATACTATGCAATAAGTTTTCATAAAATCAGGACCATGAAATAAGTCACTCTTACTTTATAACATTATTTACTGTTTAGAACTGACTATTTCACCTAGAAGACCTTGGTAACTCGATCTTAATCCTGAGCTAACTATGAACTTCTATTTATTCAGGATTGCCCTTAGATTTGCATAGTTGAGGGTTGGCTTAACAACTCCGGCTCAATAAGACTCCCATTTCAAGGGTAAGACCGGATAAATAGCTGGGGACATAGGGTGTAAGATCTTCACGCCTACCCGATTAAAGGATAGAAGAAAGGTTGTTCTCTCAAGTACTGAATCTAGGTCTTGAACAAGGGGCTCCACCCTCTCACTTGGCTGAGAGAGTTCGGTTTAGTGATTGGATCACAAACCAGTTGTTCATTAGAGGATTAGTAGGGACTTGAGGAATAAAACGTAATCTCGGCGATAAAACAGATATTTGACCCAATCATTATTACGAACAACCTGCAAAGGGTCGACTTGCTGATTATGGTTAAATCATGTGGACATAATATATCTACAGTGAGGGGAGTGCAACTATGGGCTATAGTGGAATGACCCATTGGTTAACGAATGGGGATTAATTTAATCTAATAAGTTTAGCCACTTAATCTCGGATCGTTGGAGCCCATGATCTGTTTGTCTGCGAGGTCCCCCTACTAGCTCGTAACGGACTAGCTCTAGAATAGTGTGATAAGTTAATTTGAAATGTTCAAATAAATTAAGGGGAATTAGTAATTATATGAGATATAATTATATGTTTAATTTTAGAATTAAACGAAATAGGAGATTTGTTTATTTAAATATGATTTAAATATATATATAGATGGATATGTGTTTAAATTAAGTTAATATTTGATATTAAATTAATTAAGCTTTATTTAATAAATAATTAATGAAATTAATGAAATTTTCATTTTTAAAATCAAAATAGATTTTATAAAATCAAATTTTGATTTTTAGATAAAATTGGAAAATTGGTAAAGAAAACACATGAAATGGAAAAAGAAGTTTTTCCATTATCCATCTTTGAACTAGCTCACACATATTGCAATATCTTTGCCTTGTCTTCTCGAAGCATGAGTCATGCAACTCTTCTCTTTGCATGTTTTATCTGCAATATAATGAAGATATTGGAGTGTAAATTGGGCATGCAATCTATAGTGAATTTTAGAGAAAATTCGATTTGAAGAATGGTTCTTCAACATGGTTGCTGCAGTGAGCTTTTCTCCTTTATCCCTTGATTCAAACTTGTTTTGAGTCCCACAGCTCAATCTAGAGCACCAAGAGAATAGTGGAGAAGATCTTGAGGTGGTCTACAACAAGATATGGAGAAGATTGTTGTTGGAGAAGGAGCTTTGAAGAAGTTCTATAAGAGGTTTGTCTTAAAACCCATTTTTTCTGTAGAAACATGATTTATATTATGCCAAAATTAGTGAATTTGAGTGCTTAGATGATCCTTGTGCTTCCGCTAATGTCGATACAATCCTACAATTGGTATCAGATTTAAGCGTACTTCGTGTCACCCTAGGAGTGACCTCCCTTCAGAAAGGATTGTTTAGCTTAAATCTAGATTTCGGTGAATAAGAGGAAGTTGTTCAAATATATTTTGTGTCCATTTCAACCAAGCAACAGTGTGATAACCCTTCACAGATTGGTTGTAAGTACAGTCGAGCCAATTTACCATTATGCCCCTATAGTTACATCTAACTCCTTAAGTATCACTGATCCTTCTAACGAACATAAGTCATAGTCTTACTATGACTTGTTGGGTTTTATGTCCTAAAACTCACAGTTTCTAAAATGATAAACAGTTTCTATAATCAATCTACTTATTATTGATTACATAAATTGAATGAAAGTCTAAATCCAATAAACTAAGATTCTAGCACGAGTATTTGAACTTTATGTAGAGACATAAGAGTGGATCAGGTTTGAGTAGATAGTCCAAATGATCTATTGTACATGAATAAGATTGGGTACCTTATTCTGGTAACACCATTGGATGCGGCCTACTCTGTAGCTATTACAAAGAGTTGTAAAGTGCTACATATGATGTGATCCTAATTCGTACATGTTATGTCATGAGAAGTGGGGTAGTCCTATGCAATGAGTTTGCATAAGATCGGACCAAGAAATAAGTCACTCTTACTTTATAACATTGTTTACTGTATAAGAGTGACTATTTCACCTAGATGACCCAGGTAACTTGATCTTAATCTTGAGCTAACTATGAACTCCTATTTATTCGGGATTACCCTTAGATTTGCATAGGTGAGGGTTGGCTCAACAACGCCGACTCAATAAGACTTCCATTTCAGCGGTAAAACCTAATAGATAGCTGGGGACATAGGGTACAAGACGGAGTTCACGCCTACCCGATTTAGGGATAGGAGAAAGGTTGTTCTCTCAAGCACTAATTCCAGGTCTTGAACAAGGGACCCCACCCTCTCATTGGACTGAGAGTGTTTTGTTTTGTGATTGGATCACAAACAAGTTGTTCATTAAAGGATCAGTAGGGACTTGGGAAATAAGACGTAATCTCGGGGGTAAAATAAATATTTGACCCAACCATTATTACGAACAACCTGCGAAGGGTCGACTTGCTGTTTATGGTTATATCATGTGAACATAATATATCTACAGTGAGAGGAGTGCAACTATGGGCTTTAGTGTAGTGACCCATTAGTTGACGAGTGGGCATATTTAAATATATAAAGATGGATATGTGTTAAAATTAATTTAATATTTGATATTAAATTAATTAAGTTTTATTTAATAATTAATTTATGAAATTAATTCATTTTTCATTTTTTAAATCAAAATAGATTTTATAAAATCATTTTTGATTTTATAATAAAATTGAAAAAGTGGAAACCAAAATCACAAAATGGAAAAAGCTGTTTTTCCATTATCCATTTCCTTAGTTGCTCACACGTGAAGCATTTTCTTTGCCTTGTCTTCTCCAAGCATGAGCTGAAACGAATGCAAGTCTCTCCTTTGCATGTTAATCTGCAATATAATGAAGAGATTGGAGTGAAAATTAGGCATGCAATTAGAGAAAATTTGGTTTGAAGAAAGAGTTCTTCAACTAGTTTTTTGCAGTGAGCATTTCTCTTTCATCCCTTGATTCACGCTTGTTTTGAGTCCCACAACTCAATATAGAGCACCAAAAGAATAGTGGGGAAGATCTTGTGGTGGTCTACAACAAGATTTGGAGAAGATAGAAGCTAGAGAAGAAGCTTTGAAGAAGTTCGACAAGAGCTATGTCTTGAAACTTATTTACAGCAAGAGCAAGTTTTATATTTTGCAAAAATAAGTGAATTTTATTGCTTAGATGAACTTTGTGCTTCCGTTGTTGCTGAAACGGTCCTACAATTGGTATCAAAGCATCAAATAAGCATTCAATTCGATTTAATTTTGGTTTGGTTGGTGCTTTATATGAGAAATATGAAACTGATGCACGGATATAGTTTTCTGAGATTTGGTTTTTTAATTCTCTTTAATTTCTCTTTTAAATGTGTAATTGACTCTTTGTTTGATGAGATTTTATGTGTTAGCAAGAGTCTGTAATTTATTTTGAGTCATTAGAGTCGAAATTAAGATGTAATTGGAAAATGAAATGAAGGAGGCAGAGCTGCTCTTCAAGTTTTTTAGCTTCTGCTCAAAATCGTTGTTGAGGTTCAGTTGCTAAGCAATTGTCTAGCTTCAGGCGCTACACAATGTGAAGAAAAGCTAGATGATCGTATAGCAATGGGAGTTGGTCATTGTGATGTTGAACACTAGACAATCATGTACCTGCGGGATCTAAACCATGCGTTCAATTTGCTATACGATAACACTAAGTTATCGTTTAGCTTTGGCGTGGGAACCAAACGATATGTTGAATTTACTATAGGATGGTACTACATGATCGTTTAGCTAGATGTGTGCTAAGCGATGCGATGAAGTGCTATGCAATAGTGTTGAGCGATCGTTTAGATGAAGAGCTAAGCGATCATGTAGATGAAATGCCAATCGATGCGATGATGTTCTATATGATGGAGCTAAGCGATCGTTTAGCTATGGCAGATACTAAACGATGATATGAAGCACTAGATGATGATGTTAAGCGATTGTTTAGTTCTATGCGATAGCTAAGCGATGGAGATGAGAGATCGTGTAGTTCTATACGATAGAACTAAGCGATCGTGTACCTTCGGCAGACACTAAGCGATTGTGTAGTTCTATTCAATGGAGCTAAACAATCGTTTAGTGGAGGTAACCACTAAACGATCATGTAGTCTTTCACAACACAAGGCGATGGAACTAGACGATTGCCTTCGGCGCTACACCATCGGCCTATGCAAAACTTTGAGGTTAGACCGAGTGCAGTCGGTTCGACCAGTTATTTTCAAGGTCCAATATGGTTCAGCCTCAAAGTACTTTTTGCTTGTCCGGTTCAGATTCATCCAGTCTGGTTCAAGGTGCTTGGGTTCGGTTTGGAGTGGTTCGAGCAGTTCAAAGACGATTTTGAAGTTGATTTGTAATAGTTAGGCTTCTGTTTGCTTGTTTTTGCCAAAATTAAAAGCATATCAGTCGGTGTTTAATTATTTATGCATTTAATGTATGTTATAATTAAATAAATCTTGTATGTGCATATAGTATGTTATTTAAATTTAAAATCCCACCATAGGACGCATGTTACATGCATTGAAAGTATGTTATAATTGTTATAATATATATTATGTATGTTAGAGTTTCTTGTATTTAATATAAATGTTATATTAAATGTTGAATGCCTTATGTATGTAATAGATGTTTAGCATGTCTAAAGTTTTATAAGTTGTTATAAATGTGGGTTCCACATTTAAAATCCATAATCAACAGCTACATGCTTATGTAGGTTGACCACCGATTTTAATTGTTAAAACATATAAAATCTAGGTTACAAACTCAATCAGTATATAATCCTGCCTAAGACTAGGGGTACATAAGTTGACAGTTTACGGAATACCTCCTACCTGGGGATTATGGCCGAATTACTGAGCATTGGTAATCAATGTTATGAGCATGCGTGAGTGATGTGAGGTAATGAAATGGTTTATCACCTAGACATCATAGGTTAAAATCCAATTATAAGAGTTATTCTTGAATAAACCACATAGACTTAGGGTTGTTTTATTAGCTGAAAAGAACCAAGTATAAATCTATCCAAATAGAACGCTCCAGTGGCAGTTTAATAACTTCTATATGATAGAGTTATTAGAAAACTTTAGTGGGAGATTAATAACATATACGATACTTTATTTTTAGCTTCCACGTCTCTAAGAGTTCACAATCCAGATTTAAGCAGTACTTCGTGTCACCCTAGAAATGGCCTCCCTTCGGAAAGGATTTTTTTAAATTAAATCTAGATTTCAGTGAATAAAAGGAAGTTGTTCAAATATAAGTCTATTATACAATAAATAGATTTCAACTACCATGTCTTCACATAGTTTACACTGTGAGATTCATATGACGCTTCGTGTCACCCTGGGAGTGACGTCCCTTCGGAGAGTGTTTTGTATGAGTCAATATCAAGGTAAACAGAGGAAGTAATTCATAGTAAGTGGGTGAAGGATATGTGTCAATATATACTATGGTCTCCTCCATTAGTCTGAACCATGAGATTCCTATGTTACGCTTGCTGGTAAGCTTTAAGCGGCCCTTTGCTTGTCGTTTAGTGAGGGCTATCCCCACAGAGGGTTGTAGCATAGGGTTCAGAACAACCCAAGCTTCAATAAAATGAATAGGGTCTTATAGTTTCGTCTTCAATTCCGGAGGCAAGTTCATATCGTCCTATAAAATCTAAAAATGGTGGGTTACACTTACAAGAATTACTAAGTTGTTAGTAAAGATCTTGACCAAAAATTGATAACTAAACGACTACAGGAATAAGAGTTATTCAGGGGATAGTGTTTGGTCAAAATTTTTTATTTTAGTGAGTATCTGACTGCCTCACGATAGCATGTATTATGATTCACTAAAGTATCGTTGCAAATAAGTAATGGTTATGGGTACATTATTACTTTTTGCTAAAACTTGATTTTGGATTTAGTAACAATTTGCTAACTAGAATTTGTTTTAATTTTATCAAGATGTCGAATTCTAGAATACTCACTTCCGATATTATTAACAGTAAAATCAAATCAAGAAACAAATTACTAGCGGTTGATTACACCAAAAGAGTTTTATCAGAGGATTATCCTCTATCTCCCAACTCACCTGAAATTATGAATTATGTAGATGCGAATGCAGAATTTGAACAGCAAGAAATATTATTTACTTGTTATCGAAGCATGTTTAGTGGAAAACGATAAAATCTAGATAATTGATTCAGGTGCCGCTAATTATGTATGTACTATCTCACAGGAAACAAGTTCCTGGAGACAGTTGACCGAAGGTGAATCAATATTTAAAGTAAGGACTGGGGAGATTGTTTCAGCCAAAGAAGTGAGAGATATGAAGTTATTTATAGGAGATAATTACATTTATTTGAAAAATGTATTTATATTCATTCTATGAAAAAGAATCTAATTTATGTCTCTTGTTTACTAGAAAATAATTATAAAGTTTATTTCAAAAATGGTGAAGTGTTCATCAAAATAGGAAATAAACAGACTTTTTTTGCAAAATTAGAAAATAACTTGTACATGTTAAAACCAACTGAGGTCAGAGTTATTTTGAATATAGAGATGTTTAAAACTGCTGGGACTCATAAGAAGAGGAAGATTTCTCCAAATGCTTATCTTTGGTACTTGAGACTGGGTCACATAAATCTCAATAGGATTGAGAGATTGGTTAAGAACGGTCTTTTAAATAAGTTAGAAGATAGTTCATTACCAGCATGTGAGTCTTGTAAGTCAACCTGAAGGGGTAAAACCCATCGGTTGAAAATGGATCTACAAGAGAAAACGAGACCAAGCTGGTAAGGTACAGACCTACAAAGCTAGACTCTGTCTCTTATACACATCTAGATGTGTATAAGAGACAGGGTACAGACCTACAAAGCTAGACTAATGGCAAAAGGGTTTATCCAAAGAGAGGGGTGAAGAAACTTTCTCTCCAGTTGCCATGATAAAATCTATTAGAATACTCTTGTCCATAGCCACATTTTATGATTATGAAATATGGAAAATAGATGTCAAGACAACTTTTCTGAATGGCTATCTTGAAGAGAGTATCTATATGACTCAACCAGGATGGTTCATACAGCAAGGTCAACAGTAAAACGTTTGCAAGCATAATCGATCAATTTATGGATTAAAACAAGCATCTAGATCTTGGAATATGAGATTTGACGCTGCGATCAAATCTTATGACTTTGAACAAAATGTTGATGAACCATGTGTATACAAGAAGATCGTCAACAAAACTATCGCTTTTTTGGTGTTGTATGTTGATGATATTCTACTCATTGGAATGAGGTAGAATATCTAGTTGACGTTAAGAGATGGCTTCACAATTCTAAATGAAAGATTTGGGAGAAGTACAGTATGTTCTTGGAATCCAAACAGTTCGGAATCGGAAGAACAGAACATTAGCATTATCTCAAGCATCTTATATAGACAAGATGTTGTTTAGGTATAAAATTCAAAATTCGAAGAAAGGATCTTTACCTTTCAAGCATGGAATTCACCTATCAAAGGAACAAAGTCCTAAGACACCTCAAGAGGTTGAAGAGATGAGTCAAATTCCATATGCATCTGCAGTTGGAAATTTGATGTATGCAATACTGTGTACTCATCCCGACATATGCTAAGACATAGGAATTGTCAGCAGATTTCAGTCCAATCCTGGTCATAACCATTGGACTGGTGTTAAAAATATTCTCAAATATCTTCGGAGAACGAGAGATTATATGCTCGTGTACTAAGGATCTGATCCTTACTTGATACAGTGATTCTAACTTTCAGACCGATATTGATTCGAGGAAATCAACTTCGGGGTCAGTATTCACTCTAAATGGAGGAGCAGTATTGTGGAGAAGCATCAAGCAGAGTTGTTTTGCAGACTCCACAATGGAAGCTGAGTATGTAGTTCAAGTGAAGCAACAAAAGAAGTAGTATGGCTCAGAAAGTTCTTGACAAATCTGGAAGTAGTTCCTAATATGCACCTATCTGTCACTCTCTATTGTGACAATAGTGAAGTAGTTGCAAATACAATGTAACCCCGAAGCCATATACGAGAAAAGCATATTGAACAAAAGTATCATCTCATCAGAGAGATTGTACACAGAAGGGACATAATCGTCACCCAGATTGCTTCCCAAGACAACTTAGCTAATCCATTTACAAAGGTCTACGAGCGTCACCTATTAGGACTAGTCTACGAGTTTTGTAATACTAGGGCAAGTGGGAGAATTTATGGGTATTGTAATGACCTAGTTTATTGTATTTGTATATTTCATTCTTTCCATGGAAACTCAAAATTGTATATATTTTTATATATTGACCCACTTGAACTTTATGCGGAGACATAAGAGTGGATCAGATTCAAGAAAATAGTCAAAATGATCTCTGGTACATGAATAAGGTTAGGTACCTTATTCTAGTAACATCATTGGATGCAGCCTACTCTGTAATTGTTACAAAGAGTTGTAAATTTCTACATACGATGTGATCCTAATTCGCACATGTTATGACATGAGGAGTGGGGGCGTCCTATGCCATGAGTTTGCATAAGATCAAGACAAAGAAATAACTCACTCTTACTTTATAACGTTGTTTTCTATATACACCGACTATTTCACCTAGATGACCTAGGTAACTCGATCTTAATCCTGAGCTAACTATGAACTCCTGTTTATTCGAGATTGCCCATAGATTTGCATAGGTGAGGGTTGGCTCAACAGCGCAAGCTCAATAAGACTCTCATTTCAGCGGTAAGACCGGATAGATAGCTGAGACCCAGGGTGTAAGACGAAGTTCACACCTACCCGATCTAGGGATAGGAGAAAGGTTGTTCTCTCAAATACTAAATCTAGGTCTTGAACAAGGGGCCCCACCCTCTCACTGGGCTGAGAGAGTTTAGTTTAGTGATTGGATTACAAACTAGTTATTCATTAGAGGATCAGTAGGGACTTGAGGAATAAGACGTAATCTTGGGGGTAAAACAGATATGTGACTCAGCCGTTATTACGAACAACATGTGAAGGGTCTACTTGCTGATTATGGTTAAATCATGTGGACATAATATATCGACAGTGAGGATAGTGCAACTATGGGCTTTAGTGGAGTGACCCATTAGTTAATGAATGAGGATTAATCTGGTCTAATGAGTTTAGCCCATTAATCTCACACTAGAAGAAATTCGGGCTTTAATATCGATTGGAAAAAGTGAAATCGGATGTATAATGATGATTTTAAAAAAAAAAAGATCTTTAATGTCGGTTTTAAACTGACATTGAAGATGGGCTTTAATGTCGGTTTAAAACCGACATTAAAGGTGTAATGTTTTTTTTTCCTTATTTTATTAAATGATATATCCCTAATTTATCGCGTCCTTCTTTGCCCAAACCCTATCTCTTTGACGCACCATTCACCATTTTTCCCTCACCGGATCTCCTTCACCTTTCTTTGCTCGCCGTCGATCTTCTTCACCTTTCTTCGCTCATCGTCGATCTCCTTCACCTTTCTTCACTCGCTGTCGCTCGTTCTTCACCTTTCTTCGCTCGCCGTCGATCTTCTTCCAGTGTCCATCACACGTTGTTGATTTAATTCTCTTCTGTGTCCGTGAGAGAAGTAAGAATACATATATTGATGCTTCTTAATTTTTTTGGTTCTTTATCCCCAAATTTTCGAGTTTTTTTCTTTATCCCTCCCAAACGTTTGTGGATTTTTATGTACTTTTTTGCTGACTGATTATGGCATATGATTCCTGTTGCAAGTTCATCTGACTTCTTTTTCCCCTTCCACCCTTTTCTCAAAATGTATAATTGTCTATATTCAGTCTCTTTTTTTGTCAGACATCTTTTGTTTGTACTTCAGCTTTCCTGAAATTTTATCATTTTATATCTTCTCTTAAGAAAATTAGCTTGTCAATTTAAGGCACATCATACAAGTCGTGGTATTCAGTTTGAAACTACCTGTTTTAGTTTTGAAATATTTAGCCATTCAACCTCAGACTTCATTAGACGGTGCATTGTTAAACAAACAATAGTGTCATGAATCACGATAAATGAAAGAAAGGCTGAACAAATGTTCTAAAAATAGTCGAACCAAGAACACCAATGTGTTATGCATGTTTATGTTGCTTTCTTCAAGGCATTGTATTTTCAACATAAGTTGAAATTTACACCTCAAACAACGAGAATCTGATGCTAAGTTTAGAACTGAGTGCAATTTCTTTTAATATTTTTCAATGGGTTTTCTTTTTCTTTTGTGCTAATCAATGATGCTTGCTTCCATGTTATTGTGAGGAACGTATACTCCGGGGCCACTAGGAATAATTTTTCATGGATAAGTGATCTTTGGGTTCGGTATTTGCTTGTTCTGAAACGTGCGCGTGCTTCCGAAGGTAAAATTGTTTCTGTAAGTATAGACAACCACACCTTTTCTCTGTAAGTATTGGTTTTTTTTTTTTTTTTAATGAAACTCTAAGTATTGAATTTTTTTTATGAAATTGAAAGTATAGAAACTGTAAGACAATATGTGGATCAAAATTTTGTTATTTTGGATTTCAGTATAGATATTGAGAATAGAGACAATCACTGATGGTGTTACTCGTGAATGCAAAGATTAAATGTACTAAACTATTTCATAGTAAGTTTCTTTTGGAAACTAGTTGAATTAGAATTTTTTAGCTAACTCATTTGAGCAATAATGAAATTATTTTGAGTGAAGTTTTTCATTTGTTAGGTTCAAGTTTGATGTGTAAGGCTTTTGATTCTTGGGGATTTGGAAGGAAGATATGAAGATTGCATTGGACATGTTTTAAGAAGGTTGAAAAGTGGATAAGATGCACCCAACAAAAAAAGGACTTCATAACAACATTAATAACAAGTACAAGGTAATATTTATAAGATGCTTATCTTAAAAGTCTATTTGTTCTAAAGTCTTGGATTAGATTTAGTGTTGGAATGCTATGACTATCCTTCCATTAATTGGACTCATGCATATTCACTTTAATCTTCATTGCCATTGCTAGTTTATTCATGTGTTCTCCGGTCGTTTTCGGTTGGTTTCCATTAGCGCGTGGGCTTTCTTGAAGTGTTCTTTGTTCTCTCCATACATTTTTCGTAACTCTATCAGTTCAGAGGTTTGAAAGTTGTTCTCCTCGCATGTTCGTTCTAGATCTATTCATGTTTTACTTGCTTTTTTTCTCTGTTAGATTATGGGAAGATTTTTTCACAATTTGATGTTAGTAGTGATTCAGTTACCTATGATGCTAATCACAAAGAAGAGGCTCTTCCTCAACATTTGTGCCTTGCAAAATAAAAGAGATCATGAAATCCTCATATAAGGTCAGAGAAAGAATGGAATTCCTATTTATACTTATCTCTGCCAGGGTTGTCAATACTGTTTATAAATATTTATAAATACCCGATTGGAAAGCTGAGGGTACAGCCAGTAGGCATTATTGTATTTGCTGCTGTCATGGCTACACTAGGTATCTCTTGTTTTGTAAACCAATTTGAAAGTGCATTGATTTTCTCATTCAGTGATTTGAACCATGATCGAGGAGTAGGAAAGTCTAGTAATTCTATTGCCTATCTACCTAATATTTCTGCTAGAAATGAAGGCCCCTTTCTCAATTATAACAAGTGAAAAGATTGACATCCACTATTGATGGTTATTACATCGATGTCTTGTAACTAGCAAAGACCATGTCTCCAATTTTCTATTCATATTTGTATTCTAGGATCTTTAATTGTTGGATCAACTTGGTTACGTCAAAATTTCATATTACTTTTATTGGTAGCAAAGCATGATTATATATGATTTGGGTTCCTTTAACAATGCAGAGTAGCTAAACTGTTTGGATTTCTTATTTAAGCTTTCAGGTATTGCTTCAACTAGTAGAACAACTAATTCAAGATAAACCATTTGAAAGTCTATGGTCAGAACAATTAATCTGGTTGCGTGTAATTATGACCTTTTCCATAGTAGAAAAACTTGCCCTCTGGTTATACTGCAAAAACTCAAGAAATGATCTTTTGGATTCATTGCTGAGTGAAAACAAGTTTCAAATGATTAATCTGTTGTATATTAATATGAAGAAAGATGGGTTAATTCCTAATGTCTTTACATATAATATACTTTTGAAGGCATTGTGCAAGAATGACCGTGTTGATGCTGCACACAAGCTGTTTGTCGAAATGTCAAGTAACGGCTGCCCACCTTACGTGGTTAACTATACGACTATGGTGTCTTCACTGTGTAAAGCAGGTAAGATTGATGATGCTAGAGAGCTAGCGGGAAGATTTAATGGAAATGTCTAGATAGAATCCTTCAACATAATTCAAATGTTTAGAACTATGTGAAACGCTATCGTGCCTAGTGGAGATGACATTTAGTTTAATTAGGGCATTTAGTCTTTAATTAATAGTTGGATCTTGTCTACTGATTTATTGTTGGATGTTTAGATTTTGTTATTGCTGCATAGAAATACATGTTGGATTTGTGATATGTTTCCATTTGTTAGGTATTTTATTCATTGTTAACTTTTCTTCAAGTATTTATAGAAAGAGTCTAACTCTAAGGAAGAGTTCTCCTTTCTTATGCTAACTACTTTTGTTTGTTGGCTTTTGAAATCACTTCTTTCTGTAGATTTTGTGGTTTATTGAGACATTTGTTTTGATCGATGGAATTCAGAACTTTCCTAAGTTTTTGTTTTTTGGCTTAAAAGATCAAATGCCCATGTGACAACTTTTGATATTTAAAGTGAAGTGAGTAATCAAATTTGAGTTTTTATAAAACATTGTTGTTTATGCTTGAATGTCTGAAGAAACCTACAAGGAGAGTTTTTGTAAATCATTGTTATACTTTTTGTGACTAATTTTGAGATTTAAAGTACATTGTGAGCTAAATTTGCTTATTGATGTATGTGTTCTTGAATATTCATTTTTTAGGAATTCTGATAGTTTTATTTAGAACAAGTGGTTGTGGAATATTATTGGGAGTGTGTTTCTTTGAACAGGTTCAAGGTAAATTTTTGGTTTTGTTGTGGTAACATCATTATGCTGCCAAAAATTTTCCATCATCTTTGTAGCTTATATCTAGGTAACCAAGCTTCTCTTCTTCAAGATCTTGAAAAAGAAGATTCTCTCATCCATTGATATCATCTCTTGAGATCTATCTATTTTTCTTGGAAGAATATGTTTAAATTGGCTATTTCCTTTTTTTTTTTTCCTTCTCGTGTATGAGCTAAGAAAGAAAGATTACTAAAATAATGTCATCTTTTGTTGTTTCTTCTTCAATATTTAAGACACCTTTGGAAGAGACATGGAAGGCATTGTCATCGTTCGCATGTCTCCGCCACATGCGTTGCCAGGTTCGTTCTACTCTATACTTTTAATGATGTTGTTTGTGTGTTTTTTAGGTGTTTGGAAAGGGTGGGGAGGAGATAGATTTATTGCAACAACAAGGGATTCACGTAAAAATTGTTCCTGGTAAGTCCATTTTTGAATGCTTGCAGTTTTAAGGACAGTTAATAAGTTTTTTCAAGTGACTCTATGATATGAAAATTCCTATTTGAGAAGTTATAGTGTGTTTATTTCTCTTTGGACCATATTGGATTAGAATGTAACACCCGTTTATGACTCATGGACGAGAATTGCAACTTCTTACTATATTCCACTATTGCAAGAATGTATAGATAGGAATTTAGCTGCAGAAGCGAAAATTAACCATGGACAAATCGTTAAGTTCACGTATATAGGAAGGATTATATGCATGTTGGAGTGATAATGTTTTGGGGATACCAGTTACAGTTAAGTTCTACGTTTTGCTATATATCTACTTTAATAATACTTCTTTGCCCAATGTTAGCTTTCTTTTAGTTTTCAGGGAAAAAAAAAAAAGAATCTACGTTTTGCTATATATCTACTTTAATAATACTTCTTTGCCCAATGTTAGCTTTCTTTTAGTTTTCAGGGAAAAAAAAAAAAGAATCTACGTTTTGCTATATATCTATTTTAATAATATGCATTTTGTTTCATTTTGAACGTTGAATTTTGTTTTAGATGAATATGGCGCACTGAGAATATGTTGGCAATTCGATATGAACATGGCCTATGGACCTTGCCATGGAATGACCAGAATGCCTCGGTGTGAGCGTGCCTGTAATCTTAGTCTGAACCCTCCAAAAGACATTGAGACACTTTTAAAGGCTGGAAAAGTGCAGTTGGAGTGCTTGTAGGATTCTCGAGTTTAAACTACTCATCTTGATGTGTTATTTTTGTTTAATGTATGAAGTGCATGCTGTACTTTTGGACAAAATGTTCAGCCCCTAGCTGAAACGATAATCACTATTCATGTAATGTGAATGGGCTAGAAATAGAATGTTTGCTGATGACAGCTTCCTTGGTTGTTTACTTCTAAATTATGTTCAAAACCTCTTATGAGTAGTTGTATAGTTAAATTTGGCTGATATTTTCCTTTCCTAGTGTTGTTATACTTGAACTTGACATGATGTGTGAATCTGTGATTAAGATGTCTTTTGATTCCTAAAAGTTGAAGAATATTTGTATAAGTAGTAGCATTTCAAAATTTTGTCAATGTGATATTAGTGGGTTCCTTATTCTTGGTTGTCTTAGATTTACAATAGAGTAGTCAAAGATTTATGTAGGCATTATGAGATTGTTAATAAGTTGCGAGATTGCTGAAGAATACAAAGTTGAAGAGCTGAGTTAAAACTGATTGAAAATGGGATCTCATTTTTGCAATAGGAACAGTTTTTATAAGATTGGTAAGATTTTTTTAGTCTATTGCTTGGAACTAGCAGAATTTAATATAAAGAGAAAAAAAAGTAAAGTAAAGTGAGATGTCTTCAAATATCTCCTCTGCCCTTCTACATATTTACATTAATGTAAAACGGACAGATTCGGGCTTCAATGTTGGTTAATAATTAAAAAAAAAAAATAGAGGCTTTAATGTCAGTTGCAACCGACATTAAAGACCTTTTAATGTCGGTTGGAAATTTCACTGAAGGTCTTTAATGTCGGTTGCAACCGACATTGAAGGCTGTGTCATTGAAGCCCTTTAATGTCGATTTAAAACCAACATTAAAGGGCTTTAATAACACTATCTTTAATGTCGGTTGTCAACCGACATTAAAGCTCGAATTTCTTCTAGTGTTAGGTCATTGGAGCCCATGATCTGTAGGTTTACGAGGTCCTCCTACTAGCTCGTAACGGACTAACTTTAGAATAACGTGATGAGTTAATTTGAATCATTCAAATTACAATTAAAGGAATCAGTAATTATATGAGATATAATTACATGTTTAATTTGAGTATTAAACGGAAGATGAGAATTTATATATTTAAATATGATTTAAATAAATAAAGATGGATATATGTTAAAATTAATTTAATATTTGAAATTAAATTAATTAAATTTTATTTAATCATTAATTTATGAAATTAATTAATTTTTCACTTTTTAAATCAAAATACTATTGATAAAGTCATTTTTGATTTTATGATAAAATTGGAAAAGTGAAAACCAAAAACACAAAAATGGAAAAAGTTGTTTTTCCATTATCCATTTCCTTAGTTGCTCACACATAAAGCATTTTCTTTGCCTTGTCTTCTCCAAGCAAGAGTTGCAACTCATGCAAGTCTCTCCTTTGCATGTTGATCTGTAATATAATGAAGAGATTGTAGTGAAAATCGGGCATGCAATCTATAAAGAATTTGAGAGAAATTTTGGATTGAAGAAAGAGTGAGCATTTCTCCTTCATCCCTTGATTCAAGCTTGTTTTGAATCCCACAATTCAATCTAGAGCACCAAAAGAATAGCAGGGAATATCTTGAGGTGGTCTGCAACAAGATTTGGAGAAGATAACAGCTAGAGAAGAAGCTTTGAAGAAGTTCTACAAGAGGTATGTCTTGAAACTTACTTGTTTAAAACAAGAGCATGCTTTATATTTTGCCAAAATTAGTGAATTTGAATTCTTAGATGATCCTTGTGCTTGTTGTTGGTAATACAATCTACACCATTAGTTAACGAATGCGAGTTAGATTGGTCTCATGAGTTTAGCTGATTAATCTCGGATCACTAGAGCCCATGATCTGTAGGTCTAAGAGGTTCCCTACTAGCTCGAAAATGGATTAGCTCTAGAGTAGCCTGATAAGTTAATTTGAAACGTTCAAATTAGAATCAAACGAAATTGGAGAATATATATGTAAATATATAAAATGAATTTGTGTAAAAATTAATTTAATGTTGGATATTAAATTAATTAGAATTGTTTAAATAATTATTTATTAATTTTATTAGAAAATTAATTTATGAAATTAATTTGTAAAATTAATAAATTTTGATTTTAGAAATAAAATATGATTTTAAAATCAAAAATAGATTTTGGAAATAGGAAAAACACAAAAAATGAAAAATGAGATGTTTCATCTTCATCTTTAAACTTGCTCACAAAGAACCACTTCTTCAACCTTCAATAACTCCAAGCATAAGCTGCATCCTATGCAACAAAACTCTTTGCATGATAGTCTGCAATATATTGATGAGATTGGAGTGATTTTGGAGGGAGGCAATCGATTGAATTTTTCTGAAAAATTCGGGTAGAAGAAGGTGTTCTTCATTTGGGTTGTTGCAGTGAGCAATCTCAATATTCCCTTTGATTCATGCTTATTTTGAGTCCCACAACTCAATATAGAGCACCAAAAGAATAGTGGAGAAGATCTTGAAGTGGTCTGCAATAAGATTTGGAGAAGATAACAGCTGGAGAAAGAGCATTGAAGAAGTTCTACAAGAGGTATGTCTTGAAACTTACTTATTTACAACAGGAGCATGCTTTATAATCTGCAAAATTTAGTGAATTTGAATTCTTAGATGATCCCTATGCTTCCATTATTGCTGATATAATCCTACAGCATTAGTTAACGAATGGGGGTTAGATCGGTCTAATGAGTTTAGCTGATTAATCCCGGATCATTGGATCCCATGATCTGTAGGTCCACGGGTCCCTTTACTAGCTCGAAAATGGATTAGCTCTAGAGTAGTCTGATAAGTGAATTTGAAACGTTCAAATTAAAATCAAACGAAATTGAAGAATATATATTTAAATATATGAAGATGAATTTGTGTAAAAATTAATTTAATATTGGATATTAAATTAATTAGAATTATTTAAATTGTTTAAATAATTATTTATTAATTTTATTAGAAAATTAATTTATGAAATTAATTTGTAAAATTAATAATTTTGATTTTAGAAATAAAACATGATTTTAAAATCAAAAATAGATTTTTGAAATAGGAAAAACACAAAAAATGAAAAATGAGATTTTTCATCTTCATTTTCAAACTTGATCACAAAGAACCAACTTCTTCAACCTTCAATAACTCCAAGCATGAGCAGCATCCCATACAACAAATATCTCTGTGTGATAGTCTGCAATATATTGAAGAGATTGGAATGATTTTGGAGGGAGACAACCAATTGAAATTTTCTGAAACTTTTGGGTAGAAGAAGGTGTTCTTCGTTTGGGTTGTTGCAATGAGCATTCTCCAAATTCCCTTTGATTCCAGATTATTTTGAGTCTGGGAAGATCTTGAGGTGGTCTGCAAAAAGATTTGGAGAAGATAGCAACTGGAGAAGGAGCTTTGAAGAAGTTCTACAAGAGGTACGTCTTGAAACTTACTTGTTTACAGTAAGAGCATGCTTTATATTTTGTTAAAGTTCGTGAATTTGAATTCTTAGATGATCCTTGTGCTTTCACTGTTACGAATACAATCTACACCATTAGTTAACGAATGGTTGTTAGATCGGTCTCATGAGTTTAGCTGATTAATCTCGGATCGCTGGAGCCCATGATCTATAGGTCTAAGAGGTTCCCTACTAGCTCGAAAATGGATTAGCTCTTGAGTAGCCTGATAAGTTAATTTGAAACGTTCAAATTAGAATCAAACAAAATTGGAGAATATATATATAAATATATGAAGATGAATATGTGTAAAAATTAATTTAATATTGGATATTAAATTAATTAGAATTATTTAAATTGTTTAAATAATTATTTATTAATTTTTTTAGAAAATTAATTTATCAAATTAATTTGTAAAATTAATAAATTTTGATTTTAGAAATAAAATATGATTTTAAAATCAAAAATAGATTTTGGAAATAGGAAAAACACAAAAAAATGAAAAATGAGATTTTTCATCATCATCTTCAAACTTGCTCACAAAGAACCTACTACTTCAACCTTCAATAACTCTAAGTATGAGCTGCATCCCATGCAACAAATCTCTTTGCATGATAGTCTACAATATATTGAAGATATTGGAGGGAGGCAATCAGTTGAATTTTTCTGAAAAATTTGGGTAGAAGAAGGTATTCTTCATTTGGGTTGTTGCAGTAAGCATTCTTCAAATTCTCTTTGATTGCAGCTTATTTTAAGTTCCACAATTCAATCTAGACAACAAAAAAATAGTAGGGAAGATCTCGTGGTGGTTTGCATAAAGATTTGGAAGATTTAGCAGCTAGAAATGAAGATTTTGAACGGTTCTTCAAAGGTGTGTTCTTGAAACCCATTACATTATGTTTAAGCATGTTTTCTTTTTTGCCAAAATTAATCAATTAGAGTGCTTATCGATCCTCGTCGCTTTCGCTGCATGATGGTACCTCTCCAACAATATTGTCCACCCAACTCGCTTCAAGACAAGTGGGAGGTTGTTAGGGATGATGCCCTAAACTCTCATTGGGTCATGTAGTTTGTAAACACTGTATTGAACAAACATTTGTGATGTAATAATATATGATATTTTCTTCACTATTGTCTATGAAACATGGGATGTTTTATTTTCTTTATGACAAACTAATAAACTAACATCCCTGGTTGTCGTTGTAACTTAAGCATGTATGTTGAGACATACAGGTGGATCATGCCTTAAGTGATAACCAGAATGGTATGTAGTATATGGATATAGGAGGGATACCTTATCATGGTGACACTACGGATGCGGCCCGCTGATGCGTTATTTTATATAGTGAAATGATGAAATGAAATTGCGGTGATGGAAAATGCGTTGTGCAACAAGTTTTCTCAGCAGAACCCAAGTATAAATCCTACTGAGTTTCCTGGCAAGGCCAAGGTCGAACTCAGGGACTAATAAAAACAATATGCGACAATAATTTTACTTTGTGGTAACCAATAAATCAAAGAGTTGTTGGGTTATTGTTTATAGTATAAAATGTATGTGGCGTAGTTAAGAAAAGAGTTAATACTACGGAAGATGAGATGAATGTGCAGGGTAACGGGTTGAGAAGGGGTTCAGCTAACACTTCCTAGGATTGTGTTCGTGTTATGCGATCATACTACACACATACAATAGCAAATCAACTCTCAATGTAAATGTTACGGCTTCTAGTTTTAGAACACACGCGATATATGCGATGATGTCTATAGGCCTACACATAAGCTTCTATTCTTGTTTATGCGATGACAAATGATACCCACACATACAAGGCGACCGCATATTACCATGACCTATCTCTAGGGTGATGGAACACGAGACATACGCAGCGGAATTAGGATCTAATTACACTCTAATTGCTTTTAATTCAAAGAAAACTAGCATGCAATTGAAGGGAAAAAAAATAGTAAATATAATTACCTTGAAGCTCTCGAAATCCACTTTTCCTCATTGAATCTCGATCCAAACACGAACGGACCACAACTAGAGTTGACCTACTCTCTTCTGGACTCATAACCGGGTTGTGAGACCTAGTGGATGAAGAAAAAATGAGAGAGAGAAAAGAGATGGAAAATGAAGGAGAATTTGGGTAGGGTCTGGTTTGTTTTTTCAACCCAATTTTAAAAAAAAAAATTGAAAAATTGACAAAAGTCTTTAATTTAAAATCAAAAGCCCATTTTATAGAAAAAACCATGCAACAATTGCATGAACCAAATCTATAAAAACCCAACACCTATAATCCACTATCTTAGTGGGCTTAATGTCTCCACTATAAGCCAACACCTAGCCCACTATTTTGTTAGTGGAATTATTCAACAAAAGTTTGGATTTTCCCACTAATTATAGTCAAAGGGCAAAATAGTCATTTAGTCAAAGTCAAATATTGACCAAAAAGTCAACATTTTGACTTTTTATGATTTTTTCCGTGTCGACTAATTCTGACCTCCCGAGCATGAATCCGCATTCATTTTCTAGAAGTTCAAATCACATTTGAATATAAGGTCGGTCAAAGTTTGACTTTTCCAAAGTCAAAAGTCAACTTTTTGACTTTTTACATCTTTGATTATTTCCATCATTTCCGAGCTTCCGAATATGAACGTATTCATATTCTTTATATTTAAATCACATTTAAATATTAAAGTTGTATCTCTAAACTGAAAAACCCAACCACTATATTGCATATACTTGTCGGTTTCTCTCTCTTCACCTAATTCGAACAATTCGAATCATTCTATCATACTATTCTAAGTTTATTCCATATGAGCTAGTAGGGGAACCTAATTGACCTATAGATCATGGGCTCCAACGATCCAAGATTAGCTGGCTAAACTCTTTAGATGGAGTTAATCAACATTCGTTAACTAACAGGTCATTCCACTAGAGTCCTGTAGTTGTACTCCCCACACTGTAGATATATTTGTGTCCATTTGATATAACCATGATTAGTAAGCTAATCCTTCACAGGTTGTTCGTAATCTCGGCTGGGTCATAAAAACCGTTTTATCCCCGAGACTACATCTTATTCCAAAAATTCCACTAATCCTCTAATGAACAATTGGTTTAAGATCTAACCTATACAGATCTAAGGAGAGGGTAGGGCCCCTTGTTCAAGACCTAGATTTAGTACTAAAGGGAGCAACCTATCTACTATCCCTATAACAGGTAGGAGTGAATTTTGTCTTGCACCATATGTTCCTAGCTATCCACCCAATCTTACCCCTGAAATGGGAGGCTTATTGGGCCAACGATGATGAGCTGCCCTCACCTATACAGATCTAAGGATAATTCCGAGTAAACAGGAGTTCATAGTTAGCTCAGGATTAAGATTAAGTTACCTAGGTCATCAATTAACGAAAAAGTCAGTTTTATACATAAAACGACATTTAGAACGTAAAAAGTGACTTTTTCATGGTTCAGTCTTATGCAAACTCATTGCATAGGATGCCCCCATTCACATATATATGAACGATTCAGGATCACATCATTTATACTAACTACAAAGTAGGCCGCATCCATAGTGTCCCCAGAATAAGGCACCCAACCTTATTCATATACCATAGACCATTTTGGCTATATATTCATATACTATAGACCATTTTGGCTACATAAAGTTCAAACTACATTAAATAGCCTCAGGACCTTAGTTTATTGGATTCAAGATTACAATTTCAATAACAACTTTATCGAAAAACAAAACAGAATATGTTTATTAATTTACAAACTACGAGTTTTAGGACATAAAATCCAACAAACTCCCACTTGGACTAAAACTCCTAGTGGAGTATCACAATGTTGAATTTAAGTGAGAAACATATAAGTACAATAAAGATATGAATACAATAAACTAGAGCATATACCCAAAATTTCTCCCACTTGTCCTAGTTTACAAACTTCGTAGACCTAGACTCTGTAGGTGACCTTCAAACACTTTAGCCGTAAGAGCCTTTATAAAAGGATCAACAATCTTTTGCTTAGAAGATATCTGGGTGACTACAACGTCTCCACGATGTACAATCTCCTGGATCAGATGGTATTTGTGCTCAATATGCTTGCTGCGGTTGTGGCTTCTTGGTTCTCTTGAATTTGCAACTACACCACTGTTATCACAATATAGGGTGATAGGTAGATGCATATTTGGAACGACTTCCAAATCTGTCAAGAATTTCCTCAACCATACTACTTCCTTTACTACTTCACAAGCAACTATGTATTCAGCTTCCATTGTGGAGTCCGCAATATAGTTTTTCTTCACACTTCTCCACACTACTGCTCCTTCATTAAGAGTGAACACTAATCCAGATGTAGACTTTCTAGCATCTTTATCGGTTTGAAAATTAGAGTTTGTGTATCCAATAAGGATCAAATCCTTAGTACCATACACGAGCATGTAATTCCTTGTTCTCCTAAGATACTTGAGGATATTCTTAATGGCAGTTCGATGATCATATCCAAGATTGGACTGATACCTATTGACTATCTCTACTGCGTAGCATATGTCAGGTCTAGTACATAACATTGCATACATCAGGCTCCCTACTGCGGAAGCATAGGGAATGCGTCTCATATCCTCAACCTCTTGAGGTTTCTTAGGACATTGATCCTTTGACAAATGAATTCCATATCTGTAAGGTAACAGACCTATTTTGGAATTCTACATCTTATACCTAGACAACATTTTGTCTATATAAGTTGCTTGAGACATGGCTAGTGTTCTGTTCTTGCAGTTCTGAATAATCTGAATCCTGAGAACATACTACGTATTTCCTAAATCTTTCATTTGGAACTGCGTTGCTAGCCATTTCTTAATGTCAGTTAGGTAACCTACTTCATTCCCAATGAGTAGAATATCGTCAACATATAAAACTAAGAACGCTATAGTAGAATTGACGATCTTCTTGTAAACACAAGGGTTCAAACCCATAATTTGATCGCAGTATCAAATCTTAATATTCCAAGATCTAGACCATAAATGGATTTATGAAGCTTACAAACCTTTTGTTCTTGACCCTGTGTAATAAACCCCTCTGGTTGAGCCATATAGATACTCTCCTCAAGATCGTCATTTAGAAAGGCTGTCTTGACATCCATCTGCCAAATTTCATAGTCATAAAAGGTGGCAATGGATAAGAGTATTCTAATCGACATAAGCATGGCAACCGGAGAGAAAGTTTCTTTATAGTCCACTCCCTCTCTCTGGGTATAACCCTTTGCAACAAGTCGAGCCTTAAAATTCTATACTTTACCAGCTTGGTCTCGTTTTCTCTTGTAGATCCACTTACAACCAATTGGTTTTACATCATTTGTTGATCTACAAGTTCCCAAAAATAATTAAAGTACATAGACTCCATTTCGAGGTTCATGCCTTTGACCCACTGATCACAGTCCACATCTTTTATCGCCTGTTTATAGGTCGATAGATCCTCTATGTCATCATTAGGTATAAAAACTTTTGTTTCTGTTAAACCCAAGTAATGGTCAGGCTGATGAACAACCCTCCCACTACGTCGAGGCATTCTCAACTCTTGAGAAGGATGTGACTGACTAGATGTACTAGTTTTATCTACTACTTTAGTGGATGAACTAGCTCTATCTGTAGGATTCTTGGAAATTTCATTCAATACTAGTCTACTGCAAGGTTGATGACTTCTTATGTGGTCTTCCTCTAAGAATGTGGCATTTTTCAATACAAATACCTTATTCTCTTTAGGATTGTAAAATAGACCACCTTTTGTTTCTTTTGGATAACCTACAAATATGCATAGTTTTGAACGGCGTTCCAATTTTTTAGGATTTTGCACCAACATGTGTGCCAGGCATCCCCAAATCCTAAAGTGACATAAATTGCCTTTACGCCCTTTCCATAGCTCATAAGGTGTTTCTGAAACACTTTGAGAGGGAACGTTATTCAAAATATAGACAGCAGTCTCTAATGCATGTCCCCAAAAGGAATGAGGTAACTCAGCAAAGCTCATCATTGAGCGAACCATGTCCAACAAGGTTCTGTTTCTTCTTTCAGATACACCGTTCTGCTGAGGCATATTAGGTGCAGAGAGTTGTGACTTGATTCCGTGTTCTATCATATAGTCCTGGAATCTTAAGTCCATGTACTCTCCACCTCGATCTGATCATAGTGTCTTAACTGTTTTACCTAACTGTTTCTCAACCTCAGCCTTATATTCTTTGAACTTTTCAAAAGAATCAGACTTGTGATGCATTAGGTAAATATGACTATACCTTCAATAATCATCAATAAAACTGATGAAATATTCATACCCACATCGAGCTTTGACATTCATTGGTCCACAGAGGTCCGAATGTATGAGCTCTAAGGGTATTATGGCTCTGAGACCTTTTCCAGTAAAATATCTCTTAGTCATTTTTCCCTCAAGACAGGATTCACATGGAGGTAAAGAATTGTCTTCTAACTAATTTAGGAGTCCATTCTTAACCAATCTCTTAATCCTATTGAGATTTGTGTGACCAAGTCTTAAGTTCCATAGATAGGCATTAGAAGAAATCTTTTGTCTTTTATTCTGAGTTTCGACTGTTCTAAACATCTCAGTATTTAAGACAAATTTTGCTTTAGTTGGTCTTAACTTATATAAGTTGTTTTCAAGTATAGTAGAACAAATTTGAATACCTTTTCTGAAAATGAATGCTTCATTAACTTCAAAAGATATTTTATACATTTATTCCATAATACAACCGATAGTATTAAATTCCTCTCATAAGAGGTGCATACAAACATCTTTAAGTATGATATTCTGTTCATTGAAAACAACTTCAATTCTCCCAATGCTTCGGCCGAGACAACCTCTCCTGTTCCAACCTTGAGGGTGATCTCGCCTCTTTCAAAGCTTTTTCAAGAAAACTAGTTTCTGAAAAGAGAAGCAAATATGATTAGTGGCTCCTAATCCATATGCAGGTTGAGTATCATACTCCACTAAACATGTTTCAGCAATTAGTAAATCATATTTACCTTGTGCTTCTTTCGAGGCAGGGGCCTGAGGACATTCCTCAGTTAAGACAAATCTCAAGTCATCTATTACTAATGTGAATTCAGATTGTTTTTCCATATTGAGAATTATCGTCGTTAGTTTCTCAGAAGCTAAGAGGTGACTAGAGAGTAGATCATGCTGAAAAGAAAAACATATCCTTTTTAGTAAAAAACATTAATCTTTTAAATCCAATCAAGTTAGCAAAAAAAAAAAAAAAAAAAAAAAAAAAAAAAAACTTAATAATGTACCCTTCATTATTATATTTTGCAACGATATTTCAATGGTTTAGAATAACCTACACCAAGGGGTGATCGACTATTCCTCCGTTGAACCAAGACTATCTTGACTAGATACTATCACCAGAATAACTCTTATTCCTATAGTAACTCAGTTATCGCTACTTTGGTCAATAATTTACTAACATTTAGTAATTCTTGTAAGTGTGACCCTTCATTTTCAGACCTCAAAGATCGAAATCATTATGCTCCCGAAGTTGGAAAGACAAGAATGAAAATGAACCTGAGAGACCCTATCAATCTCTAGAGTTCGTGGAGTTCTGAATCCTATAATATAGCCCTCCGATTGGTAAGGTCGCTCCAGGGTAGACATGCAGGCGCATTATAGAAATCTCATAATGCGACCTAGTAGAAGAGACTGTAGGATATGTTGACACACTTCCTTCTCCCACTTACTATGAACAACTTCCCCTATTCACTTTGGTATCGACTCATGCAAACACTCTCCAAATGGAGTCCGCTCCTAGGGCAGCCCAAAGCCAAGCATAAATCTCACGGTGTGAACTCTTAGGGATGCTAGAGCTAAAAGTACATTACTTCTCTCCAGCTGAAGTGTTCTAGACGGTTAGAGTATAAAATACTTAGCAATACATTTTGGCTAACTAAACATATCCTAAGTCTAGGTGATTCATCCTAGTATAACTTTTATACTGGATTGTTAACCTACGATTTCTAGGTGATAAACAAGTTTTATTACCTCACACCACTAACGCATGCTCATAAAACCGATTTAACCTAACTCAGACACCGGCTCGATCTCCAAGTAGTAGGTGTTCTGTGAACCGTCAACTTAAAAACCTTCAACCTTAGTCATCTTATCTGTCTTTTTGCCAAGATCTGGTCGGGTGAGTTTTCTTGTAACTTCGGTTTTACAAGATATCGACCTATTTTCTATGAAAATTGGGATTGCTCGATGGTTAACCCTAAATGAGCATGCTTCTTATCTTTGTTATATATTTTAGAAGTCTAGGTTATTTTATAAAAATTATAAAATAAATTATAACAATTATAACCCTAGAGCTTTCATCTATAACATGCTTCCTTCAATCAAACATGCTTTAATATAACACTTATATTAAAACTCAACATGCATAGTATATATTTTATAACACTTATAAGATATAGAAATGCATGTCACATGCTTTTCTTATGGTGGGGTTTTAAAACTATATGTCATACTACATGCACACATAATCAAACAACATTATACATCACATGCATAATAGGTAAACAACACTAAAGTGGATCGATTTTGGCATTAAAAACAAACAAATAACTAATTTATTACATAAATTAGCAACTAGCTTCTCGAAATTGGCTTCAAACACTTTGAACCATCTTGAACCGGCCAAAAAACTCTCGAACCAGCCCAAAAGCTCCTGAACCGGCCCAAAAACTCCAAAAACCAAGTTGAACCGGTCAAACCGGCTCAATAGGGTCAAACGGACCGGTCCAAACCGTCTGGACTGGTTGGTCAACGGCTGCTGGCGCAGTCAACGGAGGTGTTAGTCGGGTTGATGGAGGCGGAGCGGAAGCACGGGCAGCTTCGAACCGAGTCGTGTGAATCGGAGCGGGCGGGCACTCAGCTGGGTAGGCGTGCGAAGCCGGCACGTGTGCAGGAGATTCTAGGTCGGAGCGCTCGGGCTAACGGGTCGGGTCTGGGAGCTGAACTCTCGGGTCTGTGGCCAAAAACGGGTCTGTAAGCAATTTTCCTCCATTTTTACTGTTGTTCTCTCTCCCAAAATCAAGCAATTACAGCCTAATTTCAACTCTAATGACTCCCACAAATTTACAGACCCTTTCTCACACATTAATGCTCATAAACATGTGAGAATTACAAATTTCAACTAGAAATTTAGAGAAAAACAATGCCAAAATCATAATAAATCCACTTTAGTCCACATTTCATTCAACAGTTGAATAGATAGGAAAAAAACACCCATTAAAAGCATTTGAGCGTAATTCTAGCATGCTCTGATACCACGTGATGGAACACGAGACATACACAATGGAATTAAGATCTAATTACACTCTAATTGCTTTTAATTCAAAGAAAACTAGCATGCAATTAAAGGAAAAAACAATAAATATAATTACCTTGAAGCTCTCGAAATCCGTTTTCCTCGTTGAATGTCGACCTGAACAAAAACGAACCACCACTAGAGTTGACCTACTATCCTCTATACTCAGAACTGGGTTGTGGGTCCTGGTGGATGAAGAAAAACCGAAAGAGAAAAAGGAGATGGAAAATGAAGGAGAATTTGGGTAGGGTTTGGGTTTGTTTTTTCAGCCCAATTTTGAAAACAAAATTCACAAATGACAAAAGTCTTTAATTTAAAATTAAAAGCCTATTTTATAGAAAAAAATAATGCAACAATTGCATGAACCAAGTCCATAAAAACCCAACACCTATAATCCACTATCTTAGTGGGCTTAATGTCTCCACTATAAGCCAACACCTAGCCCACTATTTTGTTAGTGGAATTATCCAACAAAAGTTTGGATTTTCCTATAACTATAGTCAAAGGGCAAAATAGTCATTTAGTCAAAGTCAAACTTTGACCAAAAAGTCAACATTTTGACTTTTTATGATTTTTTTCGTGTTGACTAATTTTGACCTCCAAGTATGAACCCACATTCATTTTCTCGAAATTCAAATCACATTTAAATATAAGGTCGGTCAAAATTTGACTTTTCCAAAGTCAAAAGTCAACTATTTGACTTTTTACATCTTTGAGCATTTCCGACCTTCCGAATATGAACATATTCATATTCTTGATATTTAAATCACATTTAAATATTAAATTGTATCTCTAAATTGAAAAACCCAACCACTATATCACATATACTTGTCGGTTTCTCTCTCTTCACCTAATTCGAACAATTCGAATCATTCTATCATACTGTTCTAAGTTTATTCCATATGAGTTGGTAAGGGAACCTAATGGACCTATAGATCATGGGTTCCAACAATCCGAGATTAGCTGGCTAAACTTTTTAGACGGAGCTAATCAACATTCGTTAACTAATGGGTCATTCCACTAGAGTCTCGTAGTTGCACTCTCCTCACTATAGATATATTTGTGTCTATTTGATATAACCATGATTAGTAAGCTAATCCTTCACAGGTTGTTCATAATCTCGTCTGGGTCATAAAAACTGTTTTACCCCCGAGACTACATCTTATTCCTTAAGTTCCACTAATCCTCTAATGAACAATTGGTTTAAGGTCCAACCTATAAACCGAATCCCTCTTGGGCTAAAGAGAGGGTGGGGCCCCTTGTTCAAGACCTGGTTTTCAGTACTAAAGGGAACAACCTATCTACTATCCCTATAACGGGTAGGAGTGAATTTCGTTTTGCACCCTATGTTTCCAACTATCCACCCGATCTTACCCTTGAAATGGGAGGCTTCTTTGGCCAGTGATGATGAGCTGCCCTCACCTTTGCAGATCTAAGGATAATTCCGAGTAAATAGGAGTTCATAGGTAGCTCAGGATTAAGATTAAGTTATCTAGGTCATCAATTAACGAAATAGTCAGTTTTATACATAAAACGACATTTAGAACGTAAAAAGTGACTTTTTCATGGTTCAGTCTTATGCAAACTGATTGTATAGGATGCCACCACTCACATATCTCTATATGAACGATTCAAGATCACATCGTTTATACGAACTACAAAGTGGGCCGTATCCATAGTGTCTCCAGAGGCGCCCAACCTTATTCATATACTATAAACCATTTTGGCTATATATTTGAACTTGATCCACCTTTATGTCACTACATAAAATTCAAACTAAATTAAATAGCCTCAGGACCTTAGTTTATTCGATTTAAGATTACAATTTGAATAACAACTTTATCAAAAAATAAAACTGAATATGTTTATTAATTTACAAACTACGAGTTTTAGGACATAAAATCCAACATAGGGTGCATGCGATGCATGTAGGCAGATAGAGCTTATCTTTAAGTCCCTATCTCCTTCTTATGAAGATCTAATCTTGCTCTTTCAAGTCTAGATTCTAACCTAGCTCTCTGTCTTAGGTTCTTTCTTTAGACTCTCTCTCGAGTAGCTCTAAAGGGTTGTTGGGCGCAACATAAGACAAGATGATCGCATGCAGTGAAGATCCTAGGTCATGTTAGCTAAGTTCTACTCATGTGTGCTTTTAAGAGAGCGAAAAAATGTAGATAAGCAAGTTCCATTTTATAGATATATAATTGAAATACAGAATAACAATGCAGAATAAGAATAAAGACCCTGGTAGCAATCTCTTGCTTCCTAAGGCTTTTTACACTGTTCTTCTCTACTCTGCTCAAAAGTTAATCTTGCTCTCGCAACAGTCGACCCTCTCTCTGTTTTTCCACGCCTTCTGGGTTCTCTCTCGAGCTGACCAGGGCAATGTTCTGGCATCTCTTCTCTTCTCTCGCTCTGCCTTCTAAGTATAAGAAAACTATGAACAAGGCTACTTTTATCTATGGAGAAAATTATCTAACTATCGAACTCCTTCACTAAAATTGGCCTCTGGTATTTATAGAGCTTTGAGGTGAAAGGCTTCTTCTCTCTTATGATTGCACTGATGGGATGGCACTAATTCTCTATTTGATGCGCCGAATATTTGTCACCGAAAATTTGAGTGTACTTGCTACAGTAGGTCGTTAACGGCTTGTCAACTTAATTTGGAATCGATAGTCATCAACTTTCTGTCCCATCATGATTTATTACGCTTTTCACCCAGATATGCCCACCATGATGCGTCGACTCTATGCAGCAACCTTCTTGAGTAGATATTCGCGAGTGCAAATGATCATATAGTCGTGTGTCAACGCAATCTCTTGATGCACTCGACCGTTGATTTTTTTGGATCGCATTTTCCGCCTTGTGTCAACGCATTTTCTACACAAAAATACATAAGTTAACTGTTTTCATGCGATGGACGCATGCGACCGAAATATTGTGAACTTAATGCTTTTGGACGCAATAATGTATATTTTTTTCATCGCAACCCTGCATTGTTTTATAACTTAGCACTGTAATAACGTGCATTTCTGCCCATTATCACACCCCCAAATTTAAACAATGCTTGTCCTAACCATTAAGCTAAAGATTTCCTTTAGAACATTGACCACCTTTTCTTTCCTATATTTCTCAAGGATGCCTTATTCAAATCCTATACACCAAAATTTCCTTAATTCTCTTCTAGGTCTCTTCTTAATTTATTTCTAAAATTTAGGGACCGCAAGTTTAACCTTCAAAAAGACTTTACTCTAGTATTTTAGACATTATTTTTTCTTGGACCTTGCGCTGATCCAAGTGCCTCGCCTTCGTTTTGGCTTTCCCCCACGTGTGTCTACAGACATCCAACTACGAGCAAGGTGCTCTTTCTCATACTAAACCCATGCCCATTTGGCAGCAGAGTTGCAGTCATTTTATTTATGCGTTGATCACGATTCCTACCTTTGTTTTGGCTTGCCCCCACGTGTGTCATGCGAACATCCAACTACGAGTAGGATCCAAATGCAACGTTATTATTTTATTTTCTTTTCTTTTTTTTATAAGGCTAAAAATAACAAGGTCAAAAATGAATATCACACCCCCAAATTTAAAATGCGGTAATGTCCTCATTGCTTAAAATATTGAAATAAGTCATGCGATGTTCTTAGGAAGTTTTGTAAAGGGTCAGTTTGAAAGAAAGCTAGCAGAACACTAACTTCTAGAAATATTTCATGAGGTGACTGTCCTAAAATTAAGTCGACTCTAGTGTGTATGAAAAGATAGAAGCATGTGTTTCATCATTGAAATCATAATTGGCAAAGAGAAATTATGCGGTGACTTACTAAATTGATCAATGTTAAATGATTGCGGCAACCAAAGAGGATGCGGTGATAAAATTTTTGAAATTAAAATGTGATGCGATAGTGCAAAATTTTAAATAAAGTCAAGGAAAGATACAACCCCCAAATTTGCTGTCGCCCGCATTAGATGTTGACAAATTCTGCTTTGCAGCAATCTGCTTTCTTTTGATTGCGGTGACAAAATAAAGTAGTTGCGTCTTCGTGTAGCGACTCCACAATCGTTCACCTTGATCGTTGCAATAAAAACATTGAGAGGGTGAACTGATGACAAAAAAATAAAGTTAACAAAATTTCTCTCTCTCTCTCTCTCTCTCTCTCTCTCTCTCTCTCTCTCTCTTTAACAATCAGATAGTGAAATGATAATACTAAAAGGGAATAGCGATGAGTTTATGAATTCAGGATTTCAACGGATACTTCATAAAACTTGCGTCCTGCGTCACTGATGAATTTGAATCATATGATAGCGTAGGGACTACCCACTTCTTTCTCATTCAGAGTTTCTCAGGTTCACGCAGGCAACCTTGCGATGCCAGTCTTCTCCGTGATATACTTTCACTCATTGCCCATTAACTTTGAATTTGTTGGTCCCGTCGTCATTGGATAACTCGATTGCGCCATGCGGGAATACCTCTCTGACTATGAAGGGTCCAGACCAACGTGACTTTAATTTCCCAGGGAAGACTCGTAGCCGTGAATTAAATAGTAAGACCTTTTGCCCGACTTGGAGATTCTTTCTGGATAATTGTCTGTCGTGCCAGCACTTTGCACGCTCTTTGTAGATCTTTGCGTTCTCTTATACGTTAATTCTCTATTCCTCCAGCTCGACCAATTGAAGTTTTCTTGCTTCTCTTGCTGCCTTTAAGTCAAAATTAAGCTTTTTCACCGCCCACAGCGCTTTGTGCTCTAGCTCCAGTGGTAAATGACATGCTTTACTAAACACCAATGCATATGGAGACATGCCTATAGGTGTCTTATAGGTTGTCCTGTATGCCCACAGTACATAGTCCAGCTTTGTTGCCCAATCTTTTCACGAAGGATTTACCACCTTCTCCAATATCAGCTTGATCTCCCAGTTGGACACTTCGGCTTGACCATTCGTCTATGGATGGTATGCAGTAGCCACTTATGGAGGATATTATATTTGTGCAACAATTCTTTGACAGTGTGATTGAGAAAGTGGGTGCCTTTGTCACTTATTATGGCATGTGGAGTGCCAAAACGAGTGAAAATGATTTTCTTCAGGAATTTGGAGACCATCGTCGCATTGCTTGTGACGATCACTGCTTCTACCCACTTGGACACGTAGTCGACAGCTAACAAAATATAGTTTTGACCATTCGATGGTGGGAATGGTCCCATGAAATCAATGCCCCGGACGTCGAACAACTCCAGTTCTAAAATGGTGTTCATGGGCATCGCATGTTTCCATGAAATATTACCTGTGCGCTAGCACCGGTCATACTTCATCGTGTAGTCTCTTGCGTCCTGAAATAGTGTTGGCCAATATACCCACTTTTTATACTTTCGCTGCTGTGCACTGGCCTCCATAGTGCCCTTCATAAGGTGAATCATGATATTGTGATAATATGTGTTGGTGAGCAGCATCCAGTACACATAGCCGCAGAATCTTGTTAGACCCCCTCTTATAAAGATTTGGCTCATCCCAAAAATAATATATGCATTCATGCTTCAGCCGCTTCTTTTGTTGATCAGTATAATCTTCGGGAAACTGTTCGCAAACCAGATAATTTACCACGTCTGCGTACCATGATAATTCTTCAATCTGAAATAGCTGCTTGTCTGGGAACATTGTGCTCACTTCTGACTGATTGTGGTCAAACTCGGGATTTTCTAATATGGATAAATGATCCGCAACTTGGTTCTCCGTCCCCTTGCGATCAATTATTTCTATATCGGATTCCTAGAGGATGAGAACCCATCTAATCAACCTTAGCTTCGCGTCCTTCTTTGTCATCAAATATTTTATCGCCGAGTGGTCAGTATGGATGAGTACTTTTGTTCCCAACAAATATGCTCTGAATTTCTCCAACGCAAATATTACCACAAGCAACTCTTTTTCTGTGGTGGTGTAGTTAGTTTGAGCAGGATTCAAAGTCTATATGCGATGGGATGAAGCATTGTTTTTCTTTTCTGCGCCAGCACTGCTTTGTGCACATCAATATGGGCACGATCGGTTGATAGAAATGGTCGCCTAAGATGATGGGCACATCTTTGTCTGCTTCGTAGTCCAAGATGATGAATTCTACTGGCAATATAAATTTGTCGATTGTAACCAGCATATCCTTCACCTTCCCCTCCAAATGCACCAGAGATCTATCGCCTAATTGGAGAGTCACCGTTGTGGGTGCAAGTTGCCCTACATTCAGCTACATGAATGATGAACAACGACCAGGTTATGTGAGCTCCAAAGAATCGACATAGCGCGTGCCCGATGTATTACATCCTCTGGAGTAGGATAGTGAACTCTAGGGTCACGTAATTTTTGGTGGATTTATAGTTTGATCTTTGTGTCAAAGCCCTGTGACGAACTTACCAGTGCCTCTCTTTTTTGTCACCATATCCTTTTAGAAACACTTCGCATATGGCTGGAATCTCCGCACTGTGCATTTAGAAAGCGAATATTAATTATGCAATATTTTAACATTAGTCATGAAGCGGTTGGTTACTATACCTCGGTCATTTTCTTCTTCTTCTAGTCTCTGATGTGGAAACGGTGGGAAATTGCTACTCTCAACGGTCCCTTATTCTGTGGCTCTAAGGGTGGAACAATCTCTGGCTATCGCCTTCTTCTCTCCTACTTTCTTCTCGAGCCACCGCAATCTCTGGTCTCACGCGCAATTGGAGCTAGTCCGAGTAGGCTCCTTTTCTCCCCTGCCATAAGTCTCTTTCACTCCGCAAATGTCACGAACTTGACATTGTTCTTTATCTACCCCTTGGTTGCATGGGTTCTCGTTGAACTCGACAGGGCCCCTTGACGGTCCTATTCTTGATTTGCTTGCAATCTGGCCTAAATCTGAATTTCCAGGTTTACGCAGTCCAATGTTGCTTGGTTATTGAAGCACAATTTCGTTCTTTTTTCAAATATATTTCTTCAATAGACTCTTCAAAGAGGATTGCGAAATCTATTGAACTGCTGGCTTGATTACTGTCACTGCACGTTGGTTCACAGCGGGGAAAAATCTGGGTAGCCCTTCTTTTTACGCCACTGGTTGAAAATTTTGTTGTTGATTTTTCCACGCAATGTTGGGGTGGTTTCCCACCAGGGTTGTATGTGTTAGAAAATGGTTTATTCTTCACAAAGTAAATTGACTGTGGGTTTTGCAGGCATTCTCCATTGCATGTCCTTCATCGCAAGTAACATATCTTGCGGTCATCTGGTTGATTGCGTTCATGCTCATTATGCGTTGTTGGGCTATTGAATGCAATTCCCTTGTATTAAGTTCATCATCACAGCTCTGACTCTAAATGGATGCGATAACACCAATGTTCGCGTCACTATCCTTTATTCTCATTCTTTAATCACTCTCTCTCCAATCTTTGTGATTTTTAGAGATGCGATCAAGGATGTTCTTGGCCTCATCATTACGTTTTATCTAGCAGACCTCCAGTAGCTGTCACATTGGCAGTGGTCAGCGAAGCAGGGTTTAACCCGTGATAAAAAATCCTCCATCTGTAAGCAGTCTGGTAATCCGTTGTGCAGGCAGTCTCTTACCAGCCTCTTAAACCTCGCCCAAGCATCGCTGAGCAATTCGTCCATGTCTTGTTCAAAATTGGTTACTAACTTTCTTCTTCTGGTATTCTTCGTTGGTGGGAAATATTTCTTCATAAACATCTCTACTACTTGTTCCCAAGAAGTAATCTCCCCCAGTTCGAGAGAGTATGCCCATTTTCGTGCCTAGTCACACAACAAAAATGGAAATAAAGTTAGTCAAACTTCCTCGGTGGAGATATTAAGGAACACAAAAGTGTTGCAGATCTCTATGAAGCTTCGAGGTGGGTGTGTGGGTCTTTGCCATGCCTCCCTCCAAACTATTCAGCAGTCTGGATCATCTGCAGTATTGTCGGTTTCATTTCGAATCTCAATCCATTAAGAGTGGGCCTCATGATTCCTGGGGAGAAATCGTAGAGGTTGGGCGACGCATAGTCCCGAATGGGCCTATTGCGATCATTCGCCAATAGGATGGGATTCGCCATGACTTTTCATTTGGTGCTCCATTTCCAGGTTGTTCCACCATATGGTCTTTCTCTTATGGTGTTTGTTGGCGGCTATCTCTCAGTCTTCATCCGAATGTCCTTTCAATCACTGGGTCGTAATTTGCCAGAGATTGAAAGCTGCAAAGAAAACAGAAAAACTACTGTTAGCACACTGAATTGTCGAAGTCCCCGGCAACGGCACCAAAAACTTGATGCGTTATTTTATGCGGTGAAATAATGGAAGGAAATTGCAGTGATGGAAAATGCGTTGTGAAACAAGTTTTCTTAGCAGAACCCTAGTATAAATCCTACTGAGTTTCCTGGGAAGTTCAGGCTCGAACTTAAGGACTAAGGAAAACAATATGCGGCAATAATTTTTAGATTACTTTGTGGTAAACAATAAATCAAACAGTTGTTCGGTTGTTGTTTACAGTATAAAATGTATGCGGTGGAGTTAAGAAAAGAGTTAATACTACGGAAGACGTGATGAATGTGCAGGGGAACGGGTTGTGAAGGGGTTTAGCTAACACTTCCTAGGATTGCGTTCATGTTATATGATCAAGCTACACATATACAATAGCAAATCATCTCTCAATGCAAATGCTACGGCTTCTAGTTTTAAAACGCATGTGATATACGTGATGATGTCTATAGGACCTACATATAAGCCTTTATTCTTGTCTATGTGATGAAAAATGACACCCACACATACAAGGCGACTGCATATTACCATAACCTACCTCTAAGGTGCATGCGATGCATGTAGGAAAATAGAGCTTATCTCTAAGTCCTTATCTCTGGCTTATGCAGATCTAATCTTGCTCTCTCTAGTCTAGATTCTAACCTAGCTCTCTGAAGTCGTAGGTTCTTTCTTTAGACACTCTCTCGAGTAGCTCTCAAGGGATGTTGGGCACAACATAAGACAAGGTGATCGCATGCAATGAAGATCCTAGGTCATGTTAGCTAAGTTCTTTTCAACCCATTTGATAGATTTAGCTACTCACGCGTGCTTTTAAAAGAGTGAACAGATGTAAATAAGAAAGTTCAATTTTATAGATGTATAATTGAAATACAAAATAACAATGCAGAATAAGAATAAAGAGCCTGGTAGCAATCTCTTGCTTCCCAAGACTTTGTACACTATTCTTCTCTACTCTGCTCAAAAGATAATCTTGCTCTCGCAAGAGTCGACCCTCTCTCTGTTTTACCACGCCTTCTGGGTTCTCTCTCGAGCTGACTAGGGTGATCTTCCACCTCCTCTTCTCTTCTCTCGCTTCGCCTTCTAAGTATAAGAAAACTATGAAAAAGGCTACTTCTATCTATGGAGAAAATTAACTAACTATCGAACTCCTTCACTAAAAGTGGCCTCTGGTATTTATAGAGCTTCGAGGTGAAAGGATTCTTTTCTCTTATGATTGCACTGATGGGATGACATTAATTCTCTATTTCATGCGTCGAATATTTGTCACCCAAAAGTTGAGTGTACTTGTTATAGTAGGTCGTTAACAGCTTCTCAACTTAATTCGGAATCGACAGTCATTAGCTTTTTGTCCCATCGTGATTTATTACACTTTTCACCCAGATAGGCCCACCATGATGCGTCGGCTCTATGCGGCAACCTTCTTGAGTAGATATTCGTGAGCGCAAATGTTCGCATAGCCTTGCGTTAATGCAATCTCTTGATGCGCTCGACCGTTGATTTCTTTGGATTGCATTTTCTGCCTTGCGTCAATGCATCTTCTGCACAAAAATACATAAGTTAACTGTTTTCATGCGATGGACACATGCGACCACAATATTGTGAACTTAATGCTTTTGGATGCAATAATGTATATTTTTATCATCGCAACCCTGCATTATTTTATAACTTAGCACTGTAATAACATGCATTTCTAATGCGATTGGCCAGATTACCGACTCAAACCTACCACTTTGGGGATTCATCATTTTTGGGAGCTGGGAACTCAACTACACAAGATGGAATTCACTCCTTCCCCGAAGCAGGGGTAAGTAGATAGATTGCTCCCTTAAGGGCTGATTCTAGGGCTTGAACGATGTGGCGCCACACACCTTCTCATGCCCCAAGAGGTGTCGACATATAGTAGGACTATGTTGTATTGTTCATTAGAGAGATCAGTGGTACTTAAGAAGTTAGATGTAACTATAGGGGCAAAATGGTAAATTGGCCCAACTATACTTACGAGCATCTGTGAAGGGTTATCGTACTATTGACTAGTTATATCTGATGGACACATAAATATATCTATGGTGAGAAAAGTGCAACTGCCGGTCCTTAGTGGAGTGTCTGGTAGTTAACGGATGGTGGATCTCGTGGCTAAAGAGTTTAGTCCGCTATTCACGTTTCGTTGGAGCTTCAAGCCACAGGTCCATAAGGTCCCCTTGGTAGCTCAATGGATTCAAGTTGAGAATCAATTTTTGGGTTAGTTTGAAGTGTTCAAATTGACAAGAGAGAGTTTGATTATATATGATATGATTAAACTGGTCAATTATATATGAATTAGTTGACATATGTATGAGATAGATTAAATGGAGGAAAAGGATATAAATATTATTTATATCTAGTGGAGGATAAAAGGACTATAGTTTATATGTTGTATATGATGTGATATTAAAACTATGGGTTATAAATATAATATGATCATATTTATATATAATTAAACAATTATGAGATAATTTTTGGTGGTCTTCTCCATAACCGTACGTGAAAGTGGGAGGTTGCATTCAGTTTTCATTGCTGAAGGATAAAAATAGTTTTCATTTTGTAAAGAGATTGGATAATCACTTCAGATTTGTACACTGCCTATCGTATAGCTAACGAGAGCCTACACGATTAGCTCAAGTTTTCCTAAATGATCGTGTACACGCCCAGTCGACCTAAATGATCATATAGCTTTTACTAAATGATCGCACGCGAGAGCAAGATTACCAAGACCAGTATGGTGAGTAGGTTGATGTGGAAATTAAGGTGTAATTGTATAGAAAATGGTGAAAAATTAGAAGAAAAGTGTGAATTTGAAATCTTGACTCTTGGGTAAAGCTTGGAAAAATTGGCTAAGTGTAACCCATGTGTTAAAAACTAGAAAATTGGCTAAGTGTTGTTCTATGCATTGGCCTTACTCATTTTAAAGGTTATTTGGGCGTTGATAGAAGCCAAAGTGTGGCCAAGAGAAACACATGCGGTAGCCAATGTCTTGAGAGGTTAGCAAAGCATGAGGCAGGCTCAAGTTTGCTCGAGCATGGGCGCTGGACAATCGTGTAGCAAAGGAGTGGTGCTACACGATGAGGTAGACGATCGTATAGTAAGTGAACAGCACTACACGATGAGGTAGGCGATCGTGTAAAAGGACGCTGGACGATCGAGTAGTAATGCGGGGAGCTAAGCGATGCGGTATGCGATCGTGTGGTAAAGTGTGGCACTAGACGATGTAGGGAGTCTCGCTAAATGATAGCGCTATGCGATGGGCGATAATGCTATGCAATGGGCGATAGCGTTAGACAATGATCCGTTGGCCCTACACGATCGGCATCAGCGCTAGACGATGACGCTAGGCGATGGCACTATGCGATGGGCATGTGTGCTAGATGATGGGCGTTAGCACTACACGATGAGCAAGAGCTATGCGGTAGACTGTGTGCTATGCGATAGGCATAGACGCTATGCGATGGTGCTATGCGGCAGGAGTACTAGACGATGAGCTATATGGCAATGAGACAAGCCATGGTGGACGCATGGTAAAATATCTTGCGTTGCTAAGGCTTACAGTACATAAGGCTAATACTATGCGTTGGCATTGAACACATGGTATGAACTATGTGACCTGCTATATGCGTTGGGCACATAGGACAAAGCTAATAGTATGCGTTGGAAGAGTATTGGTCATAATCCTAGTTAAGCGCATAGACCAAAGGTAAGCCATGCAGGAGAGGAAGGTATGCGGCCAAGGATTCGATGCCTTGAGTTTTGACTCAAGTGATGCGTTGATGAGAAAGCTATGAGTTGATGATGGCTAATTGAGAAAAGGATATGCGGCCAAAGATGAGCCTTGCGAGCATCTAGCATATGTTTGCGTCAATTGGATGCACAAGGTAAGATTGAATGAACGCATTTTGATGTTGGATGAATGCATGAGCCAAGGGGTGGTGTCCGGACATAGGTATGTTGCGACAATTAGACGGACGCAGTTTGGTAAATGGACGCATACGAACTCATTTGCGGTAGATGGATGCATTGTGGTAGCATGGGCGCATATGAGGTTGGATGGATGCATTCAAGGTCGTCATCCGGACATGTGGCTTGTTAGGGAGAAATCTTAGGCCTTAAGAAAATGAGATGGATACACACAAAAAAATGCAAACTAAAGCATTATGTGTTGGCTAAGGAAGAGGAAGACACCTTAGATTGCGATGTCATGAAGGTTGTGTTGATAGTCTGGGGAAAAGACACTTGGACATGCGGCCAACTATGAGGTGTCGGCCTTAGAGAGATTCTGGACACCTATAAACAGGGCCAAGGACTTCTTTTCAGATCATAACTCAAAGAACACTAAGAAGAGTGTATGAAGGCTGATTTTGAGGAAATTGTGTGTTGATGAAAGAACGCATGTGTTGGTCATAAAGCTTCAAGAGGAGATGCAGTTGGACAGTGAAGTCTAGAAATAGCATCAACTTGGGACGAGGATATCTCCCAGCATACTCATGTGTTTGGAGTGATTCTAAAGTCATCTGAAAGCTCCACGAGTCTAGTTTGCAGGGTGGGGCTGCCAGAGAAGAGCTTCAAGGAATTGGGCTGGAAAGTGAGGAAAATACAGAAGGGTTAATCTGTCGAGTAAGCTTGGGTCAGTCTTGAAGATTTAATTATTTCGGCCAAACCACGAGGAGTTCTAAGCTAATATTTTAAGGTATGCTTCCTGAGACATTGTAGAGCATGTTTAAAGAAGTAAATATCTCAAGATAAGGCCTAAAACTATGAGTAATCTGAGCTTTAAATTGAATCTGGATCTTAGGGTTCAAAAGGGAGCCCGAGGTAACGAAAGAACTTCAGGAGAGAAAGGTTCCTAAACAACCAAGGTGAGTGACTAAATATTTGACTAAATATTTACAATGTTTTAAAGAAAGATTATTCTCATGCTAGCTAGTTTTACAAAGTGATTTTCAAGCAAACCATGAGTTATGTTTTAAACGCATGCCATGTATGAAAGTTTATTGAAAAATAATTTATGTGTGATTAAATACACCAAGCATGCGTTAGTATCTTTAAAGAAATGTTTTCTATGCATTATGCTTTACAAGCTTTAAAGAGAAAGTCATTTTATGACTAGTTTTACTTGAAATGCGATACCGAAGGACATTTAAGAAGGTATCCGACCAACTCGATACCGAGGAACATTTGAGAAGGTATCCAAGCAGCTCGATATCGAAGGACAAGTTTTGAGAACGTATCTGAGCAGAAGTACCTAAGGTATGATGGTACTTAGTATGACCACGTGCACGTAGGTAGTTAAACTTGGAGATTGAGCAAAAGAGTTCTCTCTTGACTAGCAGTTGACGTTGGGATTTAACCACAGTAGGTTATTCTCAACTAAGGAACAAGTTTAATGTTTTCTGATAAAAGAAGCTTTATATGCTTTATGCTTGGAAAATGTTTATACTGTAGTACAAGGTTACTGTAGAAATTTATATTTCAGTTTAATCTCTTTATTGAGACTTTTGCATGAGAATCAGTTTCCTTTCTTAAGTCATTCACTAGGCTAGCAAGCTCACCCCGTTTTCAAATATTTTCCTTTCCTCTAGGTGGCAGTCAAATCCTTAGGAGATAGCTTTGCATCTGCTGGTTACTATAAATATTGTATACATGTTACAATTGTTCATATAGGGACTAAGGTTATTGGAATCGGGACTTGTGAAACTAGTAATGTAATCACTCTAAATATTTTGAGTTTTTAAAATTAATAAATTTTTCCTAAGAGGCATCCGATGTGTATGAGTTACATGTTGGTATCAGAGATTTCCGCTAGATTTATTAGGTAGTAAGTGTCAACAAAAGGGTTGACAACTGCTGCAGTCATATCCTTTCCTAGGCTCCGAGAGTAGTCTGGGACGAGGTGTGACATTTTGCTAAACGATCAAGCATCCATCTATATGATAGGCACAATATCTCTCCCACTTGCTTGGTTGTTGAATACGATCGTGTTTCCTCCTTCCCTTTACCAAATCCAATAGAGCCCACACCTCCTAGATTCTCACTCTGAGAATACCAAGGTCATTGAGTGGTGGTATCCTCCTTGCTATTTGTTCGTGTAGAAGACCATTCAATGGTGAGCAACAATGAGATTTAGTAGATGATTGACTTGGCGATCATAGCGACAATGAGTGGTGTTGTTCCAAGCGAGATCGAGAGAAAGATAGAAGAAAGTTTTTTCAAAGGTGAATCTTTTGGTTCTTTTATTTAAGTTTTCAAAGAATGTCGTAATTTATTCTGAAATGCATAACTTGTATGTTTGTTTGTGAATACTTGTATTTCTGTCACAATGAATTTGGAACGCTCTTGCTTCCGCTCATAGGTACTCTTTGATAAGAGTTCCTTTATTCTTTATGTTCCTAAAGAGAAATGTGGAACCATCCACATTTTTAGATAACTCCCCTATGTCGAAGTTATTTAATTAATTTAATTGATTTAACTAATAATCAATAAATAAATAATTATTTATAAATAATTATTAACAAATAATTAATTAAATCTAATTTAATTAATGATTTCATTCAAATCATATTAAATGAAACATCTCTCACATAATCTTTAGTTTTAATTCAATTAATTTAATTAAGTCAAAATTAGATTAAATTAAACAATTATTTAGTTATCCAATTAAATTGTCTCCAAATATTTAATTTGGCTTTCATTTGAATCATATTCAATTGTATTTCCCTAATAACTTATAGTTTTAATGTGCATTAAATACACATCAATTTTAACCTATAGTTTCAATATGAATCTAATACATTAATATTTGGACTCCTTCAAATATTTAATTCTACTATAAATTAATTTTGAATCATATCCAAAAATAAATGTTTATTATAAAGTGGAATTAAAATATAAACTTTTATTACAGTGTATCGTTATACAATATATTATTTTTCTAAGTGAATTTGAACATTTCAAACTCTATTCAAAGCATAGTTATCTCAAATCTCTTTAAGAGCTAGGAAGAGAACCTCATGGTCTTAAAGATCAGAATCTCCAACGATATGATATTAATTTGGTAAACTCATTAACCTAATAAACAACATTTGTTAACTATGGGTACATCTCTACTAAAGACCAATAGTTGCACTCTTCTCACTAAATATATATTTATGTGTCAATGGATATAGACCAATGACAGAAAGTTAGTCCTTCAAGAGTGTCGTAGCACCAACTAGGTCAAATTATCATTTTACCCCTAGATTACCTCTATATCCTTAAGTACCAATGTTTCTCTACTGAACAACCTATTTATGGTCCAACCATTAAATAGAAACCTCTCTCGGGCCAATGAGAGGGTAGTGCTCTTTGTTCAAGTCCTAGAGACACCACTTAAGGGAAAACTTATCTACTTACTCTAAAGTCGAGAAGGAGTGAATTCCATCTCGTGAAATTATGGACCTAACTGAAGGAAATCGAACACGAGGATTTCCATGAGCAGCGGAAACATAGATCATTCCAAATTATAATCATGTATGAACATTACAATTATAGTTGTAAAACAAAACATACAATTATGAAATCCATACAGAAATTACAACCTGAAACAACAACTGGACAAGGAGAAAAACTACGAAGGTTTGTTGACTCATCTCCACGCTCCTTGCTCACGACGCTTGAACACAACAAACCTCGAACGCTCGAACAACACGAACGCTCCGCAGCACGAACACCATGCACTGGAACTCTGCGATCACCTCGATCACGAACACTTCAACAGCACGAACGACATCCATAGAACCTTGATGGTGTGGAGTTAAGTAAAACACCACAGAGAATGTTACCTTGATATTCTCGGTGTGAGAATCTAGAGGGTGGGCTCTATGTGACTTGGTATGAGGAAAACGAAAGAGGAAACACCGATCGTGTACACGATTGGGCAAGTGGGAGATGGCTAAAACCTATCGTATAGGTCGATGCCCAATCATTTAGTTAAAGCTAAGTAATCGTCTAGCAAAAGCTAAGCGATCGTTTAGCTCATCGTTTAGTACCATGTATGTCGCTTACAAAACACTAAACGATCGTTTACTAAAACAAGATGTCGCTTAATAATCAATATTTACTTGACAAGCTTTTGTGAGATGTTTTTCCGAGAGAAAAACTTAAAATGACTTTTTCAAAAACCTTTAGGAAAAACCTTACTAAAATTAGGAAAAAAATTTCCTTTTATCTCTCAGTTACCATAAACCACCAATAACCTCCCATTCAATTGGCTATTAGAGAAAAAGATTTAATGATCCAATAATTAATATTATTATAAATATATATGATAACCAGCTTATCATACTATTTTTATAACTTATAGTTTTAATATTTCATCTCATGAAACATATTAACCATAGTTCTTTTTCTATTCCATGGTACTTAATGTAAATCTTATCTACATTAATCCTCCATTAGATGTATCTCATACATCATACCGATCATATCATATATAATCAAAATACCTCTTGTCAATTTGAACATTTCAAATCAACACCAATAACTGATCCTCAACTGAATCCATTGAGCTACCAAGGGAACCTTATTGACCTATAGGTTGAAGCTCCAACAGTAAATGAATAACTGACTAAACTCTTTAGTCACGGGATCCACCATCCGTTAACTGCCAGGCAATCCAGTAAAGAACGATAGATGAACTCTCCTTACCAAATATATATTATGTATCCATCTTAACTGATGGAACACGAGACATACGCAGTGGAATAAGGATCTAATTACACTCTAGTTGCTTTTAATTAAAGAAAAATTAGCATGCAAATGAAGGAAAAAACAGTAAATTAATAGGGATAGAATACAACCTCTGTAGCTCCTGAAAAATGCTTTTCCTCGCTGAATCTTGACCTGAAATCTTCCAGACCACCACTACAGCTGACCTACAATCCTCTGGACTCAGAACCGGGTTGTGGGACCTAATGGATGAAGAACCCGAGAGAGAGAAAGAGATGGAAAAAGAAATGGAATTTTGGGTTGGGTTTGGGTCTTGAATTTCACTCAAAAATAGTGATTTTTCCAGCCCAAATTTAGAAAACAATTTTGGCAAAAATGGAAAAATTTTTTCATCCAATTTGAAACCCCAAATTTATTAAAAAAAAAAAAAAAAAAGCCATGCAACAATTGCATAAAACAAATCCATAAAAATCCAACACATAGAATCCACTATCTAAGTGGGCTTAATGTCTCCACTATAAGCTAACACCTAGCACACTATTTTGTTAGTGGAATTATCCAACAAAAGTTTGGATTTTCCCACTAACTAAATCAAAGGGCAAAATAGTCATTTTGTCAAAGTCAAACTTTGACCGAAAAGTCAACATTTTGACATTTTATGATTTTTTTCGTGTTGACTAATTTTGACATTTTCTCGAAATTCAAATCACATTTGAATATAGGGTTGGTCAAAGTTTGACTTTTCAAAATCAAAAGTCAACTCTTTGACTTTTTACATCTTTGAACATTTCCATTATTTCCAAGCTTCCGAATATGAACATATTCATATTCTTGATATTTAAATCACATTTAAATATTAAAGTTGTATCTCTAAACTGAAAAATCGATCACTATATCACATATACTTGTCGGTTTCTCTCTCTTCAACTAATTCAAACAATTCAAATTATTCTATCATACTGTTCTAAGTTTATTCCATATGAGCAAGTAGGGGAACCTAATGGACCTATAGATCATGGGCTCCAATGATCCGAGATAGCTGGCTAAAACTCTTTTAGATGGAGCTAATCAACATTCGTTAATTAACGGGTCATTCCACTATAGTCCCGTAGTTGCACTCCCCTCATTATAGATATATTTGTGTCCATTTGATATAACCATGATCAGTAAGCTTATCCTTCATAGATTGTTCGTAATCTCGGTTGGGTAATAAAAACCATTTTACCCCCCAAAACTACATCTTGTTCCTTAAGTTCCATTGATCCTCTAATGAACAATTGGTTTAAGGTCCAACCTATAAACCAAACCCCTCTCGGGCTGAGGAGAGGGCGGGGCCCCTTGTTCAAGACCTAGATTCAATACTAAAGGGAACAACCTATCTACTATCTCTATAATGAGTAAGAGTGAATTCCGTCTTGCACCCTATGTTCCCAACAATGCACCTGATCTTACCCTTTAAATGGGAGGCTTATTGGGCCAGCGATAATGAGTTGCCCTCACCTATGCACATCTAAGGATAATTCCGAGTGAACAGAAGTTCATAGTTAGCTCAGGATTAAGATTAATTTACCTAGGTCATCAATTAACGAAATAGTCTGTTTTATACATAAAACGACATTTAGAACATAAAAAATGACTATTTCATGGTTCAGTCTTATGCAAACTCATTGCATAGGATGCCCCCACTCACATATCTCTATATGAACGATTCAGGATCACATCGTTTGTACTAACTACAAAGTGGGCCGCATCCATAGTGTCCCCAAAACAAGGCACCCGACCTTATCCCTATTCTATAGACCAGTTTTAGGCTATATACTCGAACTTGATCCATGTTTTATGTCATCACATAAAGTTCAAGTCTACATTTAAATAGCCTCAGGACCTTAGTTTATTGGATTCAAGATTACAATTTCAATAACAATTTTATCGAAAAACAAAACAAAATATGTTTATTAATTTGCAAACTACGAGTTTTAGGACATAAAATCCAACAAACTCCCACTTGGTCTAAAACTCCTAGTGGAGTATCACAATGTTGAATTTAAGTGAGAAACATATAAGTACAATAAAGATATGAATACAATAAACTAGGGCATATACACAAAAGTTCTCCCACTTGTCCTAGTTTACAAACTTCGTAGACCTAGACTCTATAGGTGGCCTTCAAACACTTTAGCCGTGAGGGGCCTTTTTAAAAAGATCAACAATGTTTTGCTCAGAAGATATCTAGGTCACTAAAACGTCTCCACGATGTACAATCTCCCAAATAAGATGATATTTGCGCTCAATATGCTTGTCGCGCTTGTGGCTTCTTGGTTCTCTTGAATTTGCAACTGCACCACTATTATCACAATATAGGGTGATAGGTAGATGCATATTTGGAACAACTTCCAAATCTGTCAAGAATTTCCTGATCCCAATGTAGATTTTCTTGCATCTTTATCGGTTTAAAAATCAGAGTCAGTGTATTCAGTAAGGATCAAATCCTTAGTACCATACACGAGCATGTAGTTCCTCATTCTCCTAAGATACTTGAGGATATTTTTAACGGCAGTCCAATGATCATATCCAGGATTGGACTAATACCTAGACTATCCCTACTACGTAGCATAAGTCAGGTCTAGTACATGCATACATCAGGCTCTCTACTGCGGAAACATAGGGAATGCATCTCGTATCGTCAACCTCTTGAGGTGTCTTAGGACATTGATCCTTTGGCAAATGAATTCCATATCTGTAAGGTAATAGACCTCTTTTGGAATTCTACATCTTATACCTAGACAACATTTTGTCTATATAAGTTGCTTGAGACATGGCTAGTGTTCTGTTCTTACGGTTCCAAATAATCTGAATCCCAAGAACATATTGCGCATTTCCCAAATCTTTCATTTGGAACTACGTTGCTAGCCATTTCTTGATGTCAGTTAGGTAACCTACTTCATTCCCAATGAGTAGAATATCGTCAACATATAAAACTAACAACGTTATATTAGAATTGACGATCTTCTTGTAAACACAAGGCTCATCAACATTCTGTTCAAAGCCATAATAATTTTGAATTAACGCAATTACACCCACTAACATCGTCAAGATGGTAGAAGAGAATATTTTTACTCTGTTTTATAGGAAACCAAGTCACCGCTTGCGATCAAGGCTCAACAAGAAACTGAATAATGCATCTCTGTTACATTGCGCCCGTCAATCAACAATGAAGAGACGATTAATGCAATGACGGTGCAATGCGACAGCTGATCCTGAGCTGAATTTCAACCGCATGCGAGCAACCGATCGAAAGATGCAAATGAGCAACGCAAAGGTGGAGGATTGCGACACGTGTACAACTAATCATTGTGCAGATTTGACGGTCTGATTGCATAACAGAAGGAATATTTATTCCTCCATCTCCGGAATTTCCATAACAAAAAGTGGGGTCCACAAGCCAAGAGTCAAAGCTTTTCACCTATAAATACCCCCATAGAATTCAAAGAAAGATATTGATACTAGATACGGGTATAATTGATACAAGGGCTAATTGTTGCTAAATTATAGAGAGAAAAGGCTGAGCTGAGTACTGAACGGAAGAATTCAGGGAAGAAAAGAGACAAGGCCGAAAGGTGAGTCTTAGTGCTATTCTGCCAGATCCCCGCCGCAAAGCTCTATACTCAGATCCCTGCTGCCGGTTGAGCGAGCCTGAAAGGGAAGCTCATCCGATCGCACGATCCATCCACACTGGCAAGCAAATCTCCATCCAGATCGACGTTGAGACGCACAACATACTACAAGAACATTGTTAATTAACGCATATCTAGAAGTAGTATCACATGGATTTGTACCTTGCTTGCATCATATGCATCCATGCGTTGTGTGACATAAGATCAATCCCTAAGTAACAACATCGTAGGTTAAAAATCCAGTATAAAAGTTATACTCGGATGAATCACCAATACTTAGGATATGTTTAAGTTAGCCGAAATATATCACTAAATATTTTATACCCTAACTGTCTAGAACACTTTAGCTGGAGAGAAGTAATGTACTTTTAGCTCTAGCGTCCCTAAGAGTTCACACAGTGAGATTCATGCTTGGCTTTGGGCCACCCTCAGAGCAGACTCCATTTGGAGAGTGTTTGCATGAGTCAATACCAAGGTGAATAAAGGAATTTGTTCATAGTAAGTGGGAGAAAGAAGTGTGTCAACACATCCTATGGTCTCTTCCTTTAGGTCGCATCGTGAGATTCCTATAATGCACTTGCATTTCTGCCCTGGAGCGACCTTACCAATCGAAGGGTTGTATATAGGATTCGAAACTCTACGAACTCTAGAAATTAATAGGGTCTCAAAGGTTCGTTTTCATTCTTGTCTTTCCAACTTCGGGAGCATAATGATTCTGATCTTTGAGGTCTGAAAATGGAGGGTCACACTTTCGAGAATAACTAAGTGTTAGTAAATTCTTGATCAAAGTAGCGATAACTGAGTTACTATAGGAATAAGAGTCATTCTGGTGAGTATCTAGTCAAGATAGTCTTGGTTCAAAAGAGAAATAATCGACTGTCCTTCAGTGGAGGTTACTATAAACTTTGAAATATCGTTGCAAAATATAATAATGAAGGGTAAATTATTAGTTTTTTTCTAAACTTGATTGGATTTTAAAGATTAATGTTTTTTTTACTAAAAAGGATATGTTGTTCTTTTCAGCATGACTAGCTTTTTAGTTCAACTATTAGATTTTGAAAAACTTAACGGCGACAACTACTCAACATGGAAAACAAATCTGAATTCAACACTAGTAATAGATGACCTGAGATTTTTCTTAACTGAGGAATGTCCTCATGCCCTTACCTCGAAAGAAGCACAAGGTAAATATGATTTACTAGTTACTGAAACATATTTAGTGGAGTATGATACCTCAACCTTGATATTGGATTCAGGAGCCACTAATCATATTTGCTTCTCTTTTCAAGAAACTAGTTCCTAGAAAAAGCTTGAAGAAGGCGAGATCACCCTCAAGGTTGGAATAGGAAAGTTTGTCTCGGCCGAAGCAGTGGGAGACTTGAAGTTGTTTTTCAACGATAGATATATCATACTTAAAGATGTTTTGTATGCTCCTAAAATGATGCGGAGTTTAATATCTATCACATGTATATTGGAACAAATGTATAAAATATCTTTTGAAGTTAATGAAGCGTTCATTTTTAGAAAAGGTATTCAAATTTGTTCTACTATACTTGAAAACTACTTATATAAGTTAAGACCAACTAAAGCGAAATTTTTCTTAAATACTGAGATGTTTAGAACAGTCGAAACTCAGAATAAAAGACAAAAAGTTTCTTCTAATGCCTATCTATGGCACTTAAAACTTGGTCACATAAATCTTAATAGGATTGAGAGATTGGTTAAGAATGGACTCCTAAATCAGTTAGAAGACAATTCTTTATCTCCATGTGAGTCTTGTCTTTAGGGAAAATGACTAAGAGATCGTTTACTGGAAAAGGTCATAGAGCCACAATACACTTAGAGCTCGTACATTCAGACCTCTGTGGACCGATGAATGTCAAAGCTCGAGGTGGGTATGAATATTTCATCAGTTTTATTGATGATTATTCAAGGTATGGTCATATTTACCTAATGCATCACAAGTCTGATTCTTTTGAAAAGTTCAAAGAATATAAGGCTGAGGTTGAGAACTAGTTAGGTAAAACAATTAAGACACTATGATCAGATCTAGGTGGGGAGTACATGGACTTAAGATTCCAGGACTATATGATAGAACACGGAATCAAGTCACAACTCTCTGCACCTAATATGCCTCAATAGAACGTTGTATCTGAAAAAAGAAACAGAACCTTTTTGGACATGGTTCGCTCAATGATGAGCTTTGCTAAGTTACCTGATTCCTTTTGCGGACATGCATTAGAAACTGCTGTCTATATTTTGAATAACGTTCCCTCTAAAAGTGTTTCAGAAACACCTTATGAGCTATGGAAAGGGCGTAAAGGCAGTTTACGTCACTTTAGGATTTAGGGATGCCCGACACATGTGTTGGTGCAAAATCCTAAGAAATTAGAATGTCGTTCAAAACTATGCCTATTTGTAGGTTATCAAAAAGAAACAAAAGATGGTCTATTTTACAATCCTCAAGAGAATAAGGTATTTGTATTGAAAAATGCCACATTTTTAGAGGAAGACCACATAAGAAGTCATCAACCTTACAGTAGACTAGTATTGAATGAAATTTCCAAGAATGCTACAGATAGAGCTAGTTCATCCACTAAAGTAGTAGATAAAACTAGTACATCTAGTCATTCACATCCTTCTCAAGAGTTGAGAATGCCTCAACGTAGTGGAAGGGTTGTTCATCAGCCTGACTGTTACTTTTGTTTAACAAAAACACAAGTCGTCATACCTGATGACGGCATAGAGGATCTATGGACCTATAAATTGGCGATGAAATATGTGTACCATGATCAGTGGGTCAAAGCCATGGACCTCGAAATGGAGTCTATGTACTTCAATTCTGTCTGGAAACTTGTAGATCAACCGAATTTTGTAAAACCAATTGGTTGTAAGTAGATCTACAAGAGAAAACGAGACCAAGCCGGTAAAGTACAGACTTTTAAGGCTCGACTTGTGGCAAAGGGTTATACCCAGAGAGAGTGAGTGGACTATGAAGAAACTTTCTCTCCCATCACCATGCTTAAGTCGTTTAGAATACTCTTATCCATTGCCACCTTTTATGACTATGTACTTTGGCAGATGGATGTCAAGCAGCCTTTCTAAACGACGATTTTGAGGAGAGTATCTGTATGGCTCAACCAGGGGGGTTTATTGTGAAACCCGGATTTCCATTATTCCTTACTTAAGCAGGTGATTAAGGAAATTAACTAGGTGTTGAATAGATTTTCCTTGAGTAGTTTTGAGTTAAGCTTAAATTGATGAAAAATTTACTAAGTGTTGGACTGGGCATTGCCATGCATTGGCCATAAGTTCTTGGAGAGATTATTTGGGCCAAGGGAGAAGTTGAAGTGGGAGTGACGCATGCCTTGGAGGTTAGACCAATGTATTAGGTTTGTTGGATGCGTTGGATGATGGATGCATTGGAGGCGTTGGATGCATTGGATGTATTGGATGCTTTGGATGCGTTGGATGCGTTGGTGAAGGAAGGAAAATGGAAGTGAGGCATTGGGATGGCACGAGGGCTGGAGGGTGGCATGCGTCGAGCAACCTCAGCCAAATGCCCAGCCATGCGTCGAGCAACCTCGGCCAAATGCCCAGCCATGCGTCGAGTAGCCTTGTCCAGACGCTTAGCCATGCATCGAGCAGCCTTGGCCAAACTGCCTAGGCATGCATCCATGTACCCAGCCCATACATCAAGCACTGCCGAGCCTGCCGAGTGGCCATGCCCATGCAGCGAGTGCTTTGTCGAACACCCCTGCCATGCGGCCAAGCACGCCTATGCGGCCGAGTAGGCGAGCAATGGCCAGCCTATGTAGCACACCCATGCGTCGAGCGGCCAGCCTATACAGCACGCCCATGAGTCGGTGGCCAGCACCATACGCCCATGCCATGCCATGTGATGCTACCTAGTGAGCCATGCGTCGAGGATGGGCGGTCACCCTGTGCGTTGGTGATGGCTAGCTCTTGCGATGGCTAAGTTGGATTGCGATTTCTAATTTGGATTGCGATGGTAGTGAATTGGCTTGCTATGCATTGATTATAGGCTATGCATTGAACATCCAAGAGTTGGACGCATATAAAGGATGAGATCACCTAAAAAACGTCATCAAACCATGTGTCTTCTTAGGAGGAAGCCTTAAGCCTTAAGAATTTGAGATGGTTGCATCAAATTGGAAGCTCATGCATTGGCTACATGGGAGAAAGACACTTAGATTGCGATGATAAAAAAGATGTGTTGGTAGTGTGAGGGACAAACACTTAGACATGCAGCCAAATAGGTGGTGTCGACTTTGGAGAAGGTTTGGACACCTATAAATAGGGCCAAAAGACTTCATTTCTAGATCAAAATTCAAAAATACAGTAAAAAGAGTGGGAGAGTTGAGCAAGCCTTGCGTTGAAGCCAAAATCCATGCGTTGGTCATAGAATTTCAAGGAAGGCGCATTGGACAGTGAAAGTCTAGAAAGCAGCACCAACTTGGGACGAGAAGTTCTCCCAATTTACTCGTGCATTTTGAGTGATTCTAAAGCCACCTGAAATCTATGAAAGTATAGTTTTGAGGGTAGGGCTGCCAGAGGAAAAACTTCAAGGAATCTGGCTGGAGAACGAGGAAAAGACAGAAGGGTCGAGCTGTCAGGTAAGCTGGGCCAGTTTTAATGTTTTGATGATTCCGGCCAAACCACGAAGAGTTATGAGCTAAGATTTTATGGTAAGCTTCATGAGACATTTTAGAACATGTTTTCAGAAGGAAGTATCTGAAAATAAGATATTGAACTATGATTAATCTGAGCTTTAATTTGAATCTGGATTTTAAGGTTCAAAAGGGAGCCCGAGGTGACAAAGGAACTTCTAGAGAGAAAGGTTCCTAAATGATCAAGGTGAGTGACTAAAATATTTAAAATGTTTTAAGAAACCATGTGCTATAGAAAGATCTTTCAGATAAAGACATGTTTTCTAAGTTTTATTAAAGAAAATCATTTTATGACTAGTTTTACTTGAAACTCGATACCGAAGGACATTTGAGAAGGTATCTGAGTAGCTCGATACTGAAGGACATAGTTGAGAAGGCATCTGAGCAAAAGTACCCAAGTGTGGGGTAGTTCTTTTGGTAAAAATAAGTTTTCTAGTCACTCACTTGGCTTTATAGCTCATGCTTTCCAAATGTTTTCTTTTCTTCCCAAGTAGTGAAAGGTGAGGAGTTCCAGGGTGCTGCTAAGATCAAGGTTTGCCACATGCCATAGTTACACTTCCGGAGGGTTTTACGGTTGTTGTTGTAAACTTTGCTGTTATGTCTTTGAGTTGTATAAACGTTACATTGTTGTAAAATAAAATGGGCCTACTTAATTAGTTGATTGTTCAATTTGTACATTGATATAAGAGTTATTTCCACAAGAGTTATTAGACAAAAAGTGTCAACCAAAGGGTTGATAACTGTTGCAGTCACGCCCTTTCCTAGGCTAAGAGTGTGGTCTGGGGCGGGCTGTGACATTTAATGCATAGGGTCAAGAACAAATGGTTTGTATGCTTCAAAAATCCATTTATGGGTTGAAATAAGCTTCTAGATCTTGGAATATAAGATTTGATACTGCGATCAAATCTTGTATTTCTGAGCTAATTTTCATACAATCAATGCATATTCCTTCTCTTTTGAACGCAATATCTAGATAAGGCAGCATAAATAACTTGTATTTCTACAAGTTATCAGATGTCTATGTGATAAACAAATTTTATTACCTCACACCGCTCACGCATGCTCATAAAACTAGTTTAACCTAACTCAGACGCTGGCTCGATCTCCAGGTAGTAGGTGTTACGTGAACTGTCAACTTAAAAACCTTCAACCTTAATCATCTTATTTAACTTTTTGCCAAGATCTTGCCGAGTGAGTTTTCTTGTAACTTCGGTTTTACAAGATATCGACCTATTTTCATGAAAATTGGGATTTCTCGATGGTTAACCCCTAAGTGAGCATGCATCTTATCTTTATTATAGATTTTAGAAGTCTAGGTTATTTTATTATAACTATTATAAAATAAATTATAACAATTATAACCCTAGAGCATTCGTCTATAACATGCTTCCTTCAATCAAACATGCTTTAATATAACATTTATATTAAAACTAAGAATGCATAGTATATATTTTATAACACTTATAACATATAACAAATGCATGTCACATGCTTTTCCTATGGTGGAGTTTTAAAACTATATGGCATACTATGCACACATAATCAAATAACATTATACATCACATGAATAATAGGTACACAACACTAAAGTGGACTGATTTTGGCATTAAAAACAAACAAATAACTAATTGATTACAAAAATCAACAACCAGCTTCTCAGAACCGACTTCAAACACTTTGAACCATCTGGAACCGCTCTGATACCACATGATGGAACACAAGACATACGCAGCGGAATAAGGATCTAATTACACTCTAATTGCTTTTAATTGAAAGGAAATTAACATGCAAATGAAGGAACAAATAGTAAATTAATAGGGATAGAATACAACTTTTGTAGCTCCCGAAAAATGCTTTTCCTCACTGAATATCGACCCGAACTCTTCCGGATCACCACTAGAGCTGACCTACTATCCTTTGGACTCAGAACTGGGTTGTGGGACCCGATGGATGAAGAACCCGATAGAGAGAAAGAGATGGAAAAAGAAATGGAATTTTGGGTTGGGTTTGGGTCTTGAATTGCACTCAAAAATAGTGATTTTTCCAGCCCAAATTTAGAAAACAATTTCGGAAAAAATGGCAAAAGTTTTTCATCCAATTTGAAGCCCAAATTTATAGAAAAAAGCCATGCAACAATTGCATGAAACAAATCCATAAAAACTCAACACCTAGAATCCACTATCTAAGTGGGCTTAATGTCTCCACTATAAGCCAACACCTAGCCCACTATTTCGTTAGTGGAATTATCCAACAAAAGTTTGGATTTTCCCATTAACAAGTCAAACGACAAAAATAGTCATTTTGTCAAAGTCAAACTTTCAGTGAAAAGTCAATATTTTGACTTTTTATGATTTTTCCCATGTTGACTAATTTTGACCTTCCGAGCATGAATTCGCATTCATTTTCTCAAAATTCAAATCACATTAAAATATAAGGTCGGTCAAAGTTTGACTTTTCAAAGTCAAAAGTCAACTTTTTGACTTTTTACATCTTTGACCATTTCCATTATTTCTGAGCTTCCGGATATGAACGTATTCATATTCTTGATATTTAATGATATTTAAATATTAAAGTTGTATCTCTAAACTGAAAAACTGACCACTATATCACATATACTTGTCGGTTTCTCTCTCTTTACCTAATTCGAACAATTCAAATTATTCTATCATACTGTTCTAAGTTTATTCCATATGAGCTAGTAGGGGAACCTAATGGACCTATAGATCATGGGCTCGAATGATCCGAGATTAGCTAGCTAAAACTCTTTTAGACAAAGCTAATCATCATTCGTTAACTAATGGGTCATTCCACTATAGTCCTGTAGTTGCACTCCCCACACTATAGATATATTTGTGTCCATTTGATATAACCATGATTAGTAAGCTAATCTTTCACAGGTTGTTCGTAATCTTGGCTGGGTCATAAAAACCGTTTTACCCCTAAGACTACATCTTGTTCCTTAAGTTCCACTGATTCTCTAATGAACATCTGTTTAAGGTCCAACCTATAAATCGAATCCCTCTCGGGCCAAGGAGAGGGCGGGGCCCCTTGTTCAAGACCTAGATTCAGAACTAAAGGGAACAACCTATCTACTATCCCTATAATAGGTAGGAGTGAATTCTGTCTTGCACTCTATGTTCCCAGCTATCCACCTGATTTTACCCCTGAAATGGGAGGCTTATTGGGCCATCGATAATGAGCTGCCCTCACCTATGCAGATCTAAGGATAATTTCGAGTGAACAGGAGTTAATAGTTAGCTTAGGATTAAGATTAAGTTACCTAGGTCATCAATTAACGAAATTGTCAGTTTTATACATAAACGGCATTTAGAACGTAAAAAGTGACTATTTCATGATTCAGAATTATGCAAACTCATTGCATAGGATGCTCCCACTCACACATCTCTATATGAAGGATTCGAGTTCACATTGTTTGTACTAACTACAAAGTAGGCCGCATCCATAGTGTCTCAGAACAAGCAGTAATCTGACAACCCTTCATAGAGCATTAAGTTTAGAATATTGCGATAGCATGCGTCCATCGCATTAAAGCAGCTAACTTATGTACTTTGTGTAGTAAAATGTGTTGGCGCAAGATAGAATTGCGATCTAAGGAAATTAGCATCCGAGTGCATTAAAAGATTGCAACTGCAAGGCTATGCGATCGTTTGCGTTCGTGAAAATCTGCTCAAGGAGGTGGCCACATAAAGCTAGGGCACCAATGTGAAAGCTTAATAAATTATGATGGGACAGAAAGCTAATGACGGTCGATTCCGAATTAAGTTGACAAGTTGTTAACGACACACTGTAACAAGTACACTCAACTTTTCAATGACAATTATTTAGCGCATCAGATAGAGAACTAATGACATCCCATCAGTGCAATCATTTAATAGAAAAAGCTCTTCACCCTGAAGCTCTATAAATACCGAAGGCCACCTTCGTTAAAAAAGTGCAGTTTTTCATTCCAGTTGAGGCATATAGAAGATAGTTAGCCTTTGTTCATTGTTTTCTTATACTTAGAAGGCGGAAGCAAGAGAAGAGAGAAGACGCCGGAAGATCATCCTGGTTAGCTCGAGAGAGTGCCAGGGAGCATGGAAGATAAAGAGAGGGTCGATTCTTGCGAAAGCAAGAATATCTGTTAAGCAGATTAGAGAAAAACAGTGTAAAAGCCTTAGGAAGCAAGAAATTGCTACCAGGCTCCTTATCTTTATTTCACATTGTCATTCTGTATTTCCATTTCATTTATAGAATGGAACCTGCATTTCTACATCTGTTCACTCTCTTTACATTATGCATGACTAACTAAACTTTCGAATGGGTTGAGAAGTACTTAGCTAACATGACCTAGGATCTTCATTGCATGCGATCATCTTGTCTTATGTTGCATCCATCACCCCTTTAGAGCTACTCGAGAGAGAATCTAAAGAAAGAACCTAAGTCTTGAGAGAGCTAGGTTAGAATCTAGACTTGAGAAAGCAAGATTAGATCTCCATAAGCAAGAGATAGAGACTTAGAGATAAGCTCTGTTTGCCAACATGCATCACATGCACCCTAGAAATAGGTTATGGTAGTATGCGATCGCCTTGTGTATGTGTGTGTCAATCATCATCGCATAGACAAGAATAGAGGCTTAGACGTAAGTCCTATAGACATCATCGCATACATTGCATGCGTTCTAAAACTAGAAGCCATAGCATTTGCATTGAGAGATGACTTGCTGTTGTATGTATGTAGCATGATCGCATTATATGAACGCAATCTTAGGAAGTGTTATCTAGATCCCTTCTCAACCCATTCCCTTGCATACTCATTGTACTTTCATATTATTAACTCTTTTCTCAAATCCGCCGTATATACTTTATACTTTAATCAACATACCAACCAATGCATTGTTTTATTTGTCACCACAAAGAGATCTAAAATCACCATCGCATACTGTTTCCATAGTTCCTATGTTCGACCTTGGGCTTACCAGGCAACTTAGTAATGTTTATACTTGGATCTTGCTAAGAAAACTTGCATGCACAATGAATATTCCACCATCACATTCTACACCATTATTTCATCACATTAATCACGCATCAAGTTTTTGGCGCCGTTGTCGAGGACTACGACAATACATTGTGTAAACAGTAACTTTCTTATTTTCTTTTCAGACTCTCCATCTCTATGCACTGCTTCTCCTTAGGTAAGGGAAGAAGCGGGCGTCGTATGAGTGAAGGACAAATTCTGAGCCCGATAATGACCCAGAGATTGATAGAAATTTCTGAAGAAGAAGAAGAGACAGCCGCGAACGTCAATAAGAGAAAAATCCAAACATGGCGGAGCAACTAGAAGATAGAGCACCAAATGCAAATAACATCATGGCGAATCCCATTCTATTGGCAAACAACCGTAATAGGCCCATCCGGGACTATGCGTTGCCCAACCTCTATGATTTCTCACCAGGAATCATGAGGCCAGCTTGATGGATCGAGGTTCGAAATGAAACCGGTGATGCTGCAGATGATTCAAACTACCAGACAGTTTGGCAGTAGGCGTGGCGAGGATCCACACGCCCACCTTTAGAGTTCTATTAAGATCTGTAATACGTTTGTGTTCCCAAACATCTCTGTTGAGGATGTTTGATTAACATTGTTCCCATTTTCGTTGTGTGACCAGGCACGAAAATGGGCTTGGTCTCTCGAACTGGGGGAGATTACAACATTGGAACAAGTAGTTAAGAAGTTCATGAAGAAGTACTTCCCCCCAACGGAGAACGCCAGAAGGAGGAAACTGATCACTAATTTTGAATAGGATATCGATGAATCGCTCAGTGATGCCTGGGCGAGGTTTAAGAGGCTAGTAAGAGATTGCCCGCATAACAGCTTACCAGATTGTTTACAGTGGAAATTTTCTACCATGGATTGAACCCTGCATCGCTGACGGCTACCAATGCGGTAGCAGATGGTGGTCTGCTCGACAAAACATATGACAAGGTGAAAAAATACTTGATCGCATTTCAAAAAATCACGAGGACTGGAGAGAAAGCATTCAACAACTAAAATTAAAAATAGTGATGCAAATAACGGGGCCATCACATCCTTACAAACCCAAATGAATGCGATGATGAATCTAATATAAGGCATCGCAATCAATAGCACAGGAACGCATAAAGGGCAGCTTAACACAATCGCTCAAACGACCACGATTTGTGTCATCTATGGAGAGGCACATCCGATTGAAGAATGCCCAAGGAATCCACTGTCAGTATGTTTCATAAAGAATAACTCTTTCGCTGATACGTACAACCCCGGGTGGACAAACCACCCTAACTTCTCATGGAAAAATCAACAAAAAAATTTCCAACCAGTGGCGCAAAAGGAATGGCCACTAGGATTTTTCCCACGAACAAATGGTCAAACGCAAAAACAAGCCAGCAGTTCACAGGCGCTGCAATCTTCATCTTTGGAAAGTTTACTGAAGCAATATATTGAAAAGAATGAAACAATGCTTCTGAATCAAGCGGCATCTATCCGCAATCTTGAAATTCAGATAGGATAGATTGTGGGCAAACTCAAAAGTAGACCGCAAGGAGCGTTGCCGAGCTCAACTGAGCTCCCTCGTAACTCTGGGGATATAGGAAAGGAATAATGCCTAGCAATCTCCTCTAAGCGAAAAAATGACAACGAAAGAAGGGGAATAGCCCACCAGGACCAACCCGAATGCAGTGACAACCAAGAACCCGTTGACATATGATTCAGTAGAGCCTAAGAAGATGAACCCATAAGTTGTGTCCACCTTCAAGCCTCTAAAACACGAAATAGAAGTACAGTTATCACCATTCCCGCAAGGATTGAAATAGAAATAGAATGATGAAGGGAAGATCGCTACAATGGCAGTAAAGCAAAATACTGTGATCCTACTAAAAATGTGCGACCCAGGAAGCTTCACGATACCNGGTTAAGCACCATGCAATCTCGGAGCCAGTATAAACTTAATGTCGCTGTCCATTTTCAAACATTGAAGGATGTCGTGGTATCAATCGAAAAATTCATTTTTCCGACAGACTTCATCATCCTGGACCATAAAGCGGACGAAGATGCGCCCATCATATTGGGACGACCATTCCTATCAACCGGATACACTCAAATTTACGTGCACAAGGGAGAAATCGTGATGAATGTTAACGAGAAAAAGCTTCAGATTGAGGCAATCAAGATCCCAGAAGAACGAGAAAAGAAGAGAAAACAGCCTTGGACGTAAAAAACACAAATTGAAAGGAGAAAGTGATCCCTACGATGGTTATGCGATTCAAATTTATCAGGGGCGCAATCTTTTTGAAGGATCCTTTGAAAACTTCATGAACTCAATTCTACCTCCTTATATCCGTTATCATCTTTACATTTTTTTCACTCTTTGCATTTCAAAAAAAAAAACAAAAAAGAAAAAAAAGGGGGCCGCGATCGTGGTGAACGATCATGTAAACGATTTTGCTAACTCTGTCTTTTATTTGACCCTCTCAATCTTTTCTTTGCAACGATCGTGGTGAACTTGTTCCGCCACCACAATTGAAGACGCAACCAACTTGTTCTGCCACCACAATTGAAGAAAGTAGTTCGCCAAAATGAAGGATGCGATCACGAATAATGCGGGCGACAGAGCAAATTTGGGGGTTGTATCTTTCCTTGACTTTGTTTATTCCAAATTTTTCTCTATCGCATCTCATTTTAACTTTGATAATTTTATAATCGCATCCTCTTTAGTCGGCGCAATCATTTAACATTGATTAATTTAGTAAGTCACCGCATTATTTCTCTTTGCCAATTATGATTTCAATGATGAAACGCATGCCTCTATTTTTTCACATGTACTAGAGTCAACTTAATTGTAGGACAGTCAACTCATGAAATATTTCTAGAAGTTAGTGGTCCACCAGCTTTCTTTCAAACTGACTTTTACGAAACTTCCTAAGAGCATCGCATGAATTATTTCAATCTTTCAGCAATGAGGACATTACTGCCTTAAATTTGGGGGTGCGGTATTCATTTTCAACCTTGCTATTTTAGGCATCTACAAAAAAAAAAAAAATAATCATAATGTTGCGGTCGGACCTATGTTGCGATCGGACCTTACTCGTAGTTGGATGTCCACATGACACATGTAAAGGTAAGCCAAAACGAAGGTAGGGATCGTGATCAACGCATAAATAAAATGATCGCAACTCCGCTGCCAAATGGGCATAAGTTTAGGCTGAGAAAGAGTGTCTTTCTCGTAGTTGGATGCTCGCATGACACACGTGGGGGCAAGCCAAAATGAAGGCTAGGTACTTGGATCAGCGCAAGGTCATAGAACAGAAAATCTAAATTACGCGAAGATAAAAATCAGTTGAAAACACCCTAGTTGAAAATGTTTTTTTATGAAATTAATCATGTGACACCCTAGAAACTAGTAAAGTCTTTTTGAAGGTTAAACTTGCGGTTCCTAATTTTAGAAAAATTTTAAGAAGAGTCCTGGATAAGAATTAAAGATATTTTGGTACATAGGATTTGAATAAGGCAACCTCGAGAAATCTAGGAAAGAAGAAGGCGGTCGAGTTTCTAGAAAAAAATCTTTAGTCTATGCTTGAGGACAAGCATTGTTTTAAATTTGGGAGTGTGATAATGGGCAGAAATGCACATTATTACAGTGTAAAGATATAAAACAATGAAGGATTGCGACAGTACAAATATATAAAATTGCGTCGAAAAGAATTAAGTTTAGAACATTGCGATCGTTTTCATTCGTGAAAATCTGCTCAAGAAGGTGGCCGCATAGATCCCGCGCATCAAGGTGAAAGCTTAATAAATCATGATGGGACAGAAATCTGATGACGGTCGATTCCGAATTAAGTTGACAAGCCATCAGTGCAATCACTTGAGAGAAAAAGTACACTCAACTTTTCGGTGACAATTATTCAGTGCATCAGACAGAGAATTAATGACATCCCATCAGTACAATTATTTGAGAGAAAAAGCTCTTCACCCTGAAGCTCTAATAAATACCAAAGGCCACCTTCGTTAAAGGAGTTTGGTTTTTCATTCCAACTAAGCCATATAGAAGATAGTTAGCCTTTGTTCATAGTTTTCTTATACTTAGAAGGCGAAAGCGAGAAAAGAGAGAAGACACCAGAAGATCATCCTGGTCAGCTTGAGAGAGTGCCAGGGAGCATGGAAAAAAGAGAGAGGGCTAACTCTTGCGAAAGCAAGAATATCTTTTGAGCAGAGTGGAGAAAAACAGTGTAAAAGCCTTGGGAAGCAAGAAATTACTACCAGGCTTCTTATCTTTATTTCACACTGTCATTCTATATTTCAATTTCATATATAGAATGGAACCTGCATTTGTACATCTATTCACTCTCTTTACATTACGCATGAGTAACTAAACTTTCGAATGGGTTGAGAAGTGCTTAACTAACATGATCTAGGATCTTCATTACATGCGATCATCTTGTCTTATGTTTCGTCCATCACCCCTTTAGAGCTACTCGAGAGAGAGTCTAAAGAAAGAACCTAAGACTTGAGAGAGCTAGGATAGAATCTGGACTTGAGAAAGCACGATTAGATCTATATAAGCAAGAGATAGAGACTTAGAGATAAGCTCTGTTTGCCAACATGCATCACATGCACCCTAGAAATAGGTTGTGGTAGTATGCGGTCGCCTTGTGTATGTGTGTGTCATTCATCATCGCATAGACAAGAATAGAGGCTTAGACGTAAGTTCTATAGACATCATCGCATACATTGCATGCTTTCTAAAATTATAAGCCATAGCATTTGCATTGAGTGATGACTTGTTATTGTATATATGTAGGAAGATCGTATTACATGAATGCAATCTTAGGAAGTGTTATCTAAATCCCTTCTCATCCTGTTCCCTTGCATACTCATTGTACTTTTGTATTATTAACTCTTTTCTCAAATCCGCCATATAGACTTTATACTTTAAACAACATACCAACCAATACATTGTTTTATTTGTCACCTCAAAGAGATCTAAAATCACCATCGCATACTGTTTCCGTAGTCCCTATGTTTGACCCTGGGCTTACTAGGCAACTTAGTAAGGTTTATACTTGGATCTTCCTAAGAAAACTTGCATGCACAACACATATTCCATCATCGCATTCTACACCATTATTTCATCACATTAATCACACATCACCCATGTAGTTACATCTAACTCCTTAAGTACCTCTGATCCCTCTAATAAACATAAGTCATAATCCTACTATGAATGAGTCCTTTCTTCCAAAGAGAAGTTGTGGCCACTATGTTCAAGCCCCAGAATCAGCCTTTAAGGGAGAAATCTCTTTACTTATCCCTGCTTCGGGAAAGAAGTGAATTCCATCTTGTGGATTGAATTCCCAGCTCCCAGATCAGACAAGTCCCCAAAAAGGTAGGCATGTTGAGTTGGAAATTTGGCCACTCTCACCCATACTAATCAAAGGACCGCCCTCAAAGGCATGAGTTCACAAAACACTCAAGATTGAGGTTGTGTCACCTATGGTCGATTAGGTAGGATGTAAGTCTCTAGTATCAACAGCGTTATATATAGAGTCTAGTCATCTCGTGGTCCAGGTCTTATACAAACTCTTTGTATAGGACACCCCCGCTCGCACGTCTCCACATAAATTATTAGGATCTACCATCTATAGTAGTTTAAAACATTTACAAACCTCTACAAAGCGGGCTGTATCCATGGTATCACAAGGATAAGGTATCCCATCGTAATTCTTATACTACAGACCTATTTATGTTATCATTTAAGGCATGATCCACTTGTATATCACATATGCATGCATAAGTTCACATAAGATAACCATGGAGCTTTGTTTATTGGATATGAGTAATGCTAGAATTAAATAACACTTATTTTATTCACCAGACAATGTGTATCTTTACAAAACAACGAGACTCCGAGAGAATTAGGACACTAATTCCAACAGTCTCCCACTTGTCCTAATGACTAGGGACACTAATGTACAATACAATATAAAAATGTACAATATACAATAAACTAGGGCATACCCCAGTATCATCTCCCATTTTCCCTAAACATGATGTCGCATCTCCCACAAACCTAGACTCTCCATGTGACCCTCGAACACTTTAGCCATAAGGGCCATTATAAAGGGATCAGCAACGTTGTGCTCCGATTCAATCTTTATGACTATTACATCACCGTGCTGCACAATCTCCCTGATCAGCTGATATTTTCGTTCTATGTGCTTACCCCGACGATGACTCCGAGGCTCCTTCGAATTTTCTACCGCTCTGCTGTTATCACAATAAAGTGTGATAGGAAAATCCATATTTGGAACAACTTCCAAATCTAAAAGGAATTTCCTTAGCCAAACAATCTTCTTAGCTGCTTCACAATCGACTATATATTCGGCTTCCATAGTGGAGTCTCCGATGCATCATTGCTTGATGCTTAGCCAGACTATAGCCCCTGTATTCAGAGTAAACACTGACTCTGATTTCTATTTGCAAAAATCTCTATCGGTCTGAAAGTTAGAGTCCATGTATCCTGTAAGAATCAAATCCTTATCTCTATACATGAGCATGTAGTCCTTGGTTCTTTAAAGATACTTGAGGATCGTCTTAACTGTCATCCAATGATCAAACCCTGGATTGGACTGATACCGACTGATAATCCCTACTGCATAGCAAATGTTGGGTCTAGTACATAACATTGCGTACATCAAGCTTCGTACAACAGAAGTATAGGGAATCTGTCTCATCTCCTCAATCTCTTGAGGTGTCTTAGGACATTGATCCTTAGACAAAACGATTCCATGCCTGAAGGGTAACAAACCCCTCTTGGAATCCTACATCCTGTACCTCATCAACATTTGATCAATGTACAATGCCAGAGACAAGGCTAACCATTTGTTCTTACGATCTTGAATGATCTGGATTCCGAGAACATACTATGCCTCACCCAAATCTTTCATTTGGAATTGGGCAGCTAGCTATTTCTTAATGTTAATCAGATACCCTACATCATTCCCAATGAGTAGGATATCATCCATATACAGTATCAGGAAAGCTACTAAGTTGTTGATGATCTTCTTGTAAACACAAGGCTTATCAACATTCTAGTCAAAACCAAACGACTTGACAACAATGTCAAATCTGATGTTCCAAGATCTAGATGCTTGTTTCAACCCATATATGGACCTATTAAGCTTGCAAACTCTTTGCTCTTAATCTGGAACTACGAACCCCTCTAGTTGAGTCATATAGATGGTCTCCTCAATATTACCATTAAGAAAGGCAGTCTTGACATCCATTTGCCATATTTCATAATCATAAAATGTGGCTATTGTTGGATTTTATGTCCTAAAACTCGTAGTTTGTAAATTAATAAACATATTCTGTTTTGTTTTTCAATAAAGTTGTTATTGAAATTGTAATCTTGAATCAAATAAACTAAGGTTCTGAGGCTATTTAATGTAGTTCGAACTTTATGTAGTGACATAAAGGTGGATCAAGTTCAAATATATAGCCAAAACAGTCTATAGTATATGAATAAGGTTGGGCACCTTATTCTAGGGACACTATGGATTCAACCCACTTTGTAGTTAGTACGAATGATGTGATCCTAAACCGTTCATGTGGAGACATGAAAGTGGGGGCATCCTATGTAAAGAGTTTACATAAGACTGAACCATGAAATAGTCACTTTTTACGTTTTAAATGTCGTTTTATGTATAAAACTAACTATTTCGTTTATTGATGATCTAGGTAACTTAATCTTAATCCTGAGCTAACTCTGAACTCCTGTTCACTCAGGTTCGGTTTATAGGTTGGTCCTTAAACCAATTGTTCATTAGAGGATTAGTGGAACTTAAGGAACAAGATGTAGTCTTGGGGGTAACCGGCCAAGATTACGAACAACCTGTGAAGGATTAGCTTACTGATTATGGTTATATCAGATGGATAGAAATATATCTACAGTGAGGGGAGTGCAACTACGGAACTTTAATGGAATGACTCGTTAGTTAACAAATGTTGATTAATTAGGTCAAAGAGTTTTATCGGTTAATCTCAGATTGTTAAAGCCCATGATCTATAGGTCCATTAGGTTCCCTTATTAGCTCATATGGAATAAACTTAGAACTGTATGATAAAATAATTCGAATTGTTCGAATTAGGTGAAGAGAGAGAAACTGACAAGTATATATGATATAGTGGTCGGGTTTTCTAGTTTAGAGATACAACTTTAATATTTAGATTGATTTAAATATCAAGAATATGAATACATTCATATTCGGAAGCTCGGAAATTATGGAAATGGTCAAAGATGTAAAAAGTCAAAGAGTTGACTTTTGACTTTGAAAAGTCAAACTTTGACTGACCTTATATTCAAATGTTATTTGAATCGAGAAAATGAATGTGGATTCATGCTCAGGAGGTCAAAATTAGTCAACACGAAAAAAAATCATAAAAAGTCAAAATGTTGAATTTTTGGTCAAAGTTTGACTTTGACAAAATGACTATTTTGCCCTTTGCCTAAAGTTAGTGGGAAAATCCAAAATTTTGTTGGTTAATTCCACTAAGAAAATAGTGGGCTAGGTGTTGGCTTATAGTGAAGACATTAAGCCCACTAAGATAGTGGATTATAGGTGTTGGGTTTTTATGGATTTGTTTCATGCAAATGTTGCATGATTTTTTTCTATAAAATGGGCTTTTGAATTTGGATGAAAGACTTTTGCCATTTTTTGCAAAAATAGTTTTCAAAATTTGGGCTGAAAAAAAAAACTCTTTTCTTTGAGTGAAGTTCAAAAAAAAAAACCCAAACCAAAAGAAAATCCATTTCTTTTTCCATCTCTTTCTCTCTCTCGGTTTTCTTCATCCATCAGGTCCCACAACCTGGTTCTGAGTCCAGAGGATAGTAGGTCAATTCTAGTGGTGGTTTGGAAGAGTTTGGGTCGAGATTCAGTGAGGAAAAGAGGTTTTTGGGAGCTTTAAAGGTAATTTTTTAATTATTGTTTTTGTTTTCAAATTGCATGCTAATTTCATTTTAATTAAAAGAAATAGAGTGTAATTAGGTTATTTTTCCATTGTGTATGTCTCGTGTTCCATTAGTTATGGATAGGAGAATCCAGATAGACTTGAGCATGACAACAGGTGAGAAAGTTTCCTCATAGTCAAGTCCCTCGACCTGGGTATAACCCTTTACCAGGAGTCTAGCCTTAAAGGTTTGCACCTTTCCATCTACACCTCTCTTTTGCTTATAGATCCACTTACACCCAATAGGTCTTACCTCATCAGGTGGATCAAAAAGCTCCCAGATGTTATTAAAGTATATAGACTCCATTTCCTGGTTCATGGCCTTAACCCATTCATCTTTGTTAACATCCTCCATTGCTTTGTTAAAAGACAACAGATCCTTGACCCCATCATTCGTAATGATGTTTTGGGCTTCAGTGAAACCCATGTAGAGGTCCGGTGGGCTCATAACCATCCCACTACGTCGAGGTAGTCTCAACTCTTGAGCTGGTTGACTAGACTTCTCGACCTCAATAACTCTTGTTGATCTGTCGGCCTATTCAACAACTCTTATTGAACCCTCAGAAGTCTTAGTCTCACTAGAGATCTCACATAAAACGAGCTTACTTTATGGCTTATGATCCCTCATATTGTCTTCTTCCAAAAAGATAGCATTTGTAGAAACAAACACCTTGTTCTCACTTGGATCATAGAAGTATCCACCTCTCATTTCCTTGGCGTAGCCGACAAAGAGGCAAACCATCGAATGCGGTTCCAACTTCTTTGGGTTAGTCGCTAGCACATTGATAATGGGCAGAAATGCACGTTATCATAGTGCTGAGTTATTAAACAATGATGGATTGCATTGATGAAATATGTTAAATTACGTCCTTTAAGCAGAAATTCTATAATATTGCGGTCGCATGCGTCCAACGCATTAGAACAGTTGATCTTTATATTTTTGTGCAGAATATGCGCCAACATAATGCAGAGATTACGATCATAGGAATACATTGGTCGAGTGCAACTTCACCGCAAGGCTTTGTATTGATATTGCTCGCAAACATTCGCCAAGAAGAATCATCGTAACTTGGTCAGCGCAACATGGTGGGTGCATCCGGGTGAAAGGATAATTAAGAGCGATGGGACAGAAAGCTGATGACAGTCGGATCCAAATTAAGTTGACAGCCGATAACGGTCACGAAGTACATTCAGCTTTATCGGTGACAATTATCTAGCGCATCAATTAAGAATTAAAGTTGTCCCATCTGTACAACCAGGAGAGAGAAGCCACCATTCACCATGGATGCTCTATAAATACCAAGTGCATTCTTCAGAAAAAGAGTTAAGTAGTCGAAAATTCACCACTTTACAAGTTCACGCCTCTGTCCATAGTTTTCTTTTCATTTTAAGGCAGACGCGAGGAAGAAAAGTTGTGTTGATAGATCGTTTCGGTAAGCTTGGGAAAGTGCCGGAAGCTCCAAGACAGAGAGAGGGCCGACGCCTATGGAAACGGGAACACCATTAGATCAAAATAGAGACTAAGTGTAAAAAGCCTTGGTCAGCGAGGAATTGCTACCAGGCTCTCTATCTTTACTTCCCATTGTCATTTTGTAAACTCATTTATAAGAATGGAATTTCTTTCTCTATATCTGTTCACTCTTTGTTATTCATGCATGAGTAGCTAAATTAGTTGAATGGGTCGAGAAGCAATTAGCTAGCATAAAGAGGGAATCTTCATTCTTTGTGACTATCTTGTTTATGAATGCTTCATTCATTTGTTAGAGATACTCGGAAGGGTAGTCTAAGGATAGGATCTAGGCTTGGAAAGGTCAGGTCAAAATCTAGGTTTGGAAGAACCAGATTAGAATGCATAAACGAGAGATAGACGCTTAGGAATGAGCACTATTTGTTATCAACGCATAGCATGCATCTTAGCGATAAGATATGATTATATGCGGTCACCTTGCTTTCATGCATTTTGCATCAACACATAGGACAAGAGTAGAGACTTAGGGATAAGCTCTATGGACATTTTGCATTCAACACATGTGTCCTAGACTTAGGAGCATCGCATTTACATTAGAAAATGACTTGTTGTGCATGGTTGTAACATGATCGCATAGTCGGAAGCATTCCCGAGTAACGCTATCTAAAGATCTTCTCAATCCGTTCATCGCATATTCATTGCATCTATCAACGCAAATGTCTTTCTCAAATCCACCGCCTTTATTTATTCATTTTCATCAATGCAACAACACACCCAACATCTTATTTATTTACTTGGTTACCACAAAGTTTTCATAGAAATTACCAACACAACCTATTTTTATAAGTCCCTATGTTCGACCTTGGACTTACCAGGAAGCTCAGAGGAATTTAGACTTGGATTCCACTGGGGAAACTTGAGTGCACAACAAAATTCCATCAACGTATAGCATCCATATTTCCACCACATAAAATAACGCATCAAGTTTTTGGCACCATTGTCGGGGCCTTTGGCAAAATAGTTTGTTAACGGTAATTTTTGTGATTTCTTGGCAGAACTCTCAAGCTCTGGCGAACTACGACCCGGAGATTGAGAGAACATTCCGAAGGAGACTAAGAGACCGCCAATAGCAACCACAGTCAGATAAAGAAGAGATGGCAGAGCAGCCTGGAAATGGAGCACTCTGTCTCTTATACACATCTAGATGTGTATAAGAGACAGGCACCAAATGATACTAATGTCATGGCGAATCCGATTCTGTTGGAAAACGATCACAATAGGCCCATTAGGAACTATGCATCGCCAAACCTTTATGACTGTCTCTTATACACATCTAGATGTGTATAAGAGACAGGCCTAGGAATGAAGCACCAAACAACAACAATGTCATGGCAAATCCGATTCTGTTGGAAAACGATCACAATAGGCCCATTAGGAACTATGCATCGCCAAACCTTTATGATTTCTCTCCGGGAATCATGAGGTCTGCCCTCGACGGAAGTAGATTTGAAATGAAACCGGTGATGCTGCAGATGATCCAGGCTGCAGGTCAATTCGGAGGAAGGCGTGGCGAGGATCCGCACGCTCACCTCCGAAGTTTTATTGAAATCTGTAATACTTTTGTGTTCCCAAACATCTCTGCTGAAAAAGTTTGACTAACGTTGTTCCTATTTTCTCTCTGTGATCAGGCTAGGAAATGGGCTTATTCGCTCAAACCAGGAGAGATCACTTCTTGGGAGCAAGTGGTGGAGAAATTTATGAAAAATTATTTTCCACCTACCAAGAACGCAAGACGAAGGAAGCTTATTAATAATTTTGAAGAAGACATGGACGAATCACTCCGCGATGCTTGGGCGAGGTTTAAAAGGTTAGTCCGGGATTGTCCACATAATGAGTTACCAGACTGCCTTCAAATGAAAATTTTCTATCACGGTTTGAATCCCGCTTCACAGACCGTTGCCAATGCGGCAACAGTTGGTGGTCTGCTCGACAAAACTTACGATGACGCGAAGAATATCCTAGACCGAATCTCCAAAAACCATGAAGACTAGAGGGAGAGTGACCAGAGATTGAGACTTAAAGATTCTGACGCAAACAATGGTGCTATTGTTTCATTACAAAACCAAATGACCGCAATGATGAATTTGATTCAAGGAATGGCAATCAACAGCCCAACATTGTAAGACGGGCAAATCAACACAATAAGTCAAAACACCGCAAGGTGTGCGTCTTGCGGTGATGGGCGTGCAATGGAAGATTTCCCGCAAAATCCACTATCTGTATATTTTGTAAAGAATAATCCTTTTTCAAACACTTACAACCCCGGATGGAGAAACCACCCCAATTTTTCCTTGAAGAATAAACAACAAAATTTTCAACCTGTGGCGCAAAAGGAAGGGCCACCAAGATTCTTCCAATGCAACAACGGTCAACAGAGCAACCAAACAAGTAGCTCACAATAACCACCGCAATCTGCTTCTCTAGAGAGTCTATTGAAGCAATATATAGAGAAAAATGAGACAGTGCTTCAAAGTCAGGCTAATCCATCCGCAACCTCAAATTACAAATGGGCCAGATCGCGAATGAGCTAAAGAGTCGATCGTAAGAGGCGTTGCCAAGTTCAACTGAGCTTCCACGCAACCCAGGGGGCTCAGGTAAGAAGAAATGTCAGGTTGTGACATTGCGCAGTGGAAAGATTGTGGAGGAAGAAAAGAAAGAGCAAAGTAGAACAACTTCCATCGCAAACGAGCCTGAGATTGCGGTAACACAAGAAAAAGAAAAAGAAAATGAAGCAGTAGAACCTGAGGTTGCGTCAACCTCGATATCAAATGAAACAAGAACCGTGAAAGTTCAGTTACCACCCTTCCCTCAGAGGCTAAGGAAGAAGAAAAACGAAGAGGTACAGTACCAATGCTTCTTATCTATGCTAAAGTAATTACATGTTAACATTTCTTTCGGTGAAGCGATTAAGGAAATGTCTGCCTATGCCAAGTTTCTGAAGGACATGGTAACTAAGAAGAGAGGCACTGGAAAATTTGCGACAGTGGCATTAACGCAAAGTTCCAAATCTATTATCCCACCGAAGATGAGCGATCCTAGGAGCTTCACTATTCTTTACTCCATAGAAGGACTCTATATTGGGAAAGCTCTGTGTGACTTGGGGCCAACATAAATTTGATGCTGCTGTCAATTTTTCGACAATTAAATGTGCGGCAACTTGTTCCCACATCAGTGACTCTCCAATTGGCTGACAGATCTCTGGTTCATCCAGAAGGTAAGGTGAAGGATGTGCTCATCACGATTGTTAAATTTATTTTGCCAGCTGACTTCATCATCCTAGATTATGAGGTTGACAAAGATGTGCCCATCATTTTGGGGCGACCATTTCTATCAATGGGTCGTGCTCAAATTGATGTGCACAATGGATAAATCACTTTGAGCATAAACAGACAGAAGCTCAAATTTTAATATAATTCGTGCCATGAATTTCCCAGATGAAGAAGACCTGCAAGATTTTGATGTAAGATAAAAAAAATCTTTCTTATCGATTTTTTCATGACCTGAATTTGATTGAAGAAGAAAAGTCTGATGAAGATTATGAAGAAGAGGATGCCAACACATCCGTAGCTGCCTGCAATGCGATTGTAGCAAAAACAAACAAAGAAGAAGAAATGATCGTAACGCAAGAAGGAAACCTAAAAGAAGAAAGAACAACAACGCAACCTTCCTTGGTGGAACCACCAACCCTTGAATTAAAAACCCTACCAACCCATCTGAAATACGCATTTTTGGGGCAGAATGAGAAGCTGCTAGTGATTATCTCCTTTACGCTCAATGAAGATCAAGAGAATGTGTTGATGAGCATTCTTAAGAAACATGTACGAGCAATTGGCTGGACACTTACTGACATCAGAGGAATAAGCCTCGCGTACTGCATGCACCATATTCGTCTTGAGGATGACCACAAGGCAACAATTGAAATCAACGCAGACTTAACATTACGATGAAGGAGGTCGTCAAAAAGGAGATTATCAAGTGGCTGGATGCAGGCATTATCTATCCAATTGCAGGTAGCACGTGGGTCAGCCCCGTGCAATGTGTGCCGAAGAAGGGCAGAATGACGGTAATCCCAAATGAGAAAAATGAATTAATACCGCAAAGCACCATCACTAGATGGCGCATATGCATGGACTACCGCAAGTTGAATGTAGCCACAAAGAAAGATCACTTTCCTCTACTGTTCATCGACTAAATGTTAGACAGACTAGCAGGGAATGATTTTTACTGCTTCTTGGATGGGTATGCCAGATACAATCAAATCATGATAGCTCCT
>NC_052353.1:21747756-21956035 GCF_009727055.1 Benincasa hispida | reverse complement strand
ATGCCAGATACAATCAAATCATGATAGCTCCTGAAGACCAAGACAAGACCACATTCACCTGCCCATATGGGACATTTGCTTTTCGCTGCATGCCATTTGGCCTTTGCAATGCGTCGAGCATGTTCCAAAGATGCATGATGGCAATCTTTTCAGACTATCTCGAGGACTCAGTGGAAATATTTATGGACGAATTCTCGGTTTATGGGAACACGTATGAAGTCTGCCTAACAAGTTTGGAGAAAATTCCTAAGAGATGTGAAGAGACGAATTTGGTGCTCAATTGGGAAAAATGTCACTTCATGGTGAAAGAAGGTATAGAGTTGGGACACAAGGTCTCCATGGAAGGGTTGGAGGTGGACAAAAGAAAGATCGACGCAATTGAAAAACTTCCACCTACAACCAGCGTGAAGGCTGTGCGAAGCTTCTTGGGGCATGCTGGATTCTATAGACGATTCGTTAAAGACTTTTCTAAGATAACACGACCACTGAGTGCGTTGTTAGAGGCGGACAGAAAGTTTGAGTTTGACAACAATTGCCTCAAAGCATTCAAAGTTTTAAAAGATGCGCTAATTATCGCGCCCGTCTTGATTGCGTCGGACTGGACATTGCCATTTGAAATCATGTGCGACGCAAGCCGGTATGCAATGGGGGAAACATTAGTGCAAAAGAAGAAAACTATTTTGCACCCCATCGCATATGCGAGTAAAACTCTAAACCCTGCTCAAATAAATTATATCACCACTGAGAAAGAACTCCTAGCTGAGATTTTTACATTGGAGAAATTCAGGGCATATCTGTTGGAAACCAAGCTCATTCACACTCACCACTCGACAATCAAATATTTAATGACAAAGAAAGATGCAAAGTTGAGGCTGATCAGATGGGTTCTTCTCCTTCAAGAATTTTATATCGAAATAATTGATCGGAAGGGGACAAAGAATCAAGTTATGGATCACTTGTCCAGATTGGAAAACCATAAGGTTGACCACAATGAATCTAAGGTGAGTGTCGTATTCCTGGATGAGCAGCTGTTCCACATAGAAGAATTGCCCTGGTATGCGGACATCATTAATTATTTGGTTTGTGAACAATTTCCTGAAGATTACACCTACCATCAACAGAAGAAGCTTAGGCATGAATGCAAACACTATTATTGAGATGAGCCGAATCTGTATAAAAGAGGTGCATACCAAATCATTCGATTATGCTTACCAAATGCTGCTCAACAAAGCATATTGTCACAGTGCCATGATTTTCCATATGGAGGGCACTTTGGAGGGTAACACACTGCAACCAAAGTTCTGCAAAGTGGATTCTTTTGGCCTTCATTGTTGAAGGATGCTGCCGATTACGCAATGAAATGTGATCGGTGTCAACGAATCGGCAACATTTCATGGAAGAACGCAATGCCAATGAACACTATCTTGGAGCTGGAATTATTCGACGTATGGGGGATTGATTTCATGGGGCCACTCCCTCTTTCGCATGGCAAGCACTATATTTTATTGGTCGTCGATTATGTCTCCAAGTGGGTAGAGTCAGTAGTATGCGCTGCAAGTGATGCGGCGGTAGTCTCCCAGTTCCTCAAGCGAAATATTTTCACTCGTTTTGGCACTCCCCGTGCTATCATATGTGATGAAGGATCACACTTTTTCAATCACAGTATCAAGGAGCTACTGCGCAAGTACAATATCCTTAACAAAGTGGCCACCGCATACCATCTGCACACGAATGGCCAGGCTGAAGTGTCCAATCGTGAAATTAAATTGATACTTGAGAAGGTACTAAAACCTTTGCGGAAAGATTGGGCAATGAAGCTTGAGGATGCGTTGTGGGCATATCGTACCGCATTTAAAACACCAATAGGTATGTCTCTCTATGCGTTGGTATTTGGCAAGGTGTGTCATTTTCCTTTGGAGCTGGAGTATAAAGCACTGTGGGGGGTAAAGAAGCTGAACTTTGATTTGAAGAAGGCAGGGGAAGCGCGAAAACTGCAGCTGGTCGAGCTAGAAGAATGAAGGATCAATGCATATGAGAATGCGAAGATTTATAAAGAGCGCACCAAGCATTGGCGTGATAAACGCAGTTGCGCTAGAAATCTCCGAGTCGGGCAAAAGCTGTCTCTTATACACATCTAGATGTGTATAAGAGACAGTTTATAAAGAGCGCACCAAGCATTGGCGTGATAAACGCAGTTGCGCTAGAAATCTCCGAGTCGGGCAAAAGGTCTTACTTTTCAATTCAAGATTGCAGCTCTTCCCAGGAAAATTAAAATCACGCTGGTCCGGTCCCTTCATCATCAAAGAAATATTTCCATATGGTGTGATGGAACTGATCACCGAGGATGGCAGTCGAACATTTAAAGTTAATGGACAATGGATCAAGGCATAATGCGGAGGAGATTTCTAGCCAGAAACAGACTCTGCAAAGTTGAAAAACCCAGTCTATCCCTTACTCGACTCTTGAACATTTAACTCTTCATCACTTTACTATTATCTGTATTTTACTTATTTTTCTTTCTCTAAAAAAAAAAACTTGTTGTTTTGTTTTAAAATCATTTGACCCTCTCTTTGTCTGTTTACAAGGATTAAGGCATAGGATTGCGGAGATACTACAAGAAGAAGCAAATGATCTCATTCCATCACTGCAATCCACAGAAGCAAAGATCGCCGCAAGGATGGATGCATCAATACTCAATGCGGGCGACAACGCAAAATTTGTGGGTGTACTCTTCCTTATCTTTATTTCAAATTTTGTGCTATCACATTGCATTTTACTTTTCAAAGTTTTATCACTGCATCCTCCTTGATTATCGCAATCATTTAACAAGTAGATAACTTTAGTAGTTTACCGCATTTTGTTTCTTTGCCAAGTATGATTTCAATGATGAAAAATATGCTTCTATCTGTTTCGTATATATCGAAGTCAACTTAATCTTAGGACAGTCACCTTAGAAATATTTCTAGAAGTTAGGGGTTTGCTAGCTTTCTTTTAAACTCTCTTTTCAATGCATTATATGAACATCACAAGATTTATTTTACTTTCTTTTGGCAATGAGGACATTGCCGCTTTTTAAATTTGGGGGTGGGGTCTTTGCTTCCAACCTTGCTTCTTTCTCAAAAAAAAAAAAAAATGAGAATAACAACTCCACTGTCAATGCAATGGGAAACCCATGTTGATAAGAGTTAAGTTGTGAAAGGCACTTACCCATAGTTGGATGTCCACATGACACACGTGGGGACAAGCCAAAACAAAAGTAAGTCACCAGGATCAACGCATAAATCAATGACCGCAACTCCACTACCAAATCGGTATGAGTTTAGTCTAAGAAAGAGTGCATTACTCGTAGTTGGATGTCCGCATGACACCCATGAGGGCAAGCCAAAATGAAGGCAAGGCACTCGGATCAGCGCAAGGTCAGAAGAAAAAATAGCAATGAAGAAAATTTTTGTGCAAGGATAAATCATTTAACACCCCGGTGGAAAATTTTCTTTTTGAAATAAATCATGCAATGTTCCGGAATTTAGTAAAGTCTTTTTGAAAGTTAAGCTTGCAATCCTTAAGTCCTAGAAATATTTTAGGAAGAGACTTGAATAAGACTGAAGGAAATTCTAGCATATAGGATTTGAACAAAGTATCCTTGAGAAATCTAGGAAAAGAACTTTGCGGTTGACTTGCTAAAGGAATCTTTAGCTTATGCTTAAGGACACGCATTGTTTAAATTTGGGGGTGTGATAAAGGGCAGAAAGGCACGTTGTCTTAGTGCTAAGTTCTTAAACAATGCTGGATTGCATTGATGAAATATTTAAATTGCGTCCATTAAGTATAAATTCTATAATATTGCGGTCGCATGCGTCTAATGCATTAGAATAGTTGATCTTTATATTTTTGTGCAGAATATGCGTTAATGCAATGCAGAGATTGTGATCGTAGGAATACATTGGTCGAGCGCAACTTCACCGCAAGGCTTTGCGTTGATATTGCTCGCAAACATTCGCCCAAGAAGAATCGCCACAACTTGGTCAGTACAACATGGTGAGCACATCCAGGTGAAAGGATAATTAAGAGCGATGGGACAGAAAGCTGATGATAGTCGGATCCAAATTAAGTTGACAGTCGATAACGATCATGAAGTACATTTAGCTTTATCAATGACAATTATCCGGTGCATCAATCAGGAATTAAAGTTGTCCCATCTGTACAACAAGGAGAGAGAAGCCGCCTTTCACCATGGATGCTCTATAAATACCAAGTGCATTCTTCAGAAAAGGGGTTAAGTAGTCGATTAATTCACCAATTTACAAGTTCATGCCTCTACCCATAGTTTTCTTTTCATTTTAAGGCAAACACGAGGAAGAAAAGTTATGCTGATAGATCGTTCCAGTAAGCTTAGGAAAGCGCCGAAAGCTCCAAGACAGAGAGAGGGCTGACGACTACGAAAGCGACAACATATTTAGATCAGAATAGAAAGCCTTGGTCATCAAGGAATTGCTACCAGGCTCTCTATCTTTACTTCCCATTGTCATTTTGTAAACTCATTTATAAGAATGGAATTTCTTTCTCTATGTTCACTCTTTGTTATTCATGCATGAGTAGCTAAATTAGTTGAATGGGTTGAGAAACAATTAGCTAGCATAACGAGGGAATCTTCATTCTTTGTGATTGTCTTGTTTATGAATGCTTCATTCGTCTGTTAGAGATACTTGGGAGGGTAGTCTAAGGATAGGATCTAGACTTGGGAAGGTTAGGTCAGAATCTAGGTTTGGAAGAACTAGATTAGAATGCATAAATGAGAGATAGACGCTTAGGAATGAGCACTATTTGTTATCAACGCATCGCATGTACCTTAGCGATAAGATATGATTGTATGCGGTCACCTTGCTTTCATGCATTTTGCATCAACGCATAGGACAAGAGTAGAGACTTAGGGATATGCTCTATGGACATTTTGCATTCAACACATGTGTCCTAGACTTAGGAGCATCGCATTTACATTGGAAAATGACTTGTTGTGCATGTTTGTAACATGATCGTATAGTCTAAAGCATTCCTGAGTAATGCTAGCTAAAGATCTTCTCAACCCGTTCTTCGCATACTCATTGCATCTATCAACACAACTATCTTTCTCAAATCCACCGCCTTTATTTATTCTTTTTCATCAATGCAACAACACACCCAACACCTTATTTATTTACTTGGTTACCACAAAGTTTTCATAGAAATTACCAACGCAACCTATTTTCACAAGTCCTTGTGTTCGATCCTGGACTTACCAGGAAACTCAGAGGAATTTACACTTGGATTCCACTGGGGAAACTTGAGTGCACAGCACAATTCCATCAATGCATAGCATCCATATTTCAACCACATAAAATAATGCATCACACATGTGTCGGACAACCCTAAATCCTGAAGTGGCGTAAACTACCTTTACGGCCTCTCCATAACTCAAAAGGCGTTTCAAAAACACTTTTCGAGAGAAGGTTATTCAGGATATAACATGTAGTCTACACTGCATAACCCCAAAACAAGTCTGGAAGATGAGCATAACTCATCATAGACTTAACCATGTCCAACAAGGTTATGTTTCTCCTTTCAGATACACCATTCTACTGAGGTATACCAGGGGCCGAGAATTGGGATGCAATCCCATGTTCTATCATATAGTTCTGGAATTGGAGGTCCATATACTCTTCAACACGAGATCGTAGTGTTTTTATCTTCTTACCTAATAAGTTTTCAACTTTAGCCTTATACTCTTTGAACTTGTCAAGGGCTTCAGACTTATATTGCATTAGGTAGAGATACCCGAACCTTAAATAATCATATATGAAAGAGATGAAATATTCATACCCACCTCGAGCGCTAACATTCATCGGACCACAGAGGTCTGAATGTACAAGCTCCAAGGCTTCCTTGGCTCTGTAACATTTTCTAGTAAAAGGTCGTTTGGTCATCTTGTCTTTAAGGCATGATTCACATACCAACAAGAAGTTTTCTTATAAACTCTTTAGAAGTCCACTTTTCACCAACTTCTCAATCCTATTGAGGTTGATGTAACCTAACCTTAGATGCCAAAGATGGGTGTTTTCCTTAGGATAAACCTTTGGTCTTTTAGCTGTTTGTGCCATACTGAACATTTCAATGTTAAACAAGGATTTTATGACTAATGACCTTAGTACATATAAGTTATTTTCCATTGAACCATAACCAATCTCCATTCCATTCTTGAAAATAAACACTTTATTCTCAGAACGGTATAGCCTTGTTCGATGAGACAAGAAACCGAGATTAAATTCCTCTTAATATGAGGAACTATAAAAACATTATCCAGTAATAGATAATGTTTCTTGTCAACAAATAACTTCAGCCTGCCTATAGTAATAGATGAAACAACCTCACCAATACTTATAACGGGCAGAAAAGCACGTTATTACAGTACCAAGTTATTAAACAATGAAGGTTTGCGTTGATAAAACATGTTAGATTGCGTCCAAAAGCATTAAATTCATAACATTGCAGTCGCATGCATTCATCGCATAGAAACAGTTGATTCTTGTATTTTTATGCAGAATATGCATTGACGCAAGACGAAAAGAGTGATCAGAAGAAATCAACGCACAAGTGCAACATTACCACAAGGCTTTATGGTGGTTTGTGTTCGAAAACATTTGCTCAAGAAGGATTGCCGCATGGAGCCGACGCAACTTGGTGGGCGCATCTGGGTGAAAGGCATAAATTAATTCATGTGATAGGATAGGAACACTGATGACGATCGATCCGAATTAAGTGTGACAGCCGCTAACGAAACAAGTACACTCAGCTTTTTCGGTGACAAATATTCAGTCCATCAATCAGAGAATTAAAGCCATCCCATCTGTGCAATCATAAGAGAGAAGCCGCCTTTCACCCTGGAAGCTCTATAATACCGAAGGCATCCTTCAGAAAAGGGGTTCAGCTGCTCATTGAGTTCACAAGTTTTGTTCATCGTTTAGCCTTGTTCTTAGATTTTCTTTTATTTTATGGCGGAAGCGAGAGAAGGAGATTGTGCCAACAAATCGTTCCGGTAAGCTGGAAAGAGCATCGAAAGCTTCAAGATCAGAGAGAGGGCTAGATCTAATAAAGCAAGAATATTCTTTTAAACCGAATAGAGTTGCCAGTTGTAAATGCCTTGAGCAGTAAGGGATTGCTATCAGGCTCTCTAACTTATTTTCCATTGTTATTATGTATTCAAACTCTTTTATAAAAATGGAATTTACTTCTCTATATCTGTTCACTCTCTGTTATCATGCATGAGTAGCTAAATCTGTGGAATGGGTTGAAAGCATTTAGCTAGCACAACTGGGGTACATCATTCTATCTATTATCTTGCATTATGTATGCTTCATTCGTCCATTAGAGATACTCAGGAGGGTAGTTCTAAGGACATGATCTAGGCTTGGAAAAGTCAGGTAGAATCTATGTAACCCGAGACTCTCCTTGTATTATTTGCTCTTGTCACACATTGTGGATGTTGGATTTAAGTTATTGTTGTTCCATTGTTGAAGAAAATGGCAAAGCTTTTGGTTGAAGTTGTCTTTAATAATTTTGGAATTTATAAATAAAGAAAAGAAAAGAAAGGGAAATAAAGAAAAGAAAATAAAAGGAAAGAAAAGAAAAAGGAAAAGGAAAAAGGAAGAAAAAAAGAAAATGAAAGAAATTGGAAACCCATTCGGTGCTTAGGGTTTAAAGTGAGAACCCACTCATTTCAGCCCATTTCTCCATCATTTCCCATTATATTTTCAGAGCATTTCGAGAGAGAGAGTGAAGGAAGAGGAAGAAGAAGTTGTTGCAGGTTGGAGGTTGAAGAAGGGAGGAAAAGCTCATGCAAGTGTAACCATGGAAGACTTTGGGTTCAACCTCCCTATCTCTGGTTTTAAAGTCGGTTTGAGCTACACAAGAAGAACTAAGAGGTGAGGCCTGACTTTCTTAATCTATTTTCTAACAAATTTCATGAAGGAAGCTTAAGCTAAGTTTGATGTTAAGTTAATGGTTTTTGAAAAGGAAAACAGAGCACAGAATTTTCATGCAAATCAGAAGGATCTCTGCTTTTCTCTGGTTTTTCGAACATTCTGGGGTATACAGGTTGGATTAGAAGCTCAATTTGGTATGGTTGGAAAGATTATTCAATTTCCTATAACTTTCATGAAGAATTCGTGAGCCAAAAATGACTAGAAGTAGGTTTAATTTTAGGAGAAAGTTAGAGGGTAGCAGAGAAGCACGAATCTGTATTCACTGTGTTCGAGGGATGTCTGGACAAATCCATTAGGAATCTCATTTTTATTCATTCACGTTAGTTGTAGAGGGTCCAAAATGAAGAGTTTGATATATAGTACATTAATTTTGGTCAAGTATTGAGGAAGTTATGAGTGTTGGAATTTAGGATATTGAATCTGGAAAATCTGGAAAGAAAATGTGAAGTGTGATTTTATTTCTAGAATTTAGAATTCATGAGCATGGAAAGACAAGACGATTTATAGTTCTGATGCTCGGTTTCGGTTTTTTTACATGCCAAGAGGAAATAGGCCTAGTCCACAGACTAAGGAACTAGCCAAGACTGTGAGTGACAAAATAAATTTCAAAAATGATTTCTAAACTGTAATTTATGCTTAAATGGTTTACATGCTTGCATATGAACTTATGAATGATACATGATTTCTATGAATGGTTTCAAGCATAAGTTTTGAGCTTAGATTTTCTAATGAGGTTTATATACAAGCATGTGATTATTGACTTCCTGAAAAGTAGTTGAAACGATACCATTTAAGGTAAAGTATGTATTAGCGAGTACTGTTTAAAGATTTTTCAGTTATTCACGAGCAAGTCGAGTAAGCTTGACTTTTATGAAAGATCTTTAAGCAGGCATGTTTTAATGTTTTCATGTGGTTTTCTGAGACTTTTATTGACTACATGAATGAGATATTGAGCCCGAGGCTATATGGTACCTTGTGCACACAGGTTATATTCCGTTGTTGACGTTGAGTGTACTCCGTGACAATGATGTTGTCGGGAGTGGTGGGCGGGCCTCACTATGACAAAGACGATGGGAGTGCTGGGCGGGCCCCACTACATCGTAGAGCAACTAAACGTTGGTTGTACTGGGCATGCCCTACACAACGTTGATTTGTCATGTTAGTTAAAATGTTTTATATACTTGATATGCCTTGCTAGATTTTAATGACGTAGTTGCGAAACATTTGAGAAAGCTTTAAGCGTTACACGTTTATGTTTAAAGCTTTGATTGAACAGATTTATACGTTTAAAGGTTTATCACGTGTTCTGATTTGTGGATTTACAGTTTTAAATTTAGTCACTCACTGGGCTTCGTAGCTCACTCTTTTAAAATGTTTTCCCACTTTTCAGGTAGAGATCGAGCTCCCGGTGCCTGATAATTGCCAAAGTCTATTTTCTCCTAAAAGTTTCCAGATCAAGCTTCATACATGGGTGGAGTTGTACATTGTGTCTGTTTATATTGTAAATGTCTTTGTAAGAACTGGATAGTTTATGGTTGTGTAAACACTGGATGTCGTGGTTGTGTACACCCTAGTTGGATATGTTTTTGGTTGTGATATCTCTTTTAGGTTATTTTCCAAACTGAGTTATGTTAGGACTGCACTTCATGTGTGTCTAAAGGTTTTCAGGGATTCCGCTGTGTTGTGTTACATGTAAAGTATTTTATATCTAAGATTAGCATGTTTATCAGGTTCAACGATTCAGCAGGGTCAATAGGTATCGTTAGAGGAGGACGATGTCTGTTGGTTTCATGCCATCTCCCTGACTAAGCTAGCAAGTAGTCTAGGAGAGGGTGTGACAATCTAGGCTTGGGAGAGTCAGATTAGAACGCATAATCAAGAGATAGGAGCTTAGGAATAAGCAATGTTTGCTATTAACGAATCGCATGCATCTTAGATATAGGATATAATTGTGTGCGGTCACCTTGCATTTGTGCATCTTCCATATCACATAGGAAAATAGTAGAGACTTAGGAATAACCTTTATGGACACTTTTGCATTCAAGACTTGCATCCTAGACTTAGAAGCACCGCATTTGCATTGGAAAATGACTTGCTATGCATGGGTGTAGCATGATCGCATAGTCTGATACATTCCCAAGTAACGCTAGCTAAAGACCTTCTCAACCCGTTCATCCGCATACTCAGTGCATCTATCACACAATCAAACTTTTCTCAAATCCGCCGCATTTATCTATTTCATTACCGCAACAAACAAAACCAACAACTATTTGAGCTACCGGTTACCGCAAGGTTTTCCTGAAAAATTATCACCGAATATTGTTTTCCCAAGTCCCTGAGTTCGACCCTGAACTTACCAGGAAACTCAATGGGCTTTACACCTGAAAAACTATCACTGCATTTCATCCATAATTCCACCTCATAAAATAACGCATCAATTACCGACTCGAAGAGTCATCTCTCCCTGTATCAACGTTTGCCAGGAATTGAATCCTTGGTAAGAGGATGACATGATTGGTAGCACCTGAATTAAGGATCCAGGTAGAATCATCATTCTCTACCAGACACATCTCCATGACCAATAAATCATATTTACTGTCTTGTCTTCTCTTTTGGAGAGTAGTGGGATCGAGGTCGTTTGCCATGAAAGACATTTCACACGATTCTTTCCATTGTAAGTAATTGGTCATTTTAAAAGCTTTAAACGGAAATACTAACGAGTTGCTGAAAAGAAAAACTCATTGACCTACGTTAGGTTTTAAGCAAATACCCGTTGTAAAACAAAACAAAATCCAATAAAGTGTTGGCAAAACTAATATGAACCCTGTGTGATATCTAGTTTCGCAATGACGGTTCAAAGGTTTAGAACAAAAGCCACCGAAGGGAGCTCAGTTATCCCTCCTCTGAATGAGAAGATCTCAACCAGTCATTAATACCACACCAACTCTTGCTCCTATAATGACTAGCCATCATTGATTTGGCAAAGAGATCATTAACTTACTTAACAATCTCCAGTAAGTGTGACCCCGCCATTTTAGGCCCTAGAGGTCCACCCCAAAAAACCAATCTGAAGGGAAAAAATATGATTAGGACAAAACCTAAAGCGACCCTATCCATTTCTAGAGTTCACCTTGATCTTGACCAACTTCACAAAACCCATCCGAAGGGTGACGCTCAATGGCGACATGAGGGTGTTCAGAATTATCTCACGGTGTGAGCCAATGATAGAGACCATAGGACGTATTGACACACACCCTGCACCTACTTACTATAAACACTCTCTCTGTCCACCTTGATAGTGACTCATGCAGACACCATACGAAGGGGATGCTCCTAGGGCACCATGAGGCCAAGCATGAAACTCACGATGTGAACATTTAGGGAAAAATGTGAGTTGAATCATAGACATATCAGATACATCTCTTCCTCCCACTGAGTATTTTATAACCTAGGGTTTAGCTTACTTAGAAAACACACGGCGAAGGATTTTAACTAAGTGACTTTTAGGTTTTCCAAAAAGTAAATTTTACCTTGGATAGTTAAACAACTTTTGATCATCATCCATTAAACTCTTTAACGGAGTCTTTGACCAAATCGTCGCATGCTTGTTGAAAATCTATCTAATTCACCTTTTCAGGTAAGTTCCTAGGTAAGGGTGTTACATTTTCGTTGACTTAAGAACCCCAGCCTAGCCAGAACCCGCCTTAGACAAAAGGTGCCCTATAGATAGATTTACATCAAATTTAATTTTTTATACCAACCAATTTCATCCTATTAAACCGATTTTAAAAGATTAATCTAGGTTACTCAACTCTTTAGAACCACTTGAACTTAGGTCTATCTCAATCCAATTTTAAAACCTTTTTTAAAAACTTGAGTTCACTCTAAGTCCACATGCAAATCTGAATTATTGATTTTTAGGTCTAATTTCCTTTATAACACTTGTTTAAAAATCAACACCACAATGTGAAGCTAACACATGGAAGGCATTCATAACGATTATAAACAGCCTATGTATCATGCTCAATGCATTGTTCATTCATTGCTACTTCTTTTATGTAACACTTTATACAAAACAACAATGAAACAAACAAAATATGCTTCCATTCTCCCTTAGACTATAACACTTATAATAAAAGGATGATGCATGATAATGTCACTACATGCAAAATATAACTCTTATATTTCATGATGCATACGCATGCTTTCAAGTAATTTCATCATACTCGATTATAACATATATAATACATGATGCATGAATAATTGCATAACCTAAGGTGGGTTTTAACTATATGACAAACATTTTGGCATATAAGTACCATACATCACATGTATAAAAAAAATAATGTTGATGAACTAGGTAAAATTGCCTTAAAATCACAAAAGGAAAGCTAACTATTACAAAGACCCATTCTTCGGTTCAAATAGGTGAACTGGATCTTGAACCGCTCGGGCAAAACATTGCGTCTCTAACCATTGTGTACTAAACTCCTCGCGATCGCCTACACGATAAAACAAACGCTTTGCTCTATCACTTACCAACGCTTCCAGACTTAAACGATCGTTTAGCAAATACTACACGATCGTTTAGAAAAATCTAAACGATCGTTTAGTTATTACTACACAATTGTGTACCTTTTACAAAGTGATGAAGCCTGAGGTACACGATCGCTTAGCGTGCTCCGCACAACGCTTGCCTTTTGCGATCGTCTAAATGACTACGATGTCGGGAAGCACCATCACCTAAGCGATCGCTTAGCTGGCGCCTCCGTATCGCATACGTGCGATCGTGAAGGTAGTAACTAAGCGAAGAGGCTTGCTAACTACACGATCATCTAGTGTGCAACTTTTACTAAACGATGAGCATCACATGCTCCCACGACGATCGTCTACCTTCAGCGCCTACACGATCGGGCAACCAACACTACGCGATATGGTAAACATTTTACCCCATCGCTTAGCATTAGCTAAACGATTGTTTAGAAAAATCTAAACGATCGCTTAGTTAAAACCCAACAATTGTTTACCTGAGGCTACACAATACGACCAATGCTTGGTCTTCTCCTTCGTTGAGAACTGCATTTTCATGCCTTGAAACATCATCATGAATGACTCGACTAACTCAATCTCTTTGAATTACAAACTCGATTTCCAAGTAAATTATGCCCAAAAACACAGGGACCCTTACAAATTAACACTTGTAATCATAGAAAGATTTAACTAAAGGCAATTAAATCCAAAACATTCATCAACCCATCAACAAATGCACTTAACGATTAAATACAGATGCAGAAACCCACCTTGACTGAAACTTGAAGTTCAAAATAGAATTGTAATTTGGAATATCAGAACAACCTGGCTCTGATACAAATTGAAGGAAATCGAACACAGGGATTTCCTTAAGCAGCGAAAAAATAGATAATTCCAAATTACAATCATGTATGAACATTACAATTATAGTTGTAAAACAAAACATACAGTTATGCAATCCATACAGAAATTACAGCATGAAACAACAACTGAACAAGGAGAAAAACTACGAACGTTTGTCAACTTGTCTCCATGCTCCTTGCTCACGAACGCTTGAACACAACAACCTCAAATGCTCGAACAACACAACCGCTTTGTAGCACGAAAACCGCACACTGGAACTCCGCGATTGCCTCGGTCACGAACACTCCAACAACATGAATGACCTCCACAGAACCCGATGGTGTCGAGTTGAGTAAGACACCACCAGCACGAACAACACGGTGTGAGAATCCAGAGGGTGGGCTTCTATGCGGACTTGGTATGAGGCAGACGAAGGAGGAAACACCGATCGTGACACGATTGGGCAAGTGGGAGATGGCTGAAACCTATTGTATAAGTGGATGCCCAATCGTTTAGCTAAAGCTAATCGATTGTCTAGAAAAAGCTAAGCGATCGTTTAGCCATCGTTTAAAAGCATGTATGTTTCTTACAAAACACTACATGATCGTTTACTAAAACAAGATGTCACTTAGTAAATCGATATTTACTTGATAAGCCTCCATGAGATGTTTTTCATAGAGAAAATCTCAAAATTACTTTTCCAAAATCCTTTAAAAAAAACTTATTAAAATTAGGAAAACAATTTTCCTTTTATCTCACGGTTACCATGAACCACCGATAACCTCCCACTCAATTGGTTATTAGAGAAAAAGATTTAATTATTCAATAATTAATATTATTATAAATATAAATGATAACCAACTTATCATACTATATATATAACCATAGTTTTAATATTTCATCTCATGAAACATATAAACTATAGTTCTTTTTCTATTCCATGGTACTTAATGTAAATCTCATTTACATTAATCCTCCACTAGATGTATCTCATACATCATACTGATCATATCATATATAATCAAAATACCTCTTGTAAATTTGAACATTTCAAATCAACACCAAAAACTGATCCTCATCTTAAGGCATTGACCATCCAAGGGGACCTTATGGACCTGTAGCACGAAGCTCCAACGGTACGTAAATAACTGACTAAACTCTTTAGTCACGAGATCCACCATCCATTAACTATCAGGAACTCCACTAAAGATCGACAGCTGAACTCTCTTTACCACAAATATATTATGTGTCCATCTTAACCAATCAACAGTGTGACAACACTTCACAGATCGATCGTAAGTATAGCTGGACCAATAATCGTTATGCCCCTGTAGTTACATCTAAATCTGTGTATCAATTATTTTTTTTTTACGTTTTTTTTTTTTTTGTTGATTACATTATATATATATAAAGACAACTTCTCTATAACGCCTTAAGTACCACTGATCCATCTAATGAACATAAGTCATAGTTCTACTATGACTGAGTCCTCTCTTCCAAAGAGAAGCTGTGGCCACTATGTTCGAGCCCCGAAATCAGCCCTTAAGGGAGCAATCTCTTTATTTACCCTTACTTCGGGAAAGGAGTGAATTCCATCTTGTGGATTGAGTTCCTAGCTCCATGATCAGACAAGTCCCCAAAAATGTAGGCATGTTGAGTTGCCAATCTAGCCACTCTCACCCATACTAATCAAAGAACCGCCCTCAAAGGCAGGAATTCCCAAAACCTTCAGGATTGAGGTCGTGTCACCTATGGTCGTTTAGGTGAGAGTTAAGTCTTTAGTGTCAATGGCATTATATATAGAGTCCAGTCATCTCGTGGTCCAAATCTTATACAAACTCTTTGTATAGGACACCACCGCTCGCACGTCTCCACATAAATGATTAGGATCTACCACCTGTAGTAGTTTACAACACTTGCAAACCTCTACAAAGCGGGCTGTATCCATAGTGTCACCAAAATCAGGTATCCCACCTTAATCATTATACTACAAACCAATTTAGGTTATCAATTAAGGCATGATCCACTTGTATATCACATATACATGCTTAAGTTCATATAAGATAATCATGGAGCTTTGTTTATTGGATATGAGTAAATGCCAGAATTAAATAACACTTATTTTATTCATCAAACAATGTATATCTTTACAAAACAATGAGACTCTAGGTGAATTAGGACACCAATCCCAACATTAACTCCTCACTCGATCTTGTCCCCAAAATGGTAGGCTTATTGATGTTTGAGTTGATGCCCTAAATCTCGTAGGGCCCTATAGTTTGTAAACACTTGTATGAACAAACATTATGTGATTTATAATATATTATTTTTTATTCACATTGTCTATGAAGTATTTAATATTTTAGTTGCATTAACCACAAACCAATAAACTAAGATCCATGGTTATCGTTGTAAATTAAATATGTATATGGAGACATATAAGTGAATCGTGCTTTAAGTAATAACCTAAATGATCTATAGTATATGGATAAGGCTGGGTACCTTATCCTAGATATACTATGAGTATGGCTCGCTTTATAGGCGTTACGAATGTTGTAAAGTGCTATAAATGATCTGATCCTGATCACTCATGTATTAGACATGCGAGCGGGTATACTGTGTACAAAGAAGTTTGTATAAGATAAGACCACATAATGTTTGGTCTCGTTATATAGCGTCGTTCGTAATTGAGACTTTCATTTCACTAGGATGACAATAGGTAACATGACCTTAATCCTAACTAAGTTGTGAACTCCTGCCTATGAGGGTGGCCTTTGATTTGTATGGGTGAGAGTGGCCAGATCACCGACTCAACAAGCCTACCATTTTAGGGATTCGTCTGATTGAGGAGCTGGGAACTCAGCTACACAAGATGGAATTCACTCCTTCCCCGAAGCAGGGGTAAGTAAAATGCTCCCTTAAGGGTTGATTCTGGATCTCGAACAATGTGATGCCACACCCTCTCTTGGCCCGAGAGGGGTTTCGTCATAGTAGAACTATGATCTATTATTCATTAAAGGGATCGGTGGTACTTAAGGAGTTAGATGTAACTACAGTGGCTAAACAGTAATTTGGCTCAGCTGTACCTATGAGCAATTTGTGAAAGGTCATCATAATGTTGATTGGTTATATCCAATGGATACAAAAATATATCTGTAGTGCTATGGGTGCTGTTGTCGATCTTTAGTGGAGTGCCCGACAGTTAACGGACGGTGGATAATGTGATGAAAGAGTTTAATCAGTTATTCAGTACTGCTGGAGCTTCAAGCTACAGGTGCATAAGGTCCTCTTGGTAGCTCAATAGATTTAAGTTGAGAATCAGTTTCTGGATTAATCTGAAATGTTTAAAATAATAAGAGGAAATTTGATTATATATGATATAATTGATATAATATATTTGATAATTTATTGTTTAATTGGAGGAACTAATCTTTGAATATAATTCAAATATATTTTTTATGAATATGATTCATAGTTATTAAATTGAATATAAGTATGATTTATATTAAATGTCATAAATAAAGAAAAAGAACTATAGTTTATATATTGTATGCGATGAAATATTAAAACTATAGGTTATAAATATAATATGATAAGTTAGCTATCATATTTCTTTATCTTTATTAATTATTTGATAATTAAATTATTTTTCTCAATAACTACCCTTAGTGGGTAGTTATTTGGATTTATGGAGAAAGTGGGATAAAATAAAAATAGTTTATCTAATTATTCAATGAGATATCAGATATACTATCGAGTTACTACATGATAGCTTCAGATACTATACTATAGCCTTGTTATCTAAACGATTGAGCAATTTGTCTATACAGTAGACTTCATCATCCACTCGATCGTCTTCCTTCTCGAACTCTATGTTGAAATGTATCAGCAACAGCAGAAGCAACAAGGATCACTAAGCACTCTAATTCATTAATTTTTGTAGTAACTAAAGCATGCTCATACTTAAACAAGAGGGTTTCAAGCCATACCTTTATAAAACTTTTTTAAATCTTGATTCTCAGCTAAAAACTTCTCCAAATCTTATTATAGACCACCTCAAGATCTTTCCCACTATTCTCTTACAGCTTTAGATTCAGTTGTGGGACTGAAATAAGTATGAATGAAGAGAAATTGGAGAAGAGCTCACTATTACCACCACTTGAAGAACAACTTCTTCAACACGATTTTTCCACCAAAACTCTATATTTGCATGCCTTAATTCCAATCCAATCTTCTCAATATATTGCAGGCTATCATGTAAAGAAGATGGTTGTATGAGATGCAGCTCAAGCTTTGACTTATTGAAGTCAAAGATGGTGGGTTTTGTGTGAGCAAGTTGAAGATGATAATGGAAAAAACCAAAATTCCATTTTAGTGTTTTTCATTTTCAATTTTTCCAAAATGATTTCAAAAATAAATTTGAATTCTAAAATTGAAAATATTATTAATTTTGCAAAATTAATTTCATAAATTACTTGTCTTAATAAAATTAATAAATAATTATTTAAACAATTTAAAAAATTCCAATTAATTTAGTATTAAATCTTAAGTTAATTTTTACACAAATCCACCTTCATATATTTAAATCATATTTAAATATTTATTCTCCTATTCGATTTAAATCTTAAAATTAAACGTGTAATTATATCTCATATAATTACTTATTTTCTTAATTCTAATTTTTAATATTTCAAATTAACTTATCACGCTACTCTAAAGCTAATCCATTTTCGAGCTAGTAGGGGGACCTTGCGGACCCACAGATCATGGGCTCCAACGATCCGAGATTAATTGGCTAAACTCATTACACCGAATTAACCCCTATTCGTTAACTAATGGGTCACTCCAATAAAGCCCATAGTTGAGCTCCTCTCACTGTAGATATGTTATGTCCACATGATTTAACCATAATTAGTAATTCAACCCTTCATAGGTTTTTCGTAATAACGGTTGGGTCAAATGTTTGTTTTACTCACGAGATTAAATCTTGTTCCTCAAGTTCCTAGTGATCCTCCAATGAACAATTGGTTTGTGATCCAGTCACTAACCCAAAACTCTCTCAGCCCAGTGAGTGGGTGGGGCCCCTTGTTCAAGACATGGGTTCAGTACTTGAGAGAATAACCTTTCTCCTATCCCTAAATCGGGTTGGCATGAATTCCGTTCTTGTGCCTTATGTCCCCAGTTATCTATTCGGTCTTACCTTTAAAATGGGAGGCTTATTGAGCCATTGTTTAAACGACTAGCAAGGGCCGCCTAAAGCAAGCCAACAGGCGCAACATAGGAGTCTCACAGTCCAAACTAACGGAAGAGACCACAAGACATGTTGACACATATCCTTCACCCACTTACTATAAACAACATCCTCCGTTCACCTTGTTATTGACTCATACAAACACTTTCCGAATAGAGGTCACTTCCATGGTGACACAAAGCGTCATATGAATCTCATGGTGTAAACTATGTGGAGATGTGGAAGTTAAAATTCTATGTATTCAACATTTAATTTTTGTTTGTACGACTTCCCCTTATTCATTGGAATCTTGATTTATGCTAAAAAAATACTTTTCAAATGGAGGTCACTTCCAGGATGACACGAAGTACCGCTTAAATCTCGATTATGAACTCTTAGGGACGTGAGAGCAAAAAATAACGCATCGTATATGTTATTAATCTCCTACTAAAGTGTTCTAATAACTTTATCATATAAAAGTTATTAAACTCCCGCTGAAGTGTCCTATTAATTGGGTAAATTCATACTTATGTTCATTTTGGCTAAGTTTAAGTGGTTTATCCAAGTATAACGCTTATAATTGGATTTTAACCTACGATGTCTAGGTGATAAATTGTTTTATTACCTCACACCGCTCACATATGCTTATAAAACCGATTAACAACGCTCAATAACTCGGCCATAATCCTATGTAGGAGGTGTTCCATAGACCATCAACTTAAGTATACTCGGCATTAGACAGGATTATACACGTTGAGTTTGTAACCCGAGTTTTAGAAGTTTTAACTATTAAAACGAGTGGTTAACCTATGTGAGCATGCAGTTGTTCTTTGTTATAGATTTTAAATGTCTAACCCAATTTTATAACAACTTACAAAATTTTAGATATGCTAAAGATCCAGAACATACATCAAAGACATTCGATACTTAATATAACAATTATATTAAATAAAAGAAACCCTAACATGCATACTATATATTATAACATTTTATAACATACTTTCAATGCATGTAACATGCTTCCTACTATGGGGTTTTAAATCAACATGGCATACTATATGCATATACAAGATTTATTTAATTATTAGAAACATCACATGCATAAACAATTAAACACAAACTGATATGGTTTTAGTTTTGGCATAAAGAAGGAAACAAAAGCCTAATTATTACAAAACAACTTCAAAACCGCTTCTGAATCACTCCAAACCGAATCCAAATAACTTGAACCGGACCAGAAAACTCTGAACCAGACAAGCCAAAAACCTTTTGAGGCTGAACTGGATAGGACCTCGAGAAAATCAGTCGAACTGGCTACTCTCGCTTCATGCTCGAAGTCTCGTTAAGCCTCATCATGAAGCATTGATGTCTATCGTCTAGCGTCTACCTCATGATGTAGCGTTATTGTATAGCACCTCTCCACTATCGTGTATCGCCATCATCTAGCACCGACAAAACTACATGATCGCCTAGTGTTTTCCAATATTGTATATCGCCATTAGCGATAGACAAAACTGTACAATTGCCTAGCATTTTCCACTATCATGTATCGCCATTGTCTAGCATTGAACAAAGCTACACGATTATGTAGTGCTATCGTATAGCACCGCTTCACATCGTTGAGCGTCCCGCGAAGCAACACGATCGTATAGTGCTATTGTATAGCTCTTTAACACATCGTTCAGCGTGCACATAAAGTTGCACGATCGTGTAGTGCTATCGTATTGTGCCTATAGCTACATGATCATCTAGCGTTTATACCTCAACGACGATATTTGAGCAAAGGCTGAAAAACTGGAAACTGCTGCTCGACCATCTTTGCTTATTTCTTCAATTACATCTTAATTAAACCTTCTTTGCTTATTTCTTCAATTGCATCTTAATAAATTAGAGACTCTTAAGAACACATATAAGCTCATCAATTGAGAGCCAATTACAAAATTAAACAAGAAAACAAAGAGAAGTTAAATGCCAAAACTCAGAAAACAATATCAGTGCACCATGTTCATATAACTCATGAAAAACACCCACCATACCAAAATTAAACCAAATTGAATGCTTAAATGATGCTTGACACCAATTGTTGGAATGTATCAATAACAGTGGAAGAAACAAGGATCAATAAGTACTCTAATTCATTCATTTTGGAAGTAATTAAAGCATGCTCATACTAAAACAAGAGGGTTTCAAGCCATACCTTTGTAGAACTTCTTCAAATCAAGATTCTCAGCTGCAAACTTCTACAAATCTTGTTGTAGACGCCCTCAAGATCTACCCACTATTCTCTTAGAGCTTTAGATTGAGTCGTTGGACTCAAAATAAGCTTAAATGAAGGGAAATTGGAGAAGAGCTCATTGTTGCCAACATTGAAGAACAACTTCTTCAACACGACTTTTCCAGAAAAACTCTATATTTGCATGCCTCAATTCCACTCCAATCTTCTCAATATATTGTAGGCTATCATGCAAAAAAGATGGTTGCATGAGATGCTGCTCATACTTGGAGTTATTGAAGCCATAGTTTGTGGGTTTTGTTTGAGCAAGTTGAAAATGATAATGGAAAAAACCAACATTCCATTTTAGTGTTTTTCATTTTCAATTTTTCCAAAATGATTTCAAAAATCAATTTGAATTCTAAAATTGAAATTATTATTACTTTTGCTAAATTAATTTTGTTAATAAAATTAATAAATAATTATTTAAATAGTTTAAATAATTCTATTTAATTTAATATCAAATAATAAATTAATTTTTACACAAATCTACCTTCATATATTTAAATCATATTTAAATATTTATTCTCCTATATTTAAGTCATCTAAGTGAAATAGACAGTCTTATACAGTAAACAACGTTATAAAGTAAGAGTGACTTATTTCTTGGTTTGATCTTATGTAAACTCATTGCATAGGACGCCTCCACTCCTCATGTCACTACAAGAATTTTGGGCTTTAATGTCCGTTGAAAAAAGTGAAACCGGATGTATAATGTCGGTTTTGTTTTTTATCTTTAATGTCGGTTTAAAACCACATTAAAGATCTGCTTTTCTTTTTTTTAAAAAAAAAAAAACCCATTCTCCCCCCATTTTTTTTTTCATTTCCCGCTTCACTCTCCCCCTCCCCATTTCATTTTCTAATCCCTATTTTCCCCTTCCCCCCCCTCCTCCCCTCCCTCCCATTACTAGTCTGTGAAAGCTGTGAAAGCCATAGAACTCTCAGTCGCATTGCCGTGTCTCAAATCAAGAACCGGAGTAATCGACCGAGGGGGTGCTGGTCTNCCATTAGCCAAGTCCTCCATCCCATTACCAGCCACTGCACCTCCCTCGTTCTTCAGCTTTCTTCGCTCACCGTTCGTCGATCGTTCTTCAGTTATTAGAGTGATTTACCCGTTATCGGCAATGCAAGAATCTGACACCATTAATATGGCTCTATTTTTTGTTTGTTCTTTAGGTGTATAGTCTGTGAAAGCTGTGAAAGCCATAGAACTCTCAGTCGCATTGCCGTGTCTCAAATCAAGAACCGGAGTAATCGACCGAGGGGGTGCTGGTCTCCTCCAGTCCACCGATTGAGACCGTTTAGGGCCAGAGAAAGGCAACGTGGTCGATGTAAAGGTTAAATTAGTGGACTTAGAGAGCAATGGAGAGGAAAATCCCTGAGAAGAAGTTGAGGATGAAGTAGTTGATGAGGTAGAAGTAGAAGTTGAAGGTGGAGGAGACATATACCTGGAAGGAACCTGTCTTCCTTTAGGTTTTCTTTGAAGAACCCCATTATCTCTCTCAGAGGGTAACAATGGAGCCTGGCTTGGTTGTTTCTGAGGTGATCTTGCTGTTGCTAGTCATTGCGTTGTTGGGTTGTTGAAGTTTTGGGGATTGAATCTACTGCTCCAGAAATGGCAGCCACCATTGATGCAACAAAGCTTCTGTTTGTCCTCTGTTTTGTTTTCTTCAGAGTTGGATGCTCAAAACCCACGATCTCGATGACGAATGACCCATTTGCAGGGAAGAAGATTCAAGAAATTCCACAGAGAATGAGAAGGAATATGGCTCTGTTTTTTTCATATTGATCATCTTGAATCATGTGTTTTGGCTAAATAATAGCATGTCGTGATGTCATGTAGTAATGTAATAGCTTACGTGTGAATAAGTTATTAAGTGATATGGTGTATATGACTTTTTTGACTTGTTGAGAATGTTTGGTTGTGCATATGATTATGTTGGAGGCATGTTGTTACTTTGTGTTTTGACATGAGATATGGTTTAGGATTATATGGTAGAAATCATGCATTGGTGAGATTTTGTGAGAAAGGGGTTAGGAACCTTGTCAACTTGTAAAGAAAATGTCTCAATGTTGGAGGCATGTTGTTACTTTATGTGTTTTGGCATGAAATTTTTGTTCTTATGTTTACGCCACTCAACTGTTTGTGTAAATGTCTCAATGAAAGCCAGTTATGGTTTCACTCCAATATGTCTCCCTGCTCCTAGATTTTGGCCTTTTTATGTGTTTATGGCCTTTAAAATTCAATTTAATTAATGGTTTTGTTGTATATGATACATTTGTTGAATTACTTGAAGTTCTAGTGCGTAATTACTTGCTACCTTTTGTGATAACATCCTTAAGAAAGGTAGGAATGAGAAGCTGAGTGATAAAGCAATTAATAAGACACTTGAGATACTGTGATTTGGTATATCTCATTTGGATGTGTTTTTACTGTGTACTGCAGAAGTTATTTATCTTCTACTTTCCTTCTGTGAGAGATTACCAACAAAAGTGTTATGTACATCCAAAGAGGAAGTTCCAAGGATTAATAATTTTATCCTTAAAATCCTTGGCCAATGGATTAAAGAGATCACTAATTTTGTGCAACACAGTTCATCCACGATTGATATTAATGAATCCAAATTGGCTATTTTATGGGGTGTTATTCGTTGTTGTCCATATATTGTAAAATTTCAAGCCAATTCATCCTTACTAGTGGACTTGATAGATGCACTTGATCGGCTTTGTACTGTTGAAGGTAAAGTTTAATCATCTAATATGAGTGTGGTTTATTTTATCTTATTTTCTTTATGATAGTGACATTGATTAGATGGGTGTATAAGATTATCATAATAAGTACATATTGCTCTTATACAACAAGTGGAAAGGTGCTTCTTCTAGTTGAATATGGTTTTGATATTTTGTTTGTTTTTGCACATGCATACCCAGACTAGATATGTAAGATATGGCTATGGTTATCTTTATTGTACTAGTTAAGGCTACTACCGCTTTTAGGTGCTCGATTTTATTTTTCTCTTTAAGAATTATAGTTGAATTTATTCATGCTCTTTTAGGCGACATATTTGGCATCCCTAAAGAAAATTTGGAAAGCATATTGGTGCCACCATAGGTTCTTACCTTAAGTTGCTCTCTAGTGAAAAGGTTGGGCTTGAAGAATTAAACAGACTTGTGTACCTTGCCAAATGATATAGCTTATGTTCACAAGTCTTGGCAGTTGTAGCTGATTATTTGGATTTTATTTATGGGTAAGTTGGAAATTTTGCATTCTAAACAATTTTTTCTACCTTCTAATCATTATTTCATCTCCAACCTTGGTTGTTGGAAGCATATAGTATTCCCTTAATCGTGTTAATTGTAGGCCAGGGGTCAGCAAAAGACTCTATTCTGAAGAGTTTCAAGCAGATAAGGTTGAAAATGTTGTACATGTTTTTGCAGATAATTTGCGTCACCCAGATAAGGGAGTTCGTATATCTACTCTCAGAATATTGTGCCACTATGAGCCTTTGGGGTCTGCCTCCCTTACAAAGGACTCTTCAATTGATAACGAGATGGAAATTGAAAATTTGGAACAATATTCTGATGATTCAGTAGGCGGTGAGGTAAGTTTGTCCATGTTCCTTTGTTTTCTCGTTTGACCTTGTGCTTTGGAGCTTTGGATTCACTCTCTAATTGTGTCAGGTCCTTTATCATCATCTCACCATTGAATCAACCCCTACTTCAATATCTACCAGTAGAAGTATTATTACTAATCTCTAGAGTGTAGATGGCCTTGTCGGCTAAAAGGATACCTGAGGCATAATTGTGTTTATTGCTATTAAACCATTTTTTATTATTTCAAACCTCAAGAAGATCAAAAGATGGCTACACGGTTGACGAATACAATGTTTAACTCGCTAAAAGGGAGACTTGTTTAGGTACCATAAACATAAAGTATATGTGATAAATAGTTTCTATCTTTGGGAATTTCCTTATCATATGCTTTTTTCTTTTGGCAGGGTCGTATATTTCAAGGCAAAGAGCCACCCTAATTTATTGCACTCTTTCAACCTTTTGTAGTGCTCAAGGTGATAGTCTTATAAAGCTTCTTTCTTAACTCATCTCTTTTGATTAGAATCACGTTGTAGTTTCTTTTACAAGGTTCTGATGTGGAATTGAGAGAGTCCTTGAGAGACACAGATAACCATCATTTTCTTAATGAATTCTAGTGTAAGGTGGCTTGAGCTCTAGTTACAAGAAACTCATAGCAGATAAAGCTTTGGCTAATGAAACTTACACGAAAGATTCTGTTGCCCTTATTAGGATATCACAAACATTCATTCACAACAATAAAGCAGTGCAAGTTGAAGTTGTACGTAGTAGTGATTTTGATAATTGTGTGATTCATGCTTTTTAAAATGCCTTTCAATCTTGCCTATTGAGGTTTGAAATATATGTGTGCATACATATTTAAGCTGATTGGAAATAATGTTATAACATTGTCATTGGGTCATGTTTCATGTTTATGCTGAAAGCCTATACTAATTTGAGCCATTGCAAGTCTTATGGTAACGTCTCAACTTATGATTATCTAGGTTGCAACCTCATTAAACTCCAATGAGTGTTTTTTCCTACAATCCGTCTCTTCTGTTTTCTCTTGGCATGGAAACCAAAGTACATTCGAGCAGCAATAGTTAGCTGGCAAAAGTTATAGAGTTTCTAAGGGTAAGTTCTCAAACATTTTATCCATTTATATCTATATATATATATATTTGAATGGATACAATCTTCCATTGCATGTGTTATGCTTACGCCCAAACCTTTATTGTTTGTGATTCTTTGAACAACAGTGGTCAGACAAAGATGCCTATAACTAGACACTGCTGAAGCTGGGGGGTCTGTTCAAGAAGAATTATGAAGGGATCCATACTTACCAAGTGGAGAGGGAGAGTAAACTCATAATGTTTGTAAAATCATCATCTTTGTATTACTTGTAATTTTTGTTTTCAAGGCCTGAATTATTGTATGACTTTTAAATTATAATTCTATAGTAGAATTTGCAGATTAAATGTAATAGATTTACAATCCATACATGAATAATATGTCATAGCCATAGCGTTCGATGATGATGTGTCATGTTATACTTTTTTACTGAAAAAATGGATTGGGCAAGGGAACTTTAAAAAAACGGACAGATTCGGGCTTCAATGTCGATTAAGAATTTAAAAAAAAAAAAAATTGGCTTTAATGTCGGTTTCAACCGACATTAAAGACCTTTATTGTCGGTTGCAACCAACAGGCTTTAATCACTAAAGACCTTTAATGTTGGTTTAAAATCGACATTAAAGCCCGAATTTCTTCTAGTGGTACGAATTAGGATCATTTCATTTGTAGCACTTTACAACTTTTTGTAACAATTACAGAGTAGGTCGCATCCCATAGTATTACCAAAATAAGGCACCAACCTTATTCATATACTATAGATCATTTTGACTATTTACTCGAACCTGATCCACTTTTATGTCTCCACATATAGTTCAAGTATTCATATAATAGTCATGGGTCTTAGTTTATTGGATTTAGACTTTTATGTATACAATTTATAAAATCAATAATAAATTTATTGACTATAGAAAATGTTTATCTTTTTACAAACTACGAGTTTTAGGACATAAAACCCAACAATCCTACCACATGCCCTAAAACTCCAGTGGATCAATATATACAAATATATATAATGTTGAGTTTACACAGAGAGAACAAAACGTACAAATTCAATAAACTAGGGCAAGGCATTTTAATTAAATTCCACCACCCGCCCTAGTGATGAATATGTCATAGACCTAGTCCTACTTGATGACCCTTCAACACTTTAGCCGAGAGGGCCTTTGTAAATGACTCAGTTAAGATGTCTTTTAAAGCTATCTGCATGACAATTACGTTTCCTCTTTGTACAATCTCCCTGATGAGATGGTGCTTCTGTTCGATATGCTTTCCTCTTTTGTGGCTTCGAGGTTCCTTTGAATTTGTAATTGCTCCACTATTGTCTCAATAGAGAGTGATAGGTAGGTGCATATTAGGAACTACTTCCAGTTCAGTCAGGAACTTTTTGAGCCAGACTGCTTCTTCTGCTGCTTAACTTGAAGCTACATACTCAGCTTCCATTGTAGAGTCAGTAGTAGAACTCTACTTGATGCTTCTCCACACAACTGCTCCTCCATTGAGAATGAATACTGACTCTGAAGTCGATTTCCTAGAATCAATATCGGTATGGAAGTTAGAATCATTGTATCTAGTAAGGATCAGATCCTTACCACCATACACAAGCATATAATCTCTTGTTCTCTGAAGATACTTGAGAATGTTCTTAACAGTAGTCCAATGATCAAATCCAGGATTAGACTGGAATCTGCTGACAATTCCTACGACATAGCATATATCAAGACGAGTACACAACATTACATACATTAAACTCCTGACTACTGATGCATATGGAATTCGATTCATGTCCTCAAACACTTGAGGTGTCTTAGGACTTTGTTCCTTGGACAGGTGAATTCCATGTCTAAAAAGTAACAATCCTTTCTTGGAATTTTGAATTTTATACCTAGACAACATCTTGTCTATATAAGATGCTTGAGATAATAATGTTATGTTCTTGCGATTCTGAAGTATTTGGATCCCAAAAAACATACTATACTTCTCCAAAATCTTTCATTTGGAATTTCGATGCCAGCCATATCTTAACGTCAGCTAGAAATTCTACTTCATTCCCTATGAGTAGAATAGCATCAACATACAACACCAAAAAAGTGACAGTTTTGTTAACGATTTTCTTGTATACACCAGGTTCGTCAACATTTTGTTCAAAGCCATAAGATTTGATTATAGTGTCAAATCTCATATTCAAAGATCTACCTGCTTGTTTCAACCCATAAATGGATCGATTAAGTTTGAAAAATTTTTGCTCTTGACCCTGTTCAATAAACCCTTCTAGTTGAGACATATAGATACTCTCTTCAAGATAGCCATTCAGAAAAGCTATCTCTACATCCAGTTGCCATATTTCATAATCACAAAATGTAGCTATGGACAAGAGTATCCTAATAGACTTTACCTTGGCAACCGGAGAGAAAGTTTCTTCATAGTCTACCCTATCTCTTTGGGTAAATCCTTTTGCCACAAGTCTTGCTTTCTAAGTTTGTACCTTACCAGTTTGGTCTTTGTTTTCTCTTATAGATCCATTTGCAATCGATGGGTTTTACCCCTTCTGATTGATCTACAAGATCCCATACATAATTGAAATACATAGATTTCATTTCAAGGTCCAAGGCTTTCATCCATTAGTCTTTATCCACATCATTCATTGCTTGTTTGAAAGATAATGGATCCTCTAAGCCATCATCTGTTACGATGACTTGAGTTTCCATCAAACCCATGTACCGGTCGGGCTGTTGCACAAACCTCCTACTATAAGAAGCATTCTCAACTCTTGAGAAGGATGTGAAGTACCAGTTTCATCAACAACTCTTGTTGATGGACCTACTCTATCAACAACTCTTGTTGATGCATTTGTTGTTTTTCTAGACATTTCCTCTATTACTAGCTTACTGCGAGGTTGATGATTCTTCATATGGTATTCCTCGATACAAATACCTTGTCTTCCTGAGGATCATAAAAGAAACCACCTTTTGTTTCTTTTGGGTAGCCTACAAATAGGCATACTTTTGAACGACGTTCCAACTTTTTAGGATTTTGCATCAACACATGTGCTGGGCAACCCTAAATTCCAAGTGACATAAATTTCTTTTACTTCCTCTCCAGAGCTCGTAAGGCGTTTAATAAACACTTTTCGAGGGAGCCATGTTCATAATATATACTTCAGTTCCAACTGCGTGTCCCCAAAAAAGAATTTGGTAACTGAGCATAACTCATCATGAAACGAACCATGTCCAACAAGGTTCTGTTTCTCCTTTTTGCTACACCGTTTTGCTGAGGTATGCAAAGGGTTGTGAGTTGAGACTGGATTCCATGTTCTATCAAATAGTTCTGGAATTCTAAGTCCATATACTCACCTCGTTGGTCTCATCGAAGTGTTTTAATACTTTTACCTAATAGGTTTTCAACCTCACCCTTATACTCTTTGAACATTTCAAAAGTTTTAGACTTTTGGTGCATTAGGTAAATATGCCCATACTGAGAATAGTTATCTATAAAGCTGATGAAATATTCAAACCCTCATCTAGCTCTAACATTTAGATTACCACAAAAGTCGAAGTGTATCAGTTCTTAGCGTTTTTTGGCTCTAAAATCTTTTCAAGAAAATATCTTTTCATCATTTTACCTTCAAGATAGGATTCACAAGGTGGCAATTATTGGAAGTTACCAATGCGCAGTGGAAGAAACTAGGATCCATAAGCACTCTAATTCATTAATTTTGGCAAAGAAGAAAACATGCTTCAACATAAATAAATGGGTTTAATGACATACCTTTGAAGAACTTCCTATAAGCTTTGAACCAACTGCTAATCTCCAGTAGTAGACCACCCCAAGATCTTTCCTACTATCCTCTTGGTGCTCAAGATTGAGTAGTGGGACTCAAAATAAACTGGAATTAAGGGAATTTGGAGAAACTCATAGCAGCAACCTAACAAAAGAAAAACTTCTTCTCTCCAATTTTTCACAAAATTTGTTTGGTTACATTATCTTCAAAACATTCCAATCTCTTCAATATATTGCAGACATTCATGAAAAGAGATTTGCTGCATGAGATGAAACTCATGCTTGGAATTAATGAAGAGTTAAAATGGGTTGTTTGTGAGCTAGTAGGAAGAAGACAATGGAAAAACCCATTTTTCCAACTTTTGTGTTTTTCTTTTCTTTTTCAATTTTTATCAAAATTGATTTCATAAATCAATTTTATTCAATAAAACTGAAAATATTATTAATTTTACAAAATTAATTTCATAAATTAATTTTCTTTAATAAAATTAATAAATAATTATTTAAATAATTTAATAATTCTAATTAATTTAATATCAAATATTAAATTAATTTTTACACAATTTAATCTTCAAATATTTAAACCATATTTAAATATTATTTCTCTAGTTTCATTTAATTCTAATTTGAACACTTTAAATTAACTTATCATACTATTTTAGAGCTAATCCATTTACGAGCTAGTAGGGAGACCTCATGGACATACAGATCATGGGCTCCAACGATCCGAGATTAATATGCTAAACTCATTAAACCGATCAAACCTCCATTCGTTAACTAATTGGTGATTCCAATAAAGCTCATAGTTGAACTCCTCTCACTCTAGATATATTATGTCCACTCGATATAACCATGATTAGTAAGTTAACCCTTCATAAGTTGCTTGTAATAACGGCTGGTTCAAATCTCTGTTTTACCACCGAAATTACCTCTTGTTCCTTAAGTTCCACTGATCCCCTAATGAACAATTGATTTGTGATCCAATGAAGAAATTGAATCCCTCTCGGGAAAATGAGAGGATGAGACCTCTTGTTCAAGACCAAGAATCAACACTTGAAGGGAACAACCTTTCTACTAACCCTAATCGGGTAGGAGTGAATTCCCTCTTGCACCCTATGTTCCTCGCTATTCATTCGGTCTTATCCCCAAAATGGTAAGCTTATTGAGCAGAGACTGGTCTACTCTTGCCATTTGCAAATCAAAGGATAATCTCTAACAAACGGGACTTCATAGTTAACTCAGGATTAAGGTCAAGTTACCTAGGTCATCACTTTGAAATAGTCAGTCTTAAACAGTAAACGGCGTTATAAAGTAAGAGTAACTAGTTTCGTGGTCCGATCTTGCAAAAACTAATTTTGATTGGACACCCCCACTCCTCATGTCCCAACATGAACGAATTAGGATCACTTCGTTTGTAGCACTTTACAACACTTTGTAACAAGTACAAAGTAGGCCGCATCCAATAGTGTTACAAAAATAAGGTACCCAACCTTATTCATATACTATAGATCATTTTGACTGTTTACTCAAACTTGATCCACTTGTATGTCTTCACAAAAAGTTCAAGTACTCATGTAATAGTCAAGGGACTTAGGTTTATTGGATTTCTAAACAACAATATATTCAATAACAACTTTATTGAATTCTCATAATAAGTTCTATTATTTACAAACCGCGAGTTTTAGAACATAAAACCCGACAAACTCCCACTCGGAATAAAACTCCAGTGGTAACTTATATATCCGTTATATAAGACTGAGTTTCTAACTTTTATAGAGAAATACAATAAATTAGGGCATCCCATACCCATGGTTTTAGGATTCAGTATCGCATACCCGATATTTCTCCCACTTGCCCTAGGTTATTAACCTTTGGTATTTCTAGTCTTACTAGATGATTCTTAAACACTTTAGGCTTGAGAATCATTGTAAACATATTAGTGTGCAAATAAGCTTCTTATTAAACTATATGGGGAATGCATCTAATTCTCAATAATGACATTTTCCTCCCACTACATTGAGGTATTCTCAACTCTTTGATTAAGATGCGTCTGACCTGCCTTAACAATTCTTGTTAACAGTCAGATCTAGAAATCTGTATTATACTTTAATCTTAGATGTTTAAATAACTAAATATTTGCAAATGGCTTTTAACAATTTGATTCTTAACAGAAGTTACTATGAGATAAAACAAATATATTTCCTGAAAATGAACATTTCATTCAAAATAAAAATATGTACAATAGGTTCATTACAGGATTTAACAAAAGCATGTAATTACATCTTCATTAGCAACTTCTCCTACTGGATGAGCTGAGCAAATGGTCTCTAGGATCCAAGTAGCATGTTTACCTTTCTCTGCTCTCTTCTCTGCAAGATATTTAGGGCAATTTCTCTTCCAGTGCCCTTGTTCGTTGCAGTGGAAATATTTCTTTTTCTCTGTAGCGGTTTTCTTGCTTTTCTTGCCAGCATGCTTCTTTTTCCCTTTCCCTTTGTCTTTCTTTACTGGAATACTCTTAATCTGTGAAGAGGAGGCAACATCAGGCTTGGAGGACATTCCTCTCTTCTCAGTAGAAGCAACATTTACTTCTGGTTCCAGAACCTTAGTTCTCAACATGGTCTGAAAAGCTTATAGCTCATTCCATAGAGTTGTCAGTTGTATTCTATTTTATTAATCAAAACATTTGTACAAAATTGGAGAAAACTCTTCGGAAGAGATTCTAGAATAAATCCAACTTGGTTTCTCTCATCCATCATAGCGCTGTTTACTTCAGCCACATTAAAGTGGATCATCATGTTCAGGACATGTTCACGAACATTGATCCCCTCTCTCATGCGACTATTATAAACGTATTTGATAGCAACATACCTCAAGGTGCAGGACGGTTGTCCAAACATCCGTCTCAGAGATTCCATAATCTCTTTGGTAGTACTCATATCCTCGTGTTTTATCGCCAAAATGTCAGACAGGCTGGCGAGAATATAAGCATGAGCTTTATCATTCGCCCTGATCCATCTATGAAATGCTTCCCGAATAGTTCGGTTGGAATTTGAGCTAGGAATGGGAGGACATTCCTTCGTTATGAAAAATCTCAAATCGTCTACCGCGAGTATTGTGTTCGAATTCAATTTCCAGGTTACATAGTTGTGCCCAATCAGTTTGTCCGAAGCCAACAATTGTGTAATTGAACTCGTCATTCTGAAATTATAAACAAATTTTATAAGTGAATTGCTTTTAAATCCAATCAAGTTTTAGCAAAGTGATAATATACACATAATCATTACTTTTGCAATGGTAATTATGTGATTTAGAACAAATGCCACCGTGGGGCAGTCAAGAATTCCTTCACAAAAGCAAGACAATTCTTAACCAAAAACTATCTCAAGAATAACTCATATTCCGATAGTCATTTACTAATCGTTTTTGGTCAAGATCATTACTAACACTTGGTAAGTCTTGTAAATGTAGACCCGCCATTTTCAGATCTTACAGAACGGTATAAGTATGCCTCCGAAATGGAAGACAGTACCCAAGAAGGAACTATAAGACCCTATTCATTTTACTAAAGCCTGGGTTGTTATGAATCCTATGTTACAACCCTCTGTAGGAATCATCGCGGTTAATGACTAGATAGTGCCGCATAAAAACGACAGCAGACGCAACATAAGAATCTCATGGTTCAAACTAATGGAGGTGATCATAGGACAATGTTGACACACTTCCTTCATCCACTTACTATGAACAACTTCCCCCATTCACTCCATGCAAACACTTTTCGTATGGAGCAGTCGAGGTAAAATTGACAAAAAGTCAAGCATGGATCTCACGGTGTGAACTCTTGAGGATGCAAGAGCTAATAACTTTTATTCTCCCACTTAAGTGTTCTAAATGTTTGGGTAAATTTATACTTAGGTTCTTTCTGGCTTATAAAAAGAATCCTAAGTCTAGGTAGTTTATCCAAGTATAATACTTATAAATGGATTTTAAACCTACGATGTCTAGGTGATATTACCTCACAGTGCTCTCGAATGCTCATAAAATTGGTTACCAATGCTCAATTATTCGGCTATAATCCCCAGGTAGGAATCTTCCATACACCATCAACTTAAATATCCCGAGCCTTCGACAAGATTGTATACCAGTTGAGTTTGTAACCCTAGTTTTACAAGTTTAATGACCTATTCTAACTATTATAAAAAGTGGTTAACCTATGTGAGCATGCAGTTGTCCTTTGTTATGCATTTTAAACGTGTAACCCAATTTTATAACAGCATGAAAAATTTTAGACATGCTAAACATCCACGACAAATAATATAAATATCTAATATAACTATTATATTAAATAAAAGAAACCCTAACATGCAAACTATATATTATTACATTTTATAACATACGTTCAATTCATGTAACATGCTTCCTATGCTGGGATTTTAAATCTACATGGCATACTATATGCACATACAAGATTTAATTATAACATACATCACATGCATAAATAATTAAACACTAACTGATATGGTTTTTAGTTTCGGCATAAACAAGCAAACAAAAACCTAATTATTACAAAACAGTTTCTGAACCGCTTTTGGACCGCTCGAATTGCTCCGAAATGAACTCAAGTAGCTTGAATCAGATCTAAACCTTCTGAACCGAACCAACCAAGTTTGAACTTGACCAGCCAAAAACCATTCGAGGCCTAACCAGACCGGACCTCAACAGAACCGAATGAACCGACAACTCTTGCTCATGTTCAACATCTCACTAAGTCTAGTCATTTAGCAATGACAACCATCATTTTGCATTTTCATTGATCGTTTAGTATTTTCTTGATTGTTTAGTATTTCCTTCTATCACATAGTGTCATCGTCTAGTGCCAAAGGAAGGTACACGATCGCTTAATGTCTAACACTATCACACAGCTCAATCGTTTAGCACAGACAATTTACTACACGATCGCTTAACTCCATCATCTAACGCTTGAAGCTGATCGTTTAGCATGCGCAAAGGGTAAGCGATCGCTTAATTCCATCATATAGTATTCAACACATCGCTCAACTGCCGCAAAGAGGTAAGCGATCACGTACTGCTATCGCTTAACATCTCGACGCATCGCTTAGCTCCCGATCAAAGGTTAACGATCGTGGTAAGCAATCGCTCAACATTATCGTATAGCTATTCACCTCATTGCTTAGCTCCCACCTAAAGCTACACGATCATGTAGTGCCATCGAATAGCAATACAACACATCGCTTAGCTCTAGCAGGTTCACGATCATCTAGCACATAACACCTCAACGATCAACGCCCAAAGCTACACGGTCGCTTAGCTTTTCTTCACATCGTCTAATGCATCAGGCTAAATGATTTTTTAGCTACTGAAGCTCAATGACGATAAGAACAGAGGCCGATTTTTTGGAATCTACAACTAGGCCTCTTCGCTCGTTTCTTTGATTTACAACTTCATTTCAAATCTAATGGCTCCAAATAAATTACAAACTCTTGGGAACACATTAAAGCTCATCAAGCAAGACCCAATTACAAATTTAAATGAAAAATTAAAGAGAAATTAAAGGCTAAACTAAAAGAATCATATCAGTACAACTGTTTCATATTTTTCATAAAAAAAACCCATCAAACAAAAATTAAACCGAATTGAATGCTTATAGGATGCTCTGATACCAGTTGTTGGAAGGTACCAATGTGCAGTGGAAGAAACTAGGATCTATAAGCACTCTAATTCATTAATTTTAGCAGAAAATAAAACGTGCTTCAACATAAATAAATGGGTTTCATGACACACCTTTGAAGAACTTCCTATAAGCTTTGAACTAGCTGCAAATCTCCACTGAATCTTGTAGTAGACCACCCCAAGATCTTCCTTACTATCCTCTCGGTGCTGAAGATTGAGTAGTGAGACTCAGAATAAGGTAAAATTAAGGGAATTTAGAAAAACTCACAACAGCAACCCAGCAGAAGAACAACTTCTTCTTCTCTCGAATTTTTCACAAAAATTGTCCAGTTGCATTACCTTCAAAACACTCCAATCTCTTCAATATATTGCAGACATTCATGCAAAGAGATTTGCTGTATGAGATGCAGCTCATGCTTGGGTTAATGAAGAGTTAAAGTGGGTTGTTTGTGAGTTAGTGGGAAGAAGATAATGGAAAAACCCATTTTTTCCAACTTTTGTGTTTTTCTTTTCTTTTTCAATTTTATCAAAATTGATTTCAATAAAACTGAAAATATTACTAATTTTCCAAAATTAATTTTCTTTAATAAAACTAATAAATAATTATTTAAAAAATTTAAATAATTTTAATTAATTTAATATCAAATATTAAATTAATTTTTACACAATTCCATCTTCAAATATTTAAATCATATTTAAATATTATTTCTCAAATTTCATTTAATTTGAACACTTCAAATTAACTTATCACGCTATACTAGAGCTAATCCATTTAGGAGTTAGTAGGGGGACCTCGCGAACCTACAGATCATGGACTCCAACGATCTGAGATTAATCAGCCAAACTCAGTAAACCGATCTAACCCCCATCCACTAATTCCCATAGTTGAACTCCCCTCACCATAGATATATTATGTCCACTCAATATAACAATGATTAGTAAGTTAACCCTTCATAGGTTGTTCGTAGTAACCACTGGGTCGAATCTCTATTTTACCCCTAAAATTATGTCTTGTTCCTTAAGTTGCACTGATCCCCTAATGAACAATTGATTTGTGATCCATTGTTCATTAGGGGAGGCCTCTTTTTCAAGACTCATAATTAGCACTTGAAGGGAACAACCTCTCTACTAACCATAATCGGGTAGGAGTGAATTCCCTCTCACCTTATGTTCCCAGCTATTCATCCAATCTTATCCCCAAAATGGTAAGCTTATTGAGTAGAGACAGTTGGTTTACTCTCACCATTTGTAGATCAGAGGATAATCCTGAAAAAAAAAAAAAGAGCTCATCATTAGCTCAAGATTAAGGTCAAGTTACCTACGTAATCATTTTGAAATAGTCAGTCTTAAACAGTAAACAACGTTGTAATGTAAGAGTGACTGGTTTCATGGTCTGATCTTGCACAAAACTCATTTACACAGGACACCCCCACTTCTCATCTCCCAACATGAACGAATTAGGATCACTTCGTTTGTAGCACTTTACAACTCTTTGTAACAACTACAGAGTAGGCTGTATCCAATAGTGTTACCAGAATAAGTTACCAAACCTTATTCATAACTATAGATTATTTTGACTATTTAATTGAACCTGATCCACTTGTATGTCTCCACATAATGTTCAAGTACTCATGTTATAGTCAAGGGACTTAGGTTTATTGGATTTCGAAAAAACAATATATTCAATAACAACTTTGTTGAATTCTCATAAGAAGTTCTATTGTTTACAAACCATGAATTTTAGTACATGGAACCCAACAGTAATGAATTTTCTTCTAAAATATTTAGATGATCGTTCTTAACCAGTCTCTCAATCCTATTGAGATGTATGTGACCTAGTCTCAAGTGCCAAAGATGGAGAAATTTTCCTTTTCTTTCAAGTCTCAATAGTTTTAAACATCTCTATGTTCAATACGACTTTAACCTTAGTCGATTTTAACATATACAAGTTATTTTCTAATTTTGCAGAGTAAATTTGTTTACTTCTAGTATCGATGAACACTAAATCATTTTTTTAAATAGACATTATAACTTTGTTCTAGCAAGCAATAGATAGATATTAGATTCCTTTTCATAGAAGGAATGTAATATTAAATAAATGTACTTATCTCTTGTAAATAACTTCATATCTCCCACTGCTTTAACTGAAACAATCTTCCCAATCCCTACCTTAAAGATTGTTTCGCCCTGTGTCAATTGTCTCCAGGAATCAATTATCAATGTTTTATTGTTTTCCACTAAACACACTTCAATAACAAGTAAATCATACTTATCTTGTTGTTCGAATTTTGCATTCTCATCTATATTATTCAAAATTTTAGATGAGTTGGGAGATAGAGGACAATCCTCTGTTAAAACTTTCTTGAAGATATCAACTACTAGTAATTTGTTTGTTGATTTGATTTTACCGTTATGTAATTCATAAGTGAGTATTCTAGAAGGATTCGACATGCTCATAAAATTTAAACAAATTCTAACTAGCAAATTGCAACTAAATCCAAAATCAACTTTTAGCAAAAATAGTAATAATGTACCCATAACCATTATTTATTTGCAACAATATTATAGTGAGTCAGAATACATGTTATCGAGGGCAGTCAGATACTTCTTCACTAAAGCAAACAATTTTGACCAAACACTATCTCCATAATAACTCTTATTCCTATAGTCGTTTAGTTACCGTTTTTGGTAAAAAATTACTAACACTTTAGTAATTATGTAAGTGTAACCCTCCGTTTTCAAATGTCATAGGTCGGCCCCAACTATGCTACAGAAATGAAGAGTCAAGCTTTGGAATGGACCTAAGATATCCTATCCATTTATGGAGTTTGAGTTGTTTCGAATCCTATGTTACAACCCACTGAGGGGATAGTCGTCATTTAATCGACTAGCAAGGGCCGCCTAAAACAAACCAGCAAGCGCAACATTGGAATCTCAGGGTCCGAACTAACGAAAGAGACTGCAAGATATGTTGACATATATCCTTCACCCACTTACCTTCCTCCGTTCACCTTGTTATTGACTCATACAAACACTTTCTGAATGGATGTAACTTCCAGGGTGACACGAAGCGTCATATGAATCTCACGGTGTGAACTATGTGGAGACGTGAAAGTTAAAATTATATGTATCAAACATTTGATTTCGTTTTGAACAAATTCTCCTTATTCACCGGAATCTTGATTTATGCTAAAATATACTTTCTGAATGGAGGTCACTTCTAGGGTGACACGAAGTACCACTTAAATCTCGATTGTGAACTCTTAGGGACATGAGAGCTAAAAATAACCAATCGTATATGTTACTAATCTCCTACTAAAGTGTTCCACTGACTATATCACATAGAAGTTATTAAACTCCCACTGAATTCTATTAATTGGGTAAATTTATACATAGGTTCATTTCGGCTAAACAAACTACCCTAAGTCTAAGTGGTTTATCCAAGTATAATGATTATAATTGGATTTTAATCTACGATGTCTAAGTGATAAACTGTTTTATTACCTCACGTATGCTTATAAACCAGTTAACAACGCTCAATCATTCGGCCATAATCCCCAGGTAGGAGGTGTTCTGTAGACCATCGACTTAAGTACTCTCAGCCTTAGAAAGGATTATATACCGGTTGAGTTTGTAACTCGAGTTTTACAAGTTTTAATTATTAAAACGAGTGGTTAACCTACATGAGCATGCATCTATTATTTGTTATGGGTTTTAAACGTCTAACTCAATTTTATAACAGCTTACAAAATTTTAGACATGGTAAACATCTACAATATCGATACTTAATACAACAATTATATTGAATAAAAGAAACCCTAACATGCATACTATATATTATAACATACATTCAATGTATGTAACATGCTTCCTACTGTGGGGTTTTCAATCAACATGGCATACTATATACATATACAATATTTATTTAATTATTAGAACCATCACATGCATAAACAATTAAACACAAACTGATATGGTTTTAGTTTTGGCATAAACAAGCAAACAAAAGCCTAATTATTACAAAACAGCTTCAAAACCGCTTTCGAACCGCTCAAACCGCTCCAAACAAAACCCAAACAACATGAACAAGACCGGAAATTTCTGAACCGAACAGGCCAAAAACCTTTTGAGGCTGAATGAGACAGGACCTCAAGAAAACCGATCGAACCGGCTGCTTTTGCTTCATGCTCAAAATCTCGTTAAGGCTCATCATGTAGCACTGATGTATATCGTCTAGCATCTACCTCATCGTGTAGCGCTATCGTATAGCACCTCTCCACTATTGTGTATCGCCATTGTCTAGCACCAGACAAAACTACATGATCGCCTAGCATTTTCGACTATTGTGTATCGCCATCGTCTAGTGCTGGACAAAGCTACACGATCGTGTAGTGCTATTGATGCTTGATTTTATTAAGTGAATTATGGATGATATGCGATGGTGAAATTGCATTGAGCACTTAAGTTTCCTCAGCGGAATCTAAGTGTAAACTCCACTGAGTTTCTTGGTAAGTCTAGGGTCGAACTCAGGGACTTGTGAAAACAGGATGCATTGGTAATTTTGAGGAAAACTTTTCGATCACCAAATAAATCAGTAATTGTTGAGGTTGTTATTTGCGTTAATGAAAAATAAACAAATGAGGCGGAGTTTGAAAAGAGTTGATAAACGGGAGATATAATGAATATGCGGTGAACAGGTTGAGAAAAGTTTTAGCTAACACTTCCGAGGATACGTTCATGCTATGCGATCATGCAACATGCATACAACAGTAAACCACCTCTCGGTGCGAATGTCGTGGCTTCTAAGGCTAGAATGCATGCGATATATGTGATAAGTCTATAGGACCTATACATAAGCCTCTATTCTTATTTATGCAATGACAACATGACACACACATAAATAAGGCGACCAAATAATATCCTACTTATCTCTAGGATGCATGCGATGCAGGTTGGCAAATAGAACTTATCTCTAAGTCCCCATCTCTCGTTTATGCGGTTCTAATCTTGCTCTCTCGAGTCTTAGGTTCTTTCTTTAGACTCTCTCTCTAGTAGCTCTAAAGGGATGTTTGGCACAGCATAACCCAAGATAATCGCAAGCAATGAACTTCCTAGGTCATGTTAGCTTAGGTCTTCTCAACCCATTCGACTAGTTCAACTATTCATGCGTACTAAGAGAGTGAACAGATGTAGAAGTAGAATTGTATAAATATAAAGATGAAGTACACAATAACAATGCAAGTATAGAATAAAAATCCTGGTAGCAATCTCTTGCTATCCAGGCTTTTACACTGTTTTTCTATTCGTGTTCAAAAGATAATCTCGCTCTCGTGAGGGTTGGCCTGCTCTCTACTTCTACACCTCAAGGTTCTATCTCAAGTTGCCTTGAGTGATCTCCGGCATCACCACTCTTCTTTTGCTCCGCCTTAAAATGAAAGGAAAATTATGAACAAGGACGTGAGATCCGAACGTATGAATTTTTTCAAACCGGTGAACCCCTTTTTTAAAGGATGCCTTTGGTATTTGTAGAGCATCCAAGGTGAACGACGGCTTCTCTCTCATGATTGCACAAATGGGACGCCTTTAATTCCCTGATTGATGCGCCGAATATTTGTCACTGAAAAGCTGAATGTACTTGTTATCGTTAGCGGCTGTCAACTTAATTCAGATTCGATTGTCATTAGCTTTCTGTCCCATCGCAATTAATTAGCCTTTCACCCAGATGCTCCCATCATGTTGTGCCGACCAAGTTGCGACAATCCTTCTTGGGCAAATGTTTGCGAACAAGATCACCGCAAAGCCTTGTGGTATTGCTGCACTTGCCCAATGATCTCCTATGATCACAATTTTTGCCTTGCGTCCACACATATTCTGGATAAAAACACAAACATCAACTGTTCCTATGCGATGACCGCATGCGACCGCAATATTATGAATTTGATGCTTAATGGACGCAATTTAACATGTTTTATCAATGCAAGCCAATATTTTTTAAGAACTTAGCACAATGATAACGTGCATTTCTGCCCGTTATCACATTCCCAAATTTAAACAATGCTTGTCCTCAAGCATCAGCTAAAGATTTCCTTTAGCAAGTCAGCCGTAATGTTCTTTTCCTAGATTTCTCAAGGATACTTCATTCATCTCCTATATACCAAAATTTCCTTAAGTTTTATTCAAGTCTCTTCTAAAAATATTTCTAAGACCTAGGGACTGCAAGCTTAACCTTTGATAACTTGTAGAAATAAAAGTTATTTATACTATTTTATTTAGATATTGCGGCTAAAAGAAAGAAAAGTTGCGTCGATAGTATAGAAATTGGCTAAGAATTGCGAGAATTATAAATTATCGTCAATACACCCGCTGACACCATTGCGATGGTAGAAAAGAAAGAAAAGTTGCATCGATAGTATAGAAATTAGCTAAGAAATGCGAGAATTATAAATTTTCGTCAATACACCCACGAACACCATTGCGATGGTAGAAAAAAATGTTTCAGTTCTGTTTTGCAGGAAATCAAGTCACCACATGCGTTCATGGCTCAAAGATAAACTGAACAACGCATCTATGTCGCATTGTGCCCATTAATCGAGAATGAGAAGATGATCAACGCAATGACGGCACATGCGACAATCGATCAAGAGCTTTGTGATCAAATGACGGCATTTGCGGAGGGTTCTGACGAGTGTACAACTATCAGTTGTGCACTTCTGATGGGAATGATTACGTAACAGAAGGAATATTCACTCCACCATTCAGGAACTACCATAACCATAAAGTGGGGACCACAATGCAAAGAGTCAAGTTTCGCCTATAAATAGCTTCAGCAATTCCATTGAAAGATATACTTAAATACATAGAAACATGTATATATTGATTTCTGAGAGAGAGACTGGGCTGAAGAGATTTCCAGAGTAGATTTGGGAAGTATCACGAGACAAGGCCGAATGGTGAGTCTCCGAGCAAAGAATCCTTCTAATCCCCGCCGTTGAAGCTCTGTACAAAGGTCATTTCTACCAGAAGAGCAAGCCTGAAAGGGAAGCTCTCCTCTCCATCCATTCCACACGCTGGCAAGCATAACTCTGTTCAGATCTGTGTCAAGTTGTTGACACTCTTTTTGTATTTGTTTCTTAACTCTATTTTCATCACTTGTACTCATCTTCTTAATCTTTCATTCACACCATGTATTGAATGCTTAATCTTAGTATTAAATGTTATGATCATTTCCATTATCATCTCTCTGGCTATTTCCGTTCATCTATAATCCATTTTCTCCATGATGTTTTCCTAATTCCCTAGGTAATTAACAAGAATTAGACAAGTAAATTAATTTGTGTTAAGGAAACAATTAAATTTAGCTAAAGCATGCTCGACGACATCTTCACCTGTGAAAGCAGAAGTGAAGATGTTATTCTACCTATTGAGAGAGGGTAGGAAGAATACGTTAACTAAAGCAAGAAGTACTTCCAGAGATGGAAGCAACCTTGCGTTCATCACGTTCATCCCAGTTTGACCATAGAGATATGGGAATGTGGCCAATCACCGAGAGGTGTACGCCAAGGGAAAGTGAAACCTTAGTTGCATCTTTAACGCAATTAACAAACTTGCGATGTTTTTACTATTTATCCTTTCTATTTCTGATTCATCCATAAAGATTTTTCATCGCATACCACGATCCTTTGTACAACTTCACAGTCAGTCTCGATCTCAGTATCATGTATCTTGTATGTTGTATCATATTAGTTTAGGTTTTACTTTTTAATGCACTTTTATTTTATCAATGCAACTTTATTTTCATCGCACTTTAGATTCCTGTACAAACCCAATTCTTTATTAATTGTAAAAATCGGTCGCATATATCACGAAAGTAACACATTAACGAAAAAAATCCCTGTGTTAGACCTCGGATTATTCTGAGAAACTTGCATTGGAATTATACTTGGTTTCAGTGCAAAGAAACTTATGACATGCATTACTCTATCGCATACTACAAGCATATCATTAACAATGCATATATTTAGAAGTAGTATCACATAAAGTGTGCATGAGCAATAACACAGCATAACATTCAATTTTTATGTCAACAAGTTTATGGCCTCATGAGCTTGTTGATCATTCATTCACATTCATATTTTTTCACATGCTGTAAGATATAAAAACACCTTGTCAAGTTTATGGCACAATGCATAAAAAAAGGAAATACATCTTTTGCGTTACAACCTTCCAAAGGTCTTTACTAAATTCCGGAACATCGAAAATTTTCTCTTTGAAATATCAAAGAGAAAATTTTTCCACTGGGGTGTTGAATGATTTTATCCTTGCATATTTCTTGACATTATTATTTTTTTTCTAACCTTACACTGATCCAAGTGCCTTGCCTTCATTTTGGCTTGCCTCAACATGTGTCATGTGAACATCCAACTACGAGCAATGCACTCTTTCTCAAACTAAATTCATACCTACTTGGCAGTGGAGTTGTAGTCATTTATTTATGCGTTGATCCTGGTGCCTTACTTTCATTTTGGCTTGCCCCCACGTGTGTCATGTAGACATCCAACTACAGGTAAGTGCCTTTCAAAACTTAACTCTTATCAACATGGGTTTCCCATTGCATTGACAGTGGAGTTGTTATTCTCAATTTTTTTTTTTTAGCAAGGTTGAAATAAATACCTCACCCCCAAATTTAAAATTTGGCAATGTCCTCATTGCCAAAAGATTTAGATAAGGCATGTGATGTTCTTAGAAAGCTTTGTAAGGAGAGTTTGAAAGAAAGCTAACAAACCCTTAACTTATAGAAATATTTCATGAGGTGACTATCTTAAGGTTAAGTTGACTCGAGTATATACGAAAGGAATAGAAGTATGTTTGTCATCATTGAAATCATAATTGGCAAAGAGACAGTATACGGTAACTTACTAAATTTATCTTTGTCGAATGATTGCAGTAATCAAAGAGGATGCGGTGATAAAACTCTGAAAACTAAAATATGATGTGATAGTGCAAAATTTGAAAGAGAGATAAAGAAGAATACACCCCTAAATTTGCATTGTCGCCTGCATTATGTATTGACACATCCTACTTTGCGGCGATCTTTCTTTTGCGCTGATGGAATAAAATAAGTTGCTTCTTCGTGTACCCTCTTCGCAATCCAGCACCTCGATTGTTGCAAGAAAAACAGAGAGAGGGTTAAATTATTTTAAACAAAACAAAATCCTTTTATCGCAATCCCCCCCACCACCCCCACGCACCCCACACCACCCCCCCCCCCCTTTTATTTTTAGAATTAAGAAAAATAATAGATAAATACTGAAAAGATATTATGAAGATATAGTGAGAATTCCGAATAGTAGAGAAGAATTGAAGAATTGATGCTTCCCAAAATTTGCATCCCTGATGAATTGCAATCGTTTGAAAATGCAGGGACCACCTACTTCCTTCTTCATTCAAAGTTCTTTAGTTCCACAGAGTCGACTTGGCGATGCCAGCCTTCTCCATGACATGCCTTTACTCGCTCCCCATTAACTTTGAATACGTTGGTTCCGTCATCATTTAATAATCCCACCACGCCATGTGGGAATACTTGTCTAACTATGAACGGTCCGGACCAATGTGACTTTAGTTTTCCCGAGAAGAGTTGTAGACGTGAGTTGAAAAGTAAGACCCTCTACCCAACTTGGAGGATTTTGCCGCATATGTGATTGTCGTGCTAGCGCTTGGTGCACTCCTTGTAAATCTTGTCATTCTCATATGCGTTAATCCTCCATTCTTCTAGCTCGACCAGTTGAATTTTCCGCGCTTCTCCTGCTTTCTCCAAATCAATGTTCAGCTTCTTTACTGCCCACAATGCCTTATATTCCAGCTCCAGAGGAAAATGACATGCCTTACCAAATACCAATGAATATGGGGACATACCTATGGGTGTTTTAAATGCAAACCGATATGCCCACAACATGTCGTCAAGCTTTGTTGCCCAATCTTTTCGCGAAGGCCTTACTACCTTCTCAAGTATCAACTTAATCTCCCGATTGGACACATCGACCTAACTATTCGACTGCGGATGGTATGCAGTGACCACTTTGTGGAGAATGTTGTATTTACACAGTAGATCCTTGATATTATGGTTGACAAATTGGGATCCTTCATCACTTATGATGGCACGGGGAGTGCCAAAACGAGTGAAAATATGTTTCTTTAGGAATTGGGAAACTATCGCCGCATCACTTGGGGTGCATGCCATTGCCTCTACCCACTTGGATATATAATTGACGGCTAATAAGATATAATGTTTACCATTTGAGGGAGGGAATGGTCCCATGAAATCAATCCCCTATACGTCGAACAATTTAAGCTCCAAGATGGTGTTCATTGGCATTGCATGTTTCCATGAAATGTTACCTGCGCACTGGCACTGATCGCAGTTCATGGTATAGTCAGCTGCATCCTTAAATAATGTAGGCCAAAAGAATCCACTCTGTAAAACCTTAGTTGCGGTGCGTTGACCTCCAAAGTGCCCACCATATGGTGAGTCGTGATATTGCGATAATATGCGTTGTTGAGCAGCATTTGGCACACATAGTTGCAAAGTCTGGTCTTATCCTCTTTTATACAGATTAAGCTCATCCCAATAATAATGTCTGCATTCATGTTTGAGCTTCCTCTGTTGGTGGTAGGTGTAATCTTCAGGAAATTTCTCACAAACCAAATAATTGACTTTGTCTGTATACCAAGAAAATTCTTCAATATGGGACAGCTGCTCATCCCGGAACACCGCACTCACCTCTGATTCATTTCGGTCAACTTCAGGGTTTTCCAATCTAGCCAAATGATCTGCAACTTGGTTCTCCGTCCCCTTTCGATCAATTATTTCTATGTCAAATTCTTTGAGGATGAGAACCCATCTGATCAATCTCGACTTTGCGTCCTTCCTTGTCATTAAGTACTTTATTGTCGAGTGATCAGTATGGATGAGTACTTTCATTCCCAATAGATTTGCTCGAAATTTTTCCAACGCGAATATTACCGCCAGAAGCTCTTTCTCTGTGGTGGTATAATTTTTTTGAACAAGATTTAATGTTTTACTCCAATATGTGATGGGCAAGATTGTTTTTCTCTTTTGTGCCAAAGCTGCTCCCATTGCTTTCTAAGAAAGAGGATTGTAGTGGTTATGAGCTATTGTCTTGATTGCTCATTTGACCATTGATGCATAGGAAGAATCCTGGTGGCCCTTCTTTCTGTGCCACGGATTGGAAGTTCTATTGCTGATTCTTCCATGCAAAATTGGGGTGGTTTCTCCACCTGGGATTGTAGGTATTCGAAAAGGGATTATTTTTCACAAAGTAAATGGACAGTGGATTTTCCAGGCATTCTTCCATCGCCGGTGCCCATCACCGCAAGTCACACACCTTGCGGGTTTTGACTAATTGTGTTGATTTGCCCATTTTGCGATGTCGGGCTACTGATTGAGATTCCCTGAATTAAGTTTATCATTGCGGTCATCTGATTTTGTAGTGAAACAATAACACCATTACTTACGTCATTGTCTTTGATTCTCAATCTCTGGTCACTCTCTCTCCAATCCTCGTGGTTCTTAGCGATGCGATCTAGGATATTCTTCGTCTCGTCATATGCCTTATCAAGCAGACCACCAGCGGCAGCCGCATTGGCAGCGGTCTGCGTAGCGGGATTCAAACCATGATAAAATACTTTCAACTGAGCCAATCTGGTAAACCATTGTGTGGACAATCCCTGACCAACCTTTTAAACCTTGCCCAGGCATCGCTGAGTGATTCGTCCATGTCTTGTTCAAAATTTGTAATTAGTTTCCTTCGTCTGGCATTTTTAGTAGGTGGAAAATACTTTTTCATAAACTTCTCCACGACCTGTTCTCAAGAAGTGATCTCTCCCGGCTCGAGAGAATATGCCCATTTCCTTGTCTGATCATAGAGAGAATGGAAACAAAGTTAGTCGAACTTCTTCGGTAGAGATGTTGGGGAACACAAAAGTATTGTAGATTTCGATAAAGCTACGGAGGTGGGCATGCGGGTCCTCGCCATGTCGGCCTCCGAATTGTCTTGCAGTCTGGATCATTTGCAACATCACCGGTTTCATTTCGAATTTACTTCCATCGAGGGCATGCCTCATGAATCCTGGAGAGAAATCATAGAGGTTTGTGATGCATAGTTTCTAATGGGTCTATTACGATCGTTTGCTAGCAGGATTGGATTCTCCATGACGTTATTATTATTTGGTGTTCCATTTAAGGCTGCTCCGCCATCTCTTCTTTGTCTGACTGTGGTTGTTGTTGGCTGTCTCTCAATCTCTGTCTAAATGTCCTCTCAATCTCCAGGTCATAATTCACCAGAGATTGAGAGTCTGCAAAGAAATCAGAAAAAAATTACCGTCAGCACACTATTTTGTCGAAGTCCTCGACAACGGCGCCAAAAACTTGATGCTTGATTTTATGAAGTGAATTATGGATGATATGCGATGGTGAAATTGTGTTGAGCACTGAAGTTTCCTTAGCAGAATCCATGTGTAAACTCCACTAAGTTTCCTGGTAAGTCCAGGGTCGAACTCAGGGACTTATGAAAACAGGTTGCGTTGGTAATTTTGAGGAAAACTTTGCGGTAACCAAATAAATCAATAATTGTGGAGGTTGTTGTTTGCGTTAATGAAAAATGAACAAATGCAGCGGAGTTTAAAAAGAGTTGATAAATGGGAGATAAGATGAATATGCGGTGAACGGGTTGAGAAAAGTTTTGGCTAACACTTCCTAGGATGCATTCATGCTATGTGATCATGCAATATGCATACAATAGTAAACCATCTCTCGGTGTGAATGTCGTGGCTTCTAAGGTTAGAACGCATGCAAAATATGCGATAAGTCTATAGGACCTACACATAAGCCTCTATTCTTATTTATGCGATGACAACATGACATACACACAAATAAGGGGACCACATAATATCCTACCTATCTCTAGGATGCATGCGATGCAGGTTGGCAAACAGAACTTATCTCTAAGTCCTTATCTCTCATTTATGCAGTTCTAATCTTGCTCTCTCGAGTCTAGATTCTAACCTAGCTCTTTCGAGTCTTAGGTTTTTTCTTTAGACTCTCTCTCTAGTAGCTCTAAAGGGATGTTTGGCACAGCATAACACAAGATAATCGCAAGCAATGAACTTCCTAGGTCATGTTAGCTTAGGTCTTCTCAACCCATTCGACTAGTTCAGCTACTCATGCGTACTAAGAGAGTGAACAGATATAGAAGTAGAACTTCCATTGTATAAATATAAAGATGAAGTACACAATAACAATGCAAGTATAGAATAAAAATCCTGGTAGCAATCTCTTGCTATCCAGGCTTTTACACTGTTTTTCTACTTGTGTTCAAAAGATAATCTCACTCTCGCGAAGATCGGCCCGCTCTCTACTTCTACGCCTCAAGGTTCTCTCTCGAGTTGACCTGAACGATCTCCGGCTTCACCACTCTTCTCTTGCTCCTCCTTAAAACGAAAGGAAAATTATAAACAAAGATGTGTGATCTGAATGTATGAATTTTTTCGAATCGGTGAACCCCTTTTCTAAAGGATGCCTTTGGTATTTATAGAGCATCCAGGGTGAACGGTGGCTTCTCTCTCATGATTGCACAGATGGGATGGCTTTAACTCCCTGACTAATGCACTGAATATTTGTCACCGGAAAGCTGAATGTACTTGTTATCGTTAGCGACTATCAACTTAATTCCGATTCAACTATCATCAGCTTTCTGTCCCATCGTGATTTATTACGCTTTCACCCAGATGCGCCCACCATGTTGCGCCGATCAAGTTGCGACAATCTTTCTTCAGCAAATTTGTGCGAATACAATCACCGGAAAGCCTTGCGGTAATACTGCACTCAACCAATGATCTCCTATGATCACAATTTTCACCTTGCGTCAATGTATATTCTGCATAAAAGCACAAAAATCAACTGTTCCTATGCGACATGCGACCGCAATATTGTGAATTTGATGCTTAATGGACGCAATTTAGCATGTTTTATCAATGCAAGCCAACATTGTTTACGAACATAGCACTATGATTACATGCATTTCTGCCTGTTATTAGCTATCATATAGCTCCTCAACACATTGTTCAGTGCTATCGTATACGATAGCACTACAGGATCATGTAGTACTATCGTATAGCACATGTAGCTACATGATTGCCTAGTGTTTATATCTCAACGATGATATTTGAGCAGAGGCTTAAAAACTAGAAATTGTAGCTCGGCCTTCTTCACTTGTTTCTTCAATTACATCTTAATTTCAACTCCAATAACTCCAAATAAACTACACTCCTGAGAACACATATAAGCTCATCAGTCAAGAGCCAATTACAAATTTAAACAAGAAATGAAAGAGAAATTAAATGAAAAACTCAAAAAGCCTTATCAGTGCACCATGTTCATATAACTCATGAAAAATACCCACCATACCAAAATTAAACCGAAATACTTAACTGATCCTATGATACCAATTGTTGGAATGTATCAACAACAGCGGAAGCAACAAGGATCAATAAGCACTCTAATTCATTAATTTTGGCAGTAACTAAAGCATGCACATACTAAAACAATAGGGTTTTAAGCCATATCTTTTTAGAACTTCTTCAAATCTTGATTCTCAACTGCAAACTTCTCCAAATCTTGTTGTAGACCACCTCAAGATCTTTCCTACTATTCTCTTGGAGCTTTACATTGAGTTGTGGGACTCAAAATAAGCTTAAATGATGGAACACTGGAGAAGAGCTCACTATTACGACCACTTAAAGAACAACTTCTTCAACACGATTTTTCTAGCAAAACTCTATATTTGCATGCCTCAATCCACTCCAATCTTCTCAATATATTACAGACTATCACGCAAAGAAGATGGCTACATAAGATGTTGCTCATGCTTGGAGTTATTGAAGCCAAATTTGGTGGGTTTTGTGTGAGCAAGTTGAAAATGATAATGGAAAAAACCAACATTCCATTTTAGTGTTTTTCATTTTCAAATTTTTCAAAATGATTTCAAAATCAATTTGAATTCTAAAATTGAAAATATTATTAATTTTGAAAAATTAATTTTCTTAATATAAATAATAAATAATTATTTAAACAATTTAAAAAATCTAATTAATTTAATATCAAATATTAAATTAATTACACAAATCCACCTTCATATATTTAAATCATATTTAAATTTCATTTTCTGATTCTGTTTAAATCTTAAAATTAAACGTGTAATTATATCTCATATAATTACTTATTCCCTTTCTAATTTGAACATTTTAAATTAACTTATCACGCTACTTTAAAGCTAATTCATTTACGAGCAAGTAGGGGGACCTCGGGGACCTATAGATCATGAGCTCCAATGATCCGAGATTAATTTGTTAAACTCACTACACCGAATTACCCCTATTCGTTAACTTATGGGTCACTCCACTAAAGCCCATAGTTGAACTCCCCTCACTGTAGATATGTTATGTCAACATGATTTAACCATAATTAGTAAGTCGACCCTTCACATATTGTTTGTAATAACGGCTAGGTCAAATGTCTGTTTTACCCCTGAGATTACATCATGTTTCTTAAGTTCCTACTGATCTTCTAATGAACAACTGGTTTGTGATAGATTCACTAAACCAAAACTCTCTCAACCCAGTGAGAGGGTGGGGCCCCAAGTTCAAGATTTGGATTCAGTACTTGCGAGAACAACCTTTCTCTTATCCCTAAATCAGGTAGGCGTGAATTCCATCTTGCACCCTATGTCCCCAGCTATCTATTCGGTCTTACCCTTGAAATGGGAGGCTTATTGAGCCAGCTGTTGAGCCAACCCTCGCCTATGCAAATCTAAGGATAACAGGAGTTCATAGGTAGCTCAAGATTAAGATCGAGTTACCTAGGTAATCTAAGTGAAATAGTCAGTCTTATACAGTAAACACCGTTATAAAATAAGAATGACTTATTTCTTGGTTCGATCTTATGCAAACTCATTACATAGGACACCTCCACTCCTCATGTCATAACATGTATGAATTAGGATCACTTCGTTTGTAGCACTTTACAACTCTTTGTAACAACTACAGAGTAGGCCGCATCCCATAGTGTTACCAGAATAAGGCACTCAACCTTATTCATATACTATAGATCATTTTGACTATTACTCGATGTCACACCCTGCCCCAGACTAACCTCTAAGCCTGAGAAAGGGCATGACTGCAACAGTTATCACCCCTTTGGCTGACACTTACTGCCTAATAACTCTTGCGGAATAATTTTGATACCAAAATATAAACTATATACAGCGGAATATCTTTAGGCCAAAATTTATGAATTTAGAAACATAACATATTTAGAGACATTACAACACTAGATTCACGAGTCCCAAAACACAAAAATCCTAGTCCCTATATGAACAACAATAACATGTGTACAATATTAACAGTAACCACCTAAATCGACAGGTTACAAATCTCTTATTCCTTTAGTGGCAGAGCAGATGCAAAGCTATCTTCAAAGGATTTGACCGCTACTTGTGGGGGGGAAAAAGAAAAAATTTGAAAACGGGGTGAGCTTGAGCCCAGTGAGTGACTTAAGAAAGATAATTGATTCTCATGCAAAATCTCAATAAAGAGTTCAACTGAAATATAAGCTTCTACAGTACTTGTACTACACTATAAACATTTTCCAAGCATAAAACATATAAAGATGTTTTAATCATAAAACAGTAAAACTAATTCTCGATTGAGAATAACCCTTACTGTGGATAAAACAATCCCAACACCAACTGCTAGTCAAGAGAGAACCCTTTTGCTCAATCTTTGACTCTAACTACCTACGTGCACGTGGCCATACTAAGTACCGTCATAGCTTAGGTACTTCTGTTCTGATACCTTCTCAAACGTCCTTCAGTATCTGGTTAATTTGGTACCTTCTCAAACATCCTTCAATACCAATAGACACCTTCTCAAATGTCCTTCAGTATCTAGTTGGGCGGATACTTTCTCAAATGTCCTTCGGTATCGTGTTTTAAGTAAAACTAGTCATAAATGACTTTCTCTTTAAAGCATGTAAAGTATAACACATATAAAAACATGGATTTAAAGGTGCTAACACATGCTGAGTATATCTGACACATATAAATCGCTTTTCAACAATTTCTCACACATGCATGCGTTTAAAATATAATTCATAGTTTGCTTGGAAATCACTTTGTAAAACTAGCTGGCATGAGAATAATCTTCTTTAAAACATTCTTTCAATAACACGTTGTAATCAAACATTTTCAACAAATATTTTAGTCAAAACTTTTTAGCCACTCACCTTCATTGCTTAGGAGCTTTTCACTCTAGTAGCTCTCTTTTCTACCTCGGGCTCCCTTTTCACCCCTAGAATCCAGATTCAACTTTCAGCTTAGATTACTCATAGTTCTAAATCTTATTTTGAGATACTTTCTTCTACAAACATGTTCTAAAATTTCTCAGGAAGCTTACCGTAAAATTGGAACTTAGAACTCCTTGTGATTTGGCCAGAATCATAGAATCTTCAAGACTGACCCAAGCTCATTCGACAGCCTGACCCTTCTGTCTTCTTCTCCATTTCCAGCCCGATCCCTTCGAGCTTTTCTTCCGGCAGCCGTACCATGAAAACTAGACTTTCAGAGATTTCATATGGCTTTAAAATCACTCCAAATGCACGAGTAAATTGGGAGAACTTCTCGTCCCAAGTTGATGCGTCCTCTTCAAACCTCACTGTCCAATACGTCCTCTATGACTAACGCATGGATTTGGCTCCAACGCAACGTTTGCTCAACTCTCCCACTTTTTTTATGATATTTCTGAATTTTGATCTAAAAATGAAGTCTTTTGTCCCTATTTATAGGCGTCCAAACCTTCTCCAGAGTTGACACCGCCTACTTGGCTTCATGGCCAAATGTCTCCTTCTCACCCCATCAACGTAATGCAGTGATCATCGCAAGTTAAGTGTCTTCCTCCCACATTGCCAATGCATGAGCCTCCAATTGATGCCACCACCTCAAATTATTAAGGCTTAAGGCTTTTCTCCCAAGAAGACACATGGTTTTGATGATGTTTACCTGATGATCTCATCCTTTGTATTCGTCCAACTCTCGGATGTTCAACACATAATCCATACTCAATGCATAGCCTATCATCAACACATAGCAAGCCAATTCACTCTCATTACAATTCAACTTAGCCATCGCAAGAAGCTAACCATCACCAATGCATAGGGTGACCGTCCATCCTCAATGCATGGCTCACTAGGTAGCATCGCATGGCTTGATTGGCATGGGCACATGGTACTGGCCACCAACGCATAGGCGCGCTGCATAGGCTGGTCGCTCAGCGCATGGGCGAACTGGCCGATCGATGCATTAGGCTCGCTTAGCCGCATGGGGTGCATGCGGCACCTTGATGCTTGGTCGGGTGCTTCAACGCATGGACGTGCAGCGTCTGCTGGCCATCGCTCGCTTGCTCAGCCGCATGGGCGTGCTTGACCGCATGGGCTGCGCATTTGGTTGCATGGCAGGGCACCTCATCGCATGGCATGGCTGCTCGGTAGGGCTCTCAACGCATGGGCGTGGCTACTCGGCAGTGCGCTCAACGCATGGGCGTATAGCCGAGGCTGCTCGACGCATTGCAAGGGCACTGGCCGAGGCTGCTCGACGCATGGCAGGGGTGCTGGCCGCTTGACGCATGGTAGGGGTGCTAGCTGAGGCTATTCAATGCATGGGCTGCCTTCCAATGCATCACCTCCATCTTTCTTCCTTCAACCGTATGCCATCCCCAACCACTCTTCCAACGCATCAACACATAAAATTTACACTTAGCCAAATTTCCAAAATTTTCCCAAAAGTTAAACTTCCAAATTTCCTCTTTTCTTCAAATCTCCACTTTTTCCTCTACCATTCCACACTAGTTTTAACATTAACCTATTCATCAAACTAATCTTAGTAGGGAACATACTCAAGTAGAGAAATTAGGATTCTAGGTTCACATTTACCTCCTTCTTATAAAAATTTCTTCCTCGAAATTTCGCTACAAATCTGTCAACTAAACAACTGTGAGTACTTGTTTCTGATTTGCTCTTCGGCTTCCCATGTTGCTTCTTCCGTGCTATTGTTTCACCATAGTACCTTTACCAATGGGACTGTCTTATTCCTTAAAATCTATTCTTTTCTGTCAAGAATTTCCACTGGTTCCTCTTCATAAGACAAATTCTCTTTCAACTGTACCGGTTGCTCAGGCAACACATGGGTAGGATCTGGCACATGCTTTCTAAGCATTGCCACATGAAACACATCATGAATACGAGATAATTCTGGAGGTAAATCCAATCTATATGCCATTGGGCTGACTCTTTCTATTATCTCATAAGGTCCAATATATCTCGGGCTTAATTTCCCTTTCCTACCGAATCTGAGTATTCCTTTCCACGAAGATAACTTCAGAAATACTTTATTACCAACTTCAAACTCTAATTCTCTTCTCCGCTTATCAGCGTAAATCTTTTGCCTATCTCGAGTCGTCTTAAGATTATCTCTTATAATCTTAATGCTGTCTGATGTCTGTTGCACAGGTTTTGGACCTAGTAATTTCCTTTCACCGATTTCATTCCAACATATCGGAGTTCTACATGCCCTTCCGTATAGTGCCTCATACGGTGCCATCCCGATACATGAATGGTAATTGTTGTTATACGCAAATTCGATTAACGACAAATGCATATCGCAATTTCCCTTAAATTGCAATAGACATGCTCTCAGCATGTCCTCTAATGTCTGGATTGTGCGCTCAGACTAACCATCCATCCGTGGGCGAAAAGAAGTACTAAAATATAACTTGGTTCCCATAGCTTTCTGCAAACTAGGCTAAAACTTTGATGTAAATCTGGAGTCTCGATCTGATACAATTGAAACTGAAGTCCTAAACTGATTCACGACTCAATCAACATACAGCTTAGCTAATTGGTCTAGGGTATAAGTAACTTTAACAGGTAAAAACTTAGCTATTTTTGTCAATCTATCCACAATTACCGATATACCATCATAGCTCGCTAGTGTTTTAGGTAATCCAAATAGGAAATCCATCGTAATATGCTCCCATTTCCACTCGGTACTGGGATTGGATTAAGTAATCCTGCTGGCCTTTGTCTTTCTAGTTTAACTTGTTGACATATTAGGCACCTGTCAACATACTCCACTATTTTTCTTTTCATACCAGGACCAGGCCACCAGTACGATCTCTTTAATGTTTTGTACATCTTCGTACTACCTGGATGCATAGCATAGGCCAAACTATGTGCCTCCTCTAGAATAGCTTATTTAAGTGCTAAGTCCATAGGTACGCATATCCTACCTTCTTTCAATAGCACTCTATCAGCTCTTAATTGGTAGTCTGTCTTCAATTCTTTATCTACTTCTTCAGCTAACTTCTGAAAATCAGAATCCTTTAACTGCTGGCGTAGAATATCTTCTACGAGTGTAGGACGCACTTGAAATGAAGCTAATAACCCTCCTTTTTGACCGATTGATAAGGCTACCCTAGCATTATACACCTCGTGAATCAATATACCCTTCACTGAATTGATACTAGCTCTAGCTGATCTAGTTTTTCGACTTAAGGCATCAGCTACCAATTTGCTTTACCTGGGTGATAGTCAATGGTACAGTCATAACCCTTGATCAACTCGAGTCATCTTCTTTGTCTCAAGTTCAGTTCCTTCTGATCAAAGATATGCTTTAGAGTTTTATGATCCGTAAATATATGACACCGCTCACCAAACAGGTAATGTCTCCACAACTTTAGAGCTAACACTACTGCTGCTAACTCTAAATCATGAGTAGGGTAGTTACATTCATGCTTCTTTAACTGTAGAGAAGCATAAGCTACGACCTTTCCCTCCTACATCAGCATACATCCTAACCCTTATCGGGATGCATCACAATAGACCTCAAACTCTTTACCTGGTGTAGGTAGAGTTAATACTGGTGTTGATACTAACTTCTGTTTCAATACCTGAAAATTGTGCTCGCATTCTAGCAACCACTCAAACTTTGCATCTTTTCTAGTTAGGTTTGTCAACGGTAGAGCTATCTTAGAGAAGCCCTCCACGAATCTCCTATAATAACCTGCTAAACCTAGAAAACTGTGTACTTCGGTTACATTCAGGGGTCATTCCCAGTTAACTATTGCTTCTGTCTTTTGGGAATCAACGCTAACTCCATCAGCTAAAACTATATGCCCAAGGAATACGACTTGGTTTAACCAAAAATCACACTTACTAAATTTGGCATATAACTTATTTTCTCTTAGAACCTGTAACACTATCCTCAGATGTTCTTTGTGATTCTTTGTACTACTAGAATACACTAGTATATCATCTATGAAAACTATCATAAACTGATCCAAATAATGATGAAATATCCTATTCATCAAGTCCATAAATACCGCAGGAGCATTTGTTAATCCAAACGGCATTACTAGGAACTCATAATGTCCATATCTAGTTCTGAATGCAGTCTTTGGAACATCTATGTCTTTCACCTTCAATTGGTGATAACCTGATCTCAAATCTATCGTAGAGAACACCGTGGCTCCCTTTAACTGATCGAAGAGATCATCTATACGAGGTAATGGGTACTTATTCTTAATGGTCACCATATTCAACTGTCTATAGTCTATGCATAATCTAAGAGCACCGTCTTTCTTCTTAACAAACAAGACTGGCGCTCCCCAAGGTGACACACTAGGTCTAATATACCCCTTATCTACAAGTTCCTGTAACTGAACTTTTAGTTCCTTCGGTTCTGTTGGTGCCCCCCTATATGGTGCTTGGGATATAGGTATTGTACCCGGAACTAACTCAATAGTAAACTCTATTCTCTATCAGGTGGTAAGCCTGATAATTCTTCAGGGAACACATCTTAGAATTCTTGTACCATAGGTACATCCTCAGGTTCCAGTTTCTTATCCTGTGAACCTACTACATAGGGTAAATAGGCTTCGCATCCTTTACTCAACAATTTCCTAGCCTTTACTGCTAATATTAAACTTCCTGGAAGTATTCTTTTACTTCCCACCAGGGTTATTTCTTTTTCAACTAGTTTTCTAAACACTATTTCTCTTTTAAAACAACCCAAGTGGCATAGTGTTTACTTAGAAAATCCATACCTAGGATAACATCAAACTCTAGTAATTCTAATGGAATCAAGTTAACCCAAAAACTCTAATTTCAAAGAATTACTTCACAATTCCTGTAATATTCATGTACAACTAGAGTATCTTTTATAGGCATAGAGATAAACAAATCCTCATTCATACGCTTAAGCATTCTATCTATACATAATGCACACATGATAGATATGAATGAGTGCGTAGTACCAGGATCAAACAATGCATAAGCAGATTGATTACATAATGTTATTGTACCAGTTACGACATCTGGAGCCTCTTCCGCTTCCTGTTGTGTCATAACGTATACTCTACCCTGCTGCTACTACTGTTGCTATTGGGGTCGTTCAGCTACCCTTTTTGCTTAGCTACACCGAATCCCTCACCTCTAGTTCCGGTCGCTCTAGGTTGGTTTACAGTCTGTGTAACTCCTCTTTGCTTATTCTGTGCTCCATGGCCTAGCTGAGGATAATCTCTCTTGAAATGCTCGCCTCTTTCGACCTGAGCTTTGTTGACTCATGCCTTCAAAGTTCCTTATACCCGATTGTCCAGAGAACGGGGGTCTAAATCTTTTACTTCTCATTTCTCCAGGCATTCTAAACTGTCCTTCACCTAGTTGGAGTACATCTTCCCTCGCTACACTCTACTCTACTCGGATAGCGATCTCAACTAACTGAGTGAAATTCACCCAATTGGATGTAGAGGTAACGAATGTACGTATCTTTCTTCTTAGGCCATTCTCAAATCTCCTACACCTCTCTTTCTCTTCCGCGATGATCGGAAGGGCATACTAAGATAACTCAGTAAATCTTTGTTCATACTCAGCAACCGTCATCACTCCCTAAGTTAGCCTAAGGAATTCCTCCCTCTTTGCTTCTTTAAAAGAACCAGGGTAGTATTTATCCTCAAATACTTGTCTGAACTGAGACCAAGCCATAGTTTCCAAAGTATTCCTTCTGGCTTCTATCACTTTCCACCACTTCTCAGCCTCTTTCTGCAGCAAGAATGCCACTAACTCGACCTTACGGTCCTCAGGGCACCTCATAACCTTAAAACATTTCTCCATCAAATCTAACTAGATCTCAGCATCTATAGGATATGTGGCTCCATCGAATGTCGTGGCACCTAAAGCTTTCAGCGTCTCGACGTCGAATTTATTTTTTGGATCGTTTTGAATCGATCCTACACTTACCGCCAATCTTTGAGTGATTCTATCAAATACTTGATCCTCCATATGGGGTTCTACACCTACCCTTGGTGTACTCGACTCATTTGTAGAAGTTGCTTCCTACTCTACTGAGTCTCTAACTCTTTTTGTCATACCTCGCCCCAGACCACCCTCCGAGCTTGAGAAAGGGAGTGACTGATAGCAGGTATCAACCCTTTTGTTGACACTTACTACCTAATAACTCTTGCGGAAATAACTCTAATACCAATGAATAAATTCAACAATGAACTGATTAAGTAGGCCCATTTTATTACAATAATATAACGTTTATACAACTCAAAGACTTAACAACCAAGTTTACAACAACAATCGTAAAACCCTCCAGGAGTGTAGCAATGGCGTGTGGCTGACCTTGACTTTAGCAGCACCCTGGAACTCCTCACTTTTTGCTACCTGGGGGGGACCATAAAACATGGAAAACATAAGCTCTAAAGCCCAATGAGTCGTGCCTTTAGATAAACAAATAACTTTGTCAACAGAAATACACTTTTGGAAAGCGATACATAGTCAACAAGAACATTACCACAAGTTTATTATTATTTTCCAGCCAAACCGCTGAACAATCCCCAGCTCGACCGCTGGTTAAAACAACCAACCCCAGCTTGACCGTTGGTTATCACATAATATAAACATCCCCAGTAATTTCACACGTATACTAAGATAACAACAATTCCTGTGGAAACTTTCCCTGTACCCTATTATCCCGCCAATGTGCACATCAACTATTTTTCCCGCTAGCTATGCTTGGGTAACTTGACTATATTTCTCCTCAGCCGTCACCGACTATAATCTTCCACCGACAAAAGCTGACTATATTTTCCTGCCAAGTACCTTTTCAAACATGCTAACTATATATCCTGGGTACAATTCCAGTTTCCAACACAAACATACAAGCAATATCTTAACAAGCATAGTAATCAGATAAACATATATCCCTGATCATGCCAATTTAACACTATCCCCTATACATATTTAACTATATATAGTAATTATATCAACAATACAACACACAATAACCACTCACCTTGGTTGGTTAGGAACTTTCCTTTCCGAAGTTCCTTAGGTTTCCTTGGTTTCCCTTTTGAATCCTAAATTCCAGATTCAAATATCAGCTTAGATTACTCATAGTTTTAGACATTATTTTAAGATATTTTCTTCTTCAAAAATGTTCTAAAATGTCTCAGGAAGATTACCATAAAATATTAGCTCATAATTCCTTGTGGTTTTTCCGGAATCATCAAAATATTAAGACTGGCTCAGCTTACCCAATAGCTCGACCCTTCTGCCTTTTCCTCATTCTCCAGCTCGATTCCCTAGAGCTTCTTCTCCGGAAGCCCCACCATGAACACTAGACTCTTTTAGCTTTCATATGGATTTGAAATCACATAAAACGCACGAGTATTCTGGGAGAACTCTTCGTTCCAAGTTTATGCTGCTTTCCAAACTTCACTGTCCAATGCGTCGTCTTTGAACTTCTATGTCCAACACATGGATTTTGCTCTAAATGCAAGGTTTCCTCAACTTTCCCACTCTTCTTGAATATATTTTGAGTTGTCATCTGAAGAATGAAGTCTTGGGTCTATTTATAGGCATCCAAGATTGCTCCATGGTCAACACCTCCTACTTTGCCGCATGACCAAGTGTCTCTTCCTTACACCATTAACGCAATCTTGCATCAACACAACCCAATGTGTCTTTTTCTCCTTTCACCAACGCATGGCCCTTACCTTTGTATGTCTTCTTATGCTGCCACCTCTTTTACTTAAGGCTTAAGAATTCTTCCTAACAAGCCACATGTCTGGATGACATCCTCCATGAGTTCATTCTTCATATGCGTCCACAAGCTCTTGAATGTTCAACGCATCACTTCCATTTTCCTTCCTTTAGCTGCATGCCATCACCAACAACCCTTCCAACACATCAACACAACTTCTTCCAACGTATTGGTCCCTTCCAACGCATTGGTCCCTTCCAATGCATCAATACAACTTCTTCCAACGCATTGGTCCCTTCCAACGCATCCCACACAACATTCTATACTTAGCCAAATTTCCAAATTTTCCCTCCTTCGAACGCATCCCACAAAAAATTCTAAACTTAGCCAAATTTCCAAATTTTCCCTTTGCCCAAGTACTCTTTCCAAGATCTTGTGGCCAATGCATAGATAATGCCTAGTCCAACACTTGATCAATTTTTCAGGGATTTAAGCTTAACTCAAAGCTACACACATAGCAATGCCTAGTCCAACACTTAGTCAATTTTCAGGGATTTAAGCTTAACTCAATGCTACTCATATAGCAATGCCTAGTCCAACAATTAGTCAATTTTCAGGGATTTAAGCTTAACTTAAAGCTACTCAAGGAAAATCTATTCAACACTTAGAAATTTCCTTTTTCTTCAACATAGAATTTAACTTTCTTCTAGCTAATCCCTTAATCACCTACGTAAGTAGGAAAAATGGAAATCGGGTTTCACATTTACTTCCCCCTTAAGAAAATTTCGTCCACGAAATTTACTCGAACTAACTCCGGTCTAAAGTTCCACAGTAACCATTGTTGTAACCTTTTATAACCTCGTCTATTACCACGTTTTCACTACGCTACTCTGCTATCAACTTTCTTAGTTTGTCCAACAATACCTCACCTAACCATCTCTAAGCTAGATGTTGAACCAAACTACCTACAACATAAACATTTCTATTTCAAATACTAAATGAGAATAACTTAATTTCACACATACCTTCCTCGGTAGATCTTCAGGTAGTGTTGTAAGTTCCAGCTTCGGTTGCCTACTAGGTCATGCCACTTCCACCATTCCTCTTAGTCTCACTTTGACTAACTCTTAGGTTTCTCTTTAAACCCTTACTCTACCACACTTCCCTCTGGTTTTACTAAACTCAAACTTCAAGTTTTTTTTTCTAACTCAACCCTCTGGTTTCCAAGAACATATACTTTGATACCCATTAGTATCAACCAACCCTTCAACTTTCCCAGAAACTTATACTTTGATACTAAGCTGGTATAAACTAATTTCTCAATTATCCCAAAAACTTATGCTCTGATACCAAGTTGGTATCAACCCAAACTTTATACTCAACCTTCTCTCAGGTTTTACGTAAACCATTGCTCTGATACCAAGTTGGTATCAACCCAAACTTTACACTCAACCTTCTCCCAGGTTTTACGTAAACCTTTGCTCTGATACCAAGTTGGTCACACCCCGCCCAGACCACCCTCCGAGCCTAAGAAAGGGCGTGACTGGCAGCAAGTATCAACCCTTTTGTTGACACTTACTATCTAATAACTCTTGCAGAAATAACTCTGATGCCAATGAATAAATTCAACAATGAACTGATTAAGTAGGCCCATTTTATTACAATAATATAACGTTTATACAACTCAAAGACTTAACAACAAAGTTTACAACAACAATCGTAAAACCCTCTGGGAGTGTAACTGTGGCGTGTGGCAGACCTTGACCTTAGCAGCACCCTGGAACTCCTCACTTTTTTCTACCTGGGGGGGCATGGGTGGGTAAAACATAAAACATGGAAAATATGAGCTATAAAGCCCAGTGAGTCATGCCTTTAGATAAACAAATAACTTTGTCAACAGAAATACACTTTTGGGAAAGCAATACATAGTTAACAAGAACATTACCACAAGTTCATTATTATTTTCCAGCCAAACCACTGGACAATCCCCAGCTCGACCATTGGTTAAAACAACCAACCCCAGCTTGACCGTTGATTATCACATAATATAAACATCCCTAGTAATTTCACACGTATACTAAGATAACAACAATTCCTGTGGAAACTTTCCCTGTACCGTATTATCCCTCCAATGTACACATCGACTATCTTTCCCGCTAGCTATGCTTAGGTAACTTGACTATATTTACCGTCGGTCATCACCGACTATAATTTCTCGTCGGTCATCACCGACTATAATTTCCCGTCGACCGAAGCCGACTATATTTTTCCGCCAAGTACCTTTTCAAGTATACTAACTATATATCCTGGGTACAATTCAAGTTTCCAACACAAACATACAAGCAATATCTTAACAAGCATAGTAATCAAATAAACATATATCCCTGATCATGCCAATTTAACATTATCCCCTAGCCTTAGCCCCCAAGACCTGGAAGGGAGCGTGAGGGTACACTAGTAGTATTCCAAGACAACATTTAAATTTAACATTTCCCCTCTTATCTATTAAAGATTTTAACATGTTTACAATAATCTATCTAACTTTCATACACATAGTTCAATTTCCTATATTCTTTATTACATGATCTGAGCCGTGCCCTGAAAATTTACCAAGTCCTAGTGTGTTAGTGGTTAGTAGACTCCTTCCTGAACGCTCCGCTTTGTTACCTAGGGGGATATAAGAAAACATTTGGAAGAGTGTGAGCTACTAAGCCCAGTGAGTGGTTCTTTTAGAATAATAATCACTTTGCAAAACATACTTTTGGGAAATCAATCACATAATCTATGCATGATCATGTGTACATTCATTTAATTATCATCCTCTAGTTCCATGCTATATATGGCATGTTCATATCATGGATATAATATCAATCATAACAACTTTTTATCGAAACTTTCCTATAACCCACTTTTCCCGCCAATGTGCACATCGACAATACCTTTCCAGCTAGTCATGCTTAGTTAACTTGACTATATTTCCCATCGGTCGTCACCGACTATTATTTCCCGCTGACCGAGTCCGACTATATTTTCCTGCCAAGCACCTTTTATTAAGCACGCTAACTTATGTAATCTGGGTATAATCTACTCCATAGCAATTTCACAAGCAATATCATGGCAACAACATAACATCATAAGCATGTATTTGGCACTTACATATGCATTTATCCACATATCAACGCATAAAACTAAGTAAACAATCACCGTTAGCAAGTTTTCCCACTAAAATAACCTTAAGAATACCTTCCTGAGAATTCCTCCATATCAATGGAAGTTCTCAATTAATACTTGTTATATCAATAAATAATGTCAACTAGCCAAAATACCATTATATAATGAAAATATCAGCTTACCCTACTCTAATTTAGCCAAAATCCAAAAATTAGCCTCTTTAGAGGTTATTTGGACCGTGGTAGGCAGCTAGGCGTGATGCGTCGCACGGGGGAGGCAGTTACATTAGGCTGGCGCATGGGATGGATCGAGCGAGGTGCACACAGACGGATGGATGGACGTAGCACTGTGTGCACGTAAGGTGTGGGCTGGCTGTGCATCCGGCTGACTTAATGCCTTACCAACGCAACCTTTGTTTCTTTTGATCTCCAATCAACTCGGCAGCCTAATAACTCAAACGTAACACTCTAAATATGCTCTCAACACACGATTTAGGTGATGGTATGAATAAATTCCTCTTGCCCAACCCCTCTATTTATAGCCATTCCAAACTCAACCCATGGTGACAACTCAACTCCCATTTGTCTCACTTTGGAGCTGCCAACACTCAGCCTACCCAGCCTAGACTTGAATTGTTCTCATTTCAGCTTGCCAGCCAAAATCTCCTTCACCCACCTCCTGCTTGAGGTGATAAGACTTCAATTACAAGAAATCTCCTTTGTCCACCTCCTACTAGAATTTTGTGTGATCCTCCTTTTGCCATGTAAATCACTTAAATACTTCACATATTTCTCTACTTAAACTGTTTAAGACTTATGCTCGTATACCATTGGCATCCTCGCTTGAAGTTCTCCATTAATTAGCCTTACCTTTTATCCTTAACGCATAGCAACTCACTCTTCCTTCATCAAAGTCCCACTTAGCCAACGCATGAGTTGGCCATCACCAATGCATAGGGTGGTTGCTCACCTTTGACGCATGACTTGCTAGGTGTGCTGGCTCGACCTACTAAGCATGGACGCATGGTGCTGATCATCAACGCATGGGTGTGCTGCCTAGGCGCTTGCACGCTTGGCTGCATAGGCACTCTTGGCCGCATAGGCACACTCGATCGCATGGGCGTGTCTTGTCGCATTGGCGTGCCTCACCGCATGGACGTGCACTTGGCATAGTGCATCGATGCATGGCTGCTCGGCAGACTCGATAGCACTTCGACACATAGGATGGTTTGCCTACTTGCACATTTGATGCATAGGCAGGGCGCTCGGCATACAGCATCGACGCATGGGCTGCGCGCTTGATGCACGACCTGTGCGCTTGTCCTCGACGCATGGTTGCGGGCTTGGCGCATGGCCTGTGTGCCTAGCATGCTCACTCGACGCATACCTCCTGCCGTGACCCCATGGCTCATGTATGCCCTTGTGTTGGTTGTATGCAACCCTTAGCCATTTTTCAAGTCTTCTTGCTTCCATCCTCCATGCCTTCTTGCATCATACATGTTTTAAACCCTTCATAGGAGTTGGATTTTTGGCCACCTTTTGGGTAATTTGATGTTTGCCCCCTTTTGTTCCAATATCCTTAGTTAGGATTTTTCTTCTCTATTTAACTTCCCACTTAAGATTTAATGTCAGGGTCTTACAAATGTGTCTTCTTCTCCTTTCACCAACGCATGGCCCTTACCTTTGTATGTCTTCTTATGCTGCCACCTCTTTTACTTAAGTCTTAAGAATTCTACCTAACAAGCCACATGTCCAGATGACATCCTCCATGAGTTCATCCTTCATATGCGTCCAAAACTCTTGGATGTTCAACGCATCACTTCCATTTTCCTTCCTTCAGCCGCATGCCATCACCAACAACCCTTTCAACACATCAACACAAAACTTCTTCCAATGCATTGGTCCCTTCCAATGCATCAATCCAACTTCTTCCAACGCATTGGTCCCTTCCAACGCATCCCACACAAACATTCTATACTTAGCCAATTTCCAAATTTTCCCTCCTTCGAATGCATCCCACACAACATTCTATACTTAGCCCAAATTTCCAATTTTTTCCTCCTTCAAATGCATCTCAACCAACATTCTATACTTATGCAAATTTCCAAATTTCCCTTTGCCCAAGTACTCTTTCCAAGATCTTGTGGCCAATGCATAGCAATGCCTAGTCCAACACTTAGTCAATTTTCAGGGATTTAAGCTTAACTCAAAGCTACTCACATAGCAATGCCTAGTCTAACACTTAGTCAATTTTCAGGGATTTAAGCTTAACTTAAAGCTACTCAAGGAAAATCTATTCAACACTTGGGAAATTTCCTTTTTCTTCAACATAGGATTTAACTTTCTTCTAGTTAATCCCTTAATCACCTACTTAAGTAGGAAAAATGAAAATCCGGGTTCACACTTTTGCCCTTCGGATCTGGGTCCCATCGAACTTCAGGACCTTCACTTGTCGAGTCAACATTCCTCTCTTCAGTCTGCTTGCTCCGCTTGCCACTTCTCCTTAGCATCTTTGCTAATTATTAAGTACACATGTTAAGGACTTATCTATGGGACTTAATCTATTGCATGAACTCTCTCTTTCACCCAAAACCTTATGCTTTAGTGCTAAGCTAGCTCAAACCTTTCCCAAGTTTACATATACCTTTGCTCTGATACCAATTTGTCACACCCCGCCCAGACTAACCTCTAAGCCTGAGAAAGGGCATGACTGCAACAGTTATAACCCCTTTGGCTGACACTTACTGCCTAATAACTCTTGCGGAATTACTCTAATACCAAAATATAAACTATATACAACGAAATATATTTAGGCCAAAATTTATTAATTTAGAAAACATGACATATTTAAGGTCATTACAACACTAGATTCACAAAGTCCCAAAACCCAAAAACCCTAGTCCTTATAAGAACAACAGTAACATGTGTACAATATTAACAGTAACCACCTAAACCGATGGGTTACAAATCTCTTATTCCTTTAGTGGTAGAGTAGATGTAAAGCTATCTTTAGAGGATTTGACCGCTACCTGTGGAGGGGGGGGGAAGAAAACATTTGAAAACGAGGTGAGCTTGCAGCCAGTGAGTGACTTAAGAAAGATAATTGATTTCATACAAAACCTCAATAAAGAGTTACTGAAATAAGTTTCTACAGTACTTGTACTGCAGTATAACATTTTCCAAGCATAGAACATATAAAGCTGTTTTAATCATAAAACAGTAAAACTATTTCTCAGTTGAGGATAACCTTACTGTGGGTAAAAACAGTCCATACTCAATGCATAGCCTATCATCAACGCATAGCAAGCCAATTCACTTTCATTACAATTCAACTTATCCATCGTAAGAAGCTAACCATGACCAACTCATAGGGTGACCGTTCATCCTCGATGCATGGCTCACTAGGTAGCATCACACAGCTTGCTTGGCATGGGCACATGGTGCTGGCCACCAATGCATAGGCGTGTTGCATAGGTTGGTCGCTTCGTACGCAATGGGCGTGCTGGCCGCTCGAAGCATTGGGCGTGCTTGGCCGTATGGGCTGCGCGCGGCACCTTGGTGCTTGGCCGGGTACTTCGGCGCATAGGCGTGCTGCTTCGACGCATGGCTATGCGGCGTCTGCTGGCTATCGCTCGCTCGCTCGGCCGCATGTGCTATGCGCTTGGCTGTATGGCAGGGCACCTTGACGCATGGCATGGCTGCTCGGCAGGGCTCTCAACGCATAGGCGTGGCCGCTCGGCAGTGCGCTCAACGCATGGGCGTCTGGCTGAAGCTGCTCGAGGAATTGCAAGGGCGTTGGCCAAGGCTGCTCGACGCATGGCTAGGGTGCTGGCCAAGGCTGCTCGACGCATGGGCTGCCTTTCAACACATCACCTCCATCTTTCTTGCTTCAACCACATGCCATCCCCAACCACTTTTCCAATGCATCAACACCACCCTTCCAACGCATCAACACACAAAATTTATACTTAGCCAAATTTCCAAATTTTTCCCAAAAGTTAAACTTCCAAATTTCCTCTTTTCTTCAAATCTCTACTTTTTCCTCTACCATTCCACACTAGTTTCCACTTTAACCTACTCATCACACTAGTCTTAGTAGGGAATATACTCGAGTAGAGAAATTAGGATTCGGGGTTCACACTCGAACTTGATCCACTTTTATGTCTCTATACAAAGTTCAACTACTCATATAATAGTCATGGATCTTAGTTTATTGGATTTAGACTTTTATGTATACAATTTATAAAATCAATAATAAGTTTATTAACTATAGAAAATGTTTATCTTTTTACAAACTGCGAGGTTTAAGACATAAAACCTAACACTCTAAATCTTCCCCTAACCAAAATAAACCAAAGCCCACCACTCCTGGATTCTCACACTAAGAATACAACATAACCTAGTGGTAGTGTCCGTTTCTATTTGTTGTTGTTCGAGGGTGTTCGAGTTGTTCGCTACATTCGTGGACAAATTTGATTGGGGATTTAATTGAAGAAGGTTTCTTCAAAGGTATAATCTTTTATCCTTTATTTATTTATTTTTTCAGAAGCATGATGTAATTTAAGTTTCTGTGCATAATATATATGACTGTAAATATATGAGTTCATTTATAATGGGATTTGGACAATCCGCTTCCACTCAAAGGTTCTCTGTAATTATAGATCCTTCAATTGGTATCCAAGCCAGATTGTGTTCTGATTTCCAAATTCCATTGCTCTATTGAATGTCGTTTACAGTTTTGGTGGGTTTTAAGTTTTTGCAATGCCTTTAAGTGTTAAGTGTTTGTGCATGTTGTTGATGGATTTTTTCAGGATAATTGTCTATGTTTAATGCTTTAAGTTTACTTTTATAAAAGTTAATTGTAAGGGCCCTGGCGTTATGGGCATAATAACTTGCAATCGAGTTTGTATTCATTTTTTTTAGTCGTTCATGAAGAAGCTTTAGATGTGAAGACTTGTTGTTCGCTTCGAGAGAGAAGATGAAACGATGGTCGCATCGTGTAGCTCAAGCTAGAAGATCGTTTAGATTTGCCTATGCGTTCATGTAGAACTGTTCAACTCGATTGTGTATTATTTGCTCAACGATCGCATAGCTAATGCTACGTAATCGTGTAAAGAGTTTACTCGATCGTGTTGCGTTGGATACATGATCATATATGATCGGGGGTAAGCGATCGCATAGAATTTGATACTCGATGCAAGGCATGCACACTAAATGATCGTGTAGGCTATCATGCTCATCCAATAGTTAGTAGCTTCACAATCACATGGTATACGATACTCAACACTTGCTGCTCGATCGTGTAGACTATCATACTCTTCGCATAGTCGTTAGCTACACGATTGCATGGCATGCGTTACGTGAAGCGCATTGCATGATCCCATGGACTTTCATACTCATCGCATAGTCCTAAGCCATGTGATAATTGCTACACGATCATTTACATTCGACGTGCGTTACTCGATGATTAAAGGATTTACTACACAATCAAGTGACAAGGCTTCAAGGCGGGCGGTTCAAAACCTGGTTCACCTATTCGAATTGTCTAACTCGAATCTTTTGAAATAGTTTAGCTTTTATTTCCGATTCTGAGACAATTTATGTCACACCCCCTCCCAGATTACCCTTCTTAATCTATAAGTAGTTATCAACCCTTTTGTGACGACAGTAGTTACAAACCCTATTGTGGCATTTGCTGCCTAATTAACATCCTTAACCTGCTTAGATTCCTGGGATACATATATAACATTCACCAATTAATGAAACTTTAAAAAAAACTCAGAACACCAGGGATCAACAACATAATTACATCATATTAGCACATACAAAGTTCAGCAGTCCCAATATACTTTACTAGTCCCTAATATGAGCAACACATATGTACAGACATTTACAGAATAAACACCTAAAACTTCTCTCTAGACTTTGGACTTTTAACTGGAGTCTTTGAGTGGCAAAGCTGCATGATAGCTAACCTCTGGGGTGATAATCACTACCTGGAAAAAGAAAAATATTTCATTGCATAGTCAGCCGCATGCTTGAATAATGAAGGCCAAAAGAATCCACTTTGCAAAACTTTAGCTGCAGTGCGTTGCCCTTCAAAGTGCCCACCATATGGTGAGTCGTGTCATTGTGACAATATGCGTTGTTGAGCAGCATTGGGTATGCATAATCAATTAATCTGGTCTACACCTTTTTTATACAGATTTTGTGAACCCCAAATCCTAATTTCTCTACTTGATTATTTTCCCTACTGAGACCAGTGAGGTGAGTAGGTTAATGTGGAAACTAGTGTGGAATGGTAGAGAAAAGGGTGAAAAATTAGAAGAAAAGAGGAAATTTGAAAGCTGGACTTTGGGGAAAATTTTAGAAATTTGGCTAAGTATAAAAATTGTGTGTTGATGCATTGGAAAGGTGTATTGATACGTTGGAAGGGTTGTTGGTGATGGCATGCGGTTGAAGAAGGAAAGATGGAGGTGATACGTTGGAAGGCAGCCCATGCGTCGAGCGGCCAGCCAAGCATCCTTACCTAATGCGTCGAGCAGCCAGCCGAGTGCCTCTGCCATGTGTCGAGCGGCCATGCCTGTGCAGCGAGCGCCCTAACTGAGCGGCCATGCCTATGCCACGAGCGCCCTATCTAACGGCCATGCCCATGCATTGAAGTACCCTGTCGAGCATCAATGCGACGAGCACGCCCATGCGGCCGAGCAAGCGAGTGATGGCCAGCCTATGCAGCATGCCCATGCATCGAGTGGCCAGCCTATGCAACACGTCCATGCGTTGGTCACCAGCGCCTATGCCAAGCACCATGCGCCCATGCCGAGCAAGCCTTACGGTGGTACTTAATAAGCCATACGTCGAGGATGAGCGGCCATCCTATGCGTTGGTGATGGCTGGCTCTTGAGATGGCTAAGTTCGCTTGTGATGGTAGTAAGTTGGCTTGCTATGCATTGATTATAGGCTATGCGTTGATTATGGACCATGCGTTGAACATCCAAGAGTTGGATGCATATAAAGGATGAGATCACCTAAAAAATGTCATCAAACCATGTGTCTTCTTGGGAGGAAGCCTTAAGCCTTAAGCATTTGAGGTGGTTGCATTAGAGGACATGCATTTTGAAGCTCATGCATTGGCTACATAGGAGAAAGACACTTAGATTACGTTGATCAAAAAGATGTATTGGTAGTATGAGGGAGAAACACTTAGACATAGCCAAGTAGGAGGTGTCGAATTTGAAGAAGGTTTGGATGCTTATAAATAGGGCCAAAGACTTCATTTTCAGATCACAATTCAAAAATAAATTAAAGAGAGTGGGAGAGTTGAGAAAACCATGCATTGAGGCCAAAATCCATGCATTGATCATAGAGCTTCAAAGAGGACGCATTGGACAGTGAAGTCTGGAAAACAGCATCAACTTGGGACGATCCCAAAGTTTCGTGCGTTTGGAGTGATTGGAGTGATTCCAAAGATAGTCTCATGTGTTTGGAGTGATTCCAAAGCCACTTGAAAGCTCTGAAAGTCTAGTTTTCGGGTGGGGCTTCAAGAGAAAAATATCGAAGGGATCGGGATGGAAGCTAGAAAGAAGACAGAAGGGTCAGGCTATTGGATAAGCTTGGGCCAGTCTTGGAGATTTTGTGATTTCGGCCAAACCACAAGGATTACTGAGCTCAAATTTTAGGGTAAGCTTCCTGAGATATTTTAGAATAAATTTGTAGAAGAAAGTATCTCGAAATAAGGCTTATAACTATGAGTAATCTAAACTGTAAGTTGAATCTAGATTCTAGAGGTGAAAAAGGGAGCCCGAGGTAGAGAAGGATCTACTAGAGTAAAAAGTTCCTAAGCGATCAAGGTGAGTGACAAAACGTTTGACTAAAACATTTTGACTAAAATGATTGATTTACAATGTTTTAGAGAAAGCATGTTTTAGAGAAGATTATTCTCATGCTAGCTAGTTTTACAAAGTGATTTCTAAGCAAACCATGAGTTATGTTTTAAACGCATGCATGTGTGGGAAGTTTGTTGAAAAGCTTTATAGTATCTTTAAAGCTATGTTTTTATATGTGTTATACTTAACATACTTTAAAAAAAGTCATTTATGACTAGTTTTACTTAAAACACGATACCGAAGGACATTTGAGAAGGTATCCGCCCAACTAGATACTGATGGAAATTTGAGAAGGTATCTATTGGTACTGAAGGACGTTTGAGAAGGTACCAAACCAATTGGATACTGAAGGACGTTTGAGAAGGTATCCTAGTAGCTCGATACTGAATAGACATTTGAGAAGGTATCTGAGCAAAAGTACCTAAGGTATGACGGTACTTAGTATGGCCACGTGCACGTAGGTAGATAGAGTCAGATTTTGAGCAAAAGGGTTCTCTCTTGACTAGCAGTTGCTGTTGGGATTATTTTTACCCACAGTGGGGTTATTCTTAACTGAGAAACAGTTTTACTGGTTTATGATTAAAACAGCTTTATATGCTTGGAAAATGTTTATACTGCAGTACAAGTACTGTAGAAGCTTATTTTTCAGTTTGAACTCTTTATTGACATTTTGCATGAGAATCAATTATCTTTCTTAAGTCACTCGCTAGGCTAGCAAGCTCACCCTGTTTTCAAATGTTTTCCTCNTTCTTAAGTCACTCACTAGGCTAGCAAGCTCACCCCATTTTTAAATTTTTTTCTTTCCCCCAGATAGCGGTCAAATCCTTAGAAGATAAGCTCTGTATCTGCTCTGCCACTAAAGGATAAAGATATTGTAACTCGTCTGTTAGGTGGTTACTTTAAATATTGTACACATGTTATAGTTATTCATATAGGGACTAGGGTTTTGGGCTTTGGGACTGTGAAACCCGAATTTCCAATTTTCCTACTTAAGCAGGTGATTATGGGATTAATTAGGAGAAAGTTAAATCCTATGTTGAAGAAAAAGGAAATTTCCAAGTGTTGAATAGATTTTCCTTGAGTAGCTTTGAGTTAAGCTTAAATCCCTGAAAATTGACTAAGTGTTGGACTAGGCATTGCTATGCATTGGCCACAAGATCTTGGAAAGAGTACTTAGGCAAAAGGAAAATTTGGAAATTTGGCTAAGTATAGAATGTTGTGTGGATGCGTTGGAAGGAGGAAAAATTTGAAAATTTGGCTAAGTATAAAAAGTTGTGTTAATGCATTGGAAGGGACCAATGGGTTGGAAGAAATTGTGTTGATGCATTGGAAGTGACCAAAGCGTTGAAGAAGTTGTGTTGATGCGTTGGAAAGGACCAATGCGTTGGAAGAAGTTGTGTTGATGCGTTGGAAGGATTGTTGGTGATGGCATGCGGCTAAATAAAGGAAAATGGAAGTGATGCATTGAACATCCAAGAGTTTGTGGACGCATATGAAGGATGAACTCATGGAAGATGTCATCCGGACATGTGGCTTGTTAGGAAGAATTCTTAAGCCTTAAGTAAAAGAGGTGGCAGCATAAGACATAAAAAGTTAAGGGCCATGCATTGGTGAAAGGAGTAGAAGACACATTGGGTTGTGCTGATACAAAGATTGCGTTCATGGTGTAAGGAAGAGACACTTGGTCATGCGGCCAAGTAGGAGGTGTCAGCCATGGAGCAATCTTGGATGCCTATAAATAGGACCAAAGACTTCATTCTTTAGATCACAACTCAAATAAATTTAAGAAGAGTGGGAAAGTTGAAGAAACCTTGTGTTAGAGCAAAATCCACGCGCTGGACATAGAAGTTCAAAGAGGACGCATTGGACAGTGAAGTATGAACAGCAGCATCAACTTGGAATGAGGAGTTCTCCCAGAATACTCATGCGTTAGATATGATTTCAAAGCCATCTGAAAGATAAAAGAGTCTAGTTTTCATGGTGGGCACTGCTAGAGAAGAAGCTCCAAGGAATTAGGCTGGAGAATGAGGAAAAGGCAGAAGGGTCGAGCTGTCGGGTAAGCTCGGCCAGTCTTAATGTTTTGATGATTCCGGACAAACCACGAAAAGTTATGAGCTAAGATTTATGGTAAGATTCCTGAGACATTTTAGAACATGTTTTCAGAAGGAAGTATCTTAAAATAAGTCTGGAACTATGAGTAATCTAAGCTGATATTTGAATCTGAAATTTAGGATTCAAAAGGGAAACCAAGGAAACATAAGGAACTTCAGAAAGGAAAGTTCCCAACCAACCAAGGTGAGTGGTTATTGTGTGTTGTATTGTTCATATGAATTCTATATATAGGTAAATATATATAGGGGATAATGTTAAATTGGTATGATCAGGGATATGTGTTTAGCTGATTGCTATGCTTGTTAAGATATTGCTTGTATGCTTGTGTTGGAAAGTAGATTTGTACCCGAGATATATAGTTAGCATGCTTGAAAAGGTACTTGGTGGGAAAATATAGTCGGCTTCGGTCGGCGAAAAATTATAGTTGGTGACGACCGATGAGAAATATAGTCAAGCTACTTAAGCATAGTTAGCGGGAAAATAGTCGATGTTCACATTGGCGGGATAATAGGGTACAGGGAAAGTTTCCACAGGAATTGTTGTTGTCTTAGTATACGTGTGAAAGTACTGGGGATGTTTATATTATGTGATAACCAGTGATCAAGCTGGGGTTGGTTGTTTTAACCAGCGGTCTAGTTGGGGATTGTTCAGCAATTGGGCTAGAAAATAATAATGAATTTGTGGTAATGTTCTTGTTGACTATGCATTGCTTTCCCAAAAATATATTTCTGTTGACAAAGTTATTTGTTATCTAAAGGCACCACTCACTGGGCTTTCTAGCTCATGTTTTCCATGTTTTATGTTTTACCCCCCCCCCCCCCAAGTAGCGGAAAGTGAGGAGTTTCAGGGTGCTACTACGGTCAAGGTCTGCCACATGCCATACACTTCTGGAGGGTTTTACAGTTGTTGTTGTAAACTTTGTTGTTGAGTTTTTTAGTTGTGTAAACGTTACATTGTTGTAATATAAAATGGGCCTACTTAATCAGTTGGTTGTTGAATTTATTCATTGGTATTAGGGTTATTTCTGCAAGAGTTATTAGGTAGTAAATGTCAGCCAAAGAGTTGATAACTGCTGCAGTAGCATCCCTCTCCTAGGCTGAGAGGGTGGTCTGGGGCGGGGTGTGACAAGGACTTATGAATCTAATGTTGTAATGACTCTAAACATGTTATGTTTCTAAATTAATAAATTTTTGGCCTAAAGACATTTCGTTGTGTATGAGTTATATATTGGTATCAGAGTTATTTCGCAACAGTTAGTAGGCAGTAAGTGTCAACAAAAGGGTTGATAACTACTGTCAGTCATGCCCTTTCCTAGGCTAAGAGGGTGGTCTAGGACGGGGTGTGACAGATTTTGCTCATCCTAATAATAATGCTTGCATTTGTGCTTGAGCTTCTTCTGTTGATGATAGGTGTAATCTTCAGGGAATTGTTCATAAACCAAGTAATGGAAGATGTCTGCATACTAGGGCAATTCTACTATGTGGAATAGCTACGCATCCAGGAATATGGCACTCACCTCAGATTCATTGCGGTCAACCTCGTGATTTTCCAATTTGGACAAGTGAACTGCAACTTGATTCTCTGTCCCCTTCCGATCAATTATTTCGATATCAAATTCTTGAAGGAGGAGAACCCATCTGATCAATCTCGACTTTGCGTTCTTCTTTGTCATTAAATATTTGATTGTCGAGTGATCAGTGTGGATGAGTACCTTGGTTCCCAACAAATATGCCCGAAATTTTTCGAACGCAAAAATCACAGCCAGAAGTTCTTTCTCTGTGGTGGTATAATTTATTTGAGCAGAGTTTAATTGGATCGCGCTTTTCAGCTTGCGTTAACGCATATTCTGCATAAAAGTACAAAAGTTAACTATTCTAATGCGATGAACGCATGCGACCGCAATGTTATAAACTTAATGCTTTTGGACGCAATCTAACATATTTTATCAATGAAAACCCTCATTGTTTAATAACTTAGCAATGTAATTATGTGCATTTCTACCTGTTATCACACCCCCAAATTTAAACATTGCTTCTCCTCGAGCATAAGTTAAATATCTCCTTTAGCAAGTCGACCGCAATTCTCTTTTCCTATATTTCTCAAAGATACTTCATTCAAATCCTATACACCAAAATTTCTTTAAGTCTTATTCAAGTCTCTTCTCAAAATATTTCTAAGACCTAGGGACTGCAAGTTTAACCTTCAAAATAAATTTACTAGCTTCCAAGACATCTCATGATTTATTTTAAAAAAAAACATTTTCCGCTGGGGTGTCGAATGTTTTTTATCCTTGCATATTTTTTGTATTATTATTTTTTTCTAACCTTGTGCTGATCCAAGTGCCTCGCCTTCGTTTTGGTTTGCCCCCACATGTGTAATACGAACAGCAAACTACGAGAGAATAAGCCCATTTTCTTGCTAGATCGTATAAGGAAAATGGGAACAAAGTGAGTCGAACTTCCTCGGTGGAGATATTCGGGAACACAAAAGTGTTGTAGACTTCTATGAAGCTCCGGAGGTGGGCGTGCGGGTCTTCGCCACGCCTCCCTCCAAACTGCCCAGCAGCCTAGATCATCTGCAACAATACCGGCTTCATTTCAAACCTCAATCCATCTAATGTCGGCCTCATGATTCCTAGAGAGAAATCATATAGGTTTGGTGATGCATAGTCCCTAATGGGCCATTACAATCGTTCGCTAGAAGGATGGGGTTGGTCGTTATATCATTCGCGTTTGCGGCCCTTGCTTCCGGTTGTTCCACCATTCTTGGGGTTCTGTCTTGTTGTTGGTGGTTGTCTCTTAATCGTCATCTGAACGTCCTCTAAATCTACGGGTCGTAATTCGCCAGAGATTGAGAGTCTACAAAGAAATTAGAAAAATTACTGTTAGCACATTGTTCTGCCGCAGTCCCCAACAACGGCACCAAAAACTTGATGCGTTATTTTATGATGTGGAATTATAGAGGAAATGCGATGATGAAATGCGATGATGAAAATGCGTTGAGCACTCAACTATTCTCAGTGGAATCCAAGTGTAAACCCCACTGAGTTTCCTGGTAAGTCTAGGGTCGAATTCAGGGACTTGGGAAAACAATATGCAGTGGTAATTTTCAAGAAAACTTTGCAGTAACCGAGAACTCAAATAGTTGTTGATTTTGTTTGTTACGGTAATAAAAATAAAGAAATGTGGCAGAGTTCGAAAAGAGTTGACAAACGGAAGATGCGATGAGTATGTGGTGAACGGGTTGAGAAGGATTTCGGCTACCACTTCCTAGGATGCGTTCATGCGATGCGATCATGCAACACACATACAATAGTAAACCATCTCTCGATGCGAATGCTATGGTTTCTAATGTTAGAATGCATGCAATATATGCGATAAGTCTATAGAACCTACACATAAGCCTTTATTCTTATTTATACGATGACAACTGACACACACTAATAAGGCGACCACATAATATCATACCTATCTCTAGGATGCATGCGATGCAGGTTGGCAAACAGAGCTTATCTCTAAGTCCCTATCTCTTGTTTATGCAGTTCTAATCTTGCTCTCTCAAGTCTAGATTCTACCTAACTCTCTCAAGTCTTAGGTTCTTTCTTTAGACTCTCTCTCGAGTAGATCTAAAGGGATGTTTAGCAAAGCATACAAAAAGATAATCGCAAGCAATGAATATCTTAAGTCATGTTAGCTTAGTTCATCTCAACCCATTCGAAAAGTTTAGCTACTCATGCGTGCTAAGAGAATGAACAGATGTAGAATAAGAACTTCCATTGTATAAATATAAAGATGAAGTACAAAATAACAATGCAAGTATAGAATAAAGAGCCTCGTAGCAATCTTTTGCTTCCCTGACTTTTACACTGTCTTTTCTACTCTTGTTCAATAGATAATCTCGCTCTCTCGAGAGTCGGTCTGCTCTCTGCTTCTATGCCTCTGGGTTCTCTCTCAGTTGTCCTAAGCGATCTTCCGCCGTATCGGCTCTTCTCTTGCTCCGCCTTAAAATAAAAGGGAAAACTATGGACAAGGCTAAACTATGGAGAAAATTTTCTAAGTATCTGAACTCTCCTTTTATGAAGGATTCCTTCTATATTTATAGAGCTTCAGGGTGAAGGCGGCTTCTTTCTTATGATTGCATAGATGGGATGGCTTTAACTCCCTGACTGATGCACCGAATATTTGTCACCAAAAAGCTGAGTGTACTTGTTATTGTTAGTGGTTATCAACTTAATTCAAATTCGACCGTCATCAGCTTTCCGTCCCATCGTGATTAATTATGCTTTTCATCTAGATGCGCCCACAAAGTTGCGCCGGCTCTATGCGGTAATCCTTCTTGAGCAGATGCATGCGAACACAAATCACCGAAAAGAAACACATATCACTGCAAAGCATTGCGGTAATGGTACGCTCGATCATTGAATTCTTGAGATCGCGCTTTTTAGCCTGCGTTAACGCATATTCTGCATAAAAATACCAAAGTTAATTGTTCTAATGCAATGAACGCATGCAACCACAATGTTATAAACTTAATGATTTTGGACGCAATCTAACATATTTTATCAACGCAAACCCTCATTGGTTAATAACCTAGCAATGTAATAACGTGCATTTATGCCCGTTATCACACCCCCAAATTTAAACAATGCTTCTCCTCAAGCATAAACTAAAGACCTCCTTTAGCAAGTCGACCGCAATTCTCTATTCTTTTATTTCTCAAAGATACTTCATTCAAATCCTATACACCAAAATTTCCCTAAGTCTTATTCAAGTCTCTTCTTAAAATATTTCTAAGACCTAGGGACTGCAAGTTTAACCATCAAAAGAACTTTACTAGCTTCCAGGACATCGCATGATTTATTTCAAAAAAACTTTTTCCGCTGGGGTGTCGAATGATTTTTATCCTTGCATATTTTTGGCATTATTATTTTTTTCTGACCTTGCGCTGATCCAAGTGCCTCGCCTTCGTTTTGATTTGCCCCCACGTGTGTCATTCGGACATCCAACTACGAACAATGTGTTCTTTCTCATACTAAACTCATAACTATTTGGCAGCGGAGTTGCGGTCATTTATTTATGCATTGATCCTGGTGACTTACTTTCATTTTGGCTTGCCACCACGTGTGTCATGCAGACATCCAACTATGGGTAAGTGCCTTTCACAACTTCACTTTTATCAACATGGATTTCCCCATTGCATTGATAGTGGAGTTGTTATTCTAAATTTTTTTAAAAAAAATAGAAAGGTCAAAAATGAATACCTCACCCCCCAAATTTAAAATGCGGCAATGTCCTCATTGCCAAAAGATTGAAAGAAGTCATGCGATGTTCTTAGGAAGTTTGGGAAATGGTCAGTTTGAAAGAAAACTAACAAACCATTATCTTTTAGAAATATTTCATAAACTAACAAACCATTATCTTTTAGAAATATTTCATGAAGTGACTATCTTAAAATTAACTTTGGTGCGGTAATCAAATTTAGTATGCTTGATAAACTTACCAAAGTTAAAATACCACTATCATTCTAGTATATACGAAAAGAATAGAAGCATGTGTTTCATCATTGAAATCATAAATGGTAAAGAGACAGCGTGCGGTAACTTACTAAATTTATCCATGTCAAATGATTGCGGTAATCAAAGAGAATGCGGTGATAAACTTTCAAAACTAAAAAACAATGCGATAGTGAAAAATTTGAAATAAAGTTAAGGAAGAATACAACCCCCAAATTTGCATTGTCGCTCGCATTGTGTGTTGATGCATCCTTCTTTGTGGTGATCTATCTTCTTTGGATTGCAGTGATGGAGTAAGATAAGTTGCTTCTTTGTGTAACGCCTCCGCAATCACTCGACTCGATCATTTGCAAGAAAACATCAAGAGGGTCGAATGTTTTTTTTTATTGAAAGAAGTAAAAAAAAAAAACAGATATGCGATAATAGATGATAACAAGATGATAAAAGTTCATGAAGTATTGATGCAGGAAAAAGGATATTCAAAAGGATTGCGTCCCTGATGAGGTTGAGTTATATAGTAACTCAGGGACTGCTTATTCCAGGCTGGTCTTTTCACGTCCATGGTGGCTTTTCCCTCTTTTCTTTGTCCTCTAGGATCTTGACTGCCTTAATTTAGAGCTTTTCCCCATGGATGTTCATTATGATCTCCCTTGCGCATAATCAATTTGAGCGCGACCGGTCGAAAGGAAAGGTCGTCCCAATATGACGGGTGCATCTTCGTCCGCTTTATAATCCAAAATGAGAAGTCTGCCGGCAAGATGAATTTATCAATTGAGATTGCGGCATTTTTTCTACTCTCTTCAGGATGTATTCGGGATCTGTCTGCAAGCTGAAGAGTCACTGTCGTGGGCATGAGTGTGCCAATACCCAATCGTTTGAAGATTGATAATGGCATTAAGTTTATGCTTGCCCCAAGATTACATAGTGCTTGGCCACTGTTAGACCCCTCCAATGGAGTATGGTATCGTGAAGATTCCTGGGTTGCCCCATTTTTTATGGGAACATAACATTTGTGTGTGCGGCCACTGTTGCGATCTTTCTTCATCATTTTGTTTTTTCTTCAATCTTTGCAGAGATGGTGGTAGCTGGACTTCTTCTATCTCATGTTCTGAAGGCTTGAGGGTGGACACAACTTCGGGGTTATTTTCTTGGGCTTTTCCGAACTATAGGGCACGGGTCTTCGGTTGTCACCACATTCAAGTTGGTTGCGATGGGTTCCTCCCTTACTTCCGCAATCATGTTGTCGCTTAACAAGGAAACTGCTAAGCATTGTTCCTTCCTAGTACCCCCACATTGCGAGGAAGCTCAGTTGAGCTCGGCAATGCTCCTTGTGTCTATTTTCAGCTTGCCCGCAATTTGCCTAGTTGAATTTCGAGATTTCTAATGGATGTTGCTTGATTCTGAAGCACTGATTCGTTTTTCTCGATGTACATCTTCAACAAGCTCTCTAAGACTAAGATTATGGTGTTTGTGACCTGCTAGCTTGACTATTCGTTGGACCGTTGTTTTGCGGGAAAAATCCGGGTGGCCCTCCTTTTTGCGCCACTGGTTGGAAGTTTTGTTGTTAATTTTTCCACGCAAAATTTGGGAGGTTTCTCCACCTGGTTAATGTATCGGAATAGGGATTATTCTTTATGAAGTATATTGACTGCAAGTTTGCTGGGAATTCCTCCATCGAATGAGCATCTCCGTAAATGACACAACTTGCGGTCATTTGGGCAACTGCATTGACCCGCCCTTTCTTTGCTCCCGTGTTATTAATTGCGATGCCTTGTATTAACTCATCATCGCAGACATTTGATTCCGTAGGGATGCGACGGCCCCGTTGTTTGCGTCATTATCTTTTATTCTTAATCTTTGATCGCTTTCCTGCCAATCCTCGTGATTTTTGGAAATGCGATCAAGTATACTCTTTGCCTCCTCATATGTTTTGTCTAGCAGACCACCAGCGACTACCACATTGGCAGTGGTCTACAAAAAGGAGTTCAATCCTTGGTAAAAAATATCCATTTGTAGGCAGTCTGGTAAGCCATTATGTGGATAGTCTCTTACCAGCCGCTTGAACCTTGCCCATGCATCGCTGAGCGATTTGTCATCTTCTTGTTCAAAATTTGTTATTAATTTCCTTCTCTTAGCATTCTCGGTTGGTGGGAAATACTTCTTCATAAACTTTTCGACGACTTGTTTCCACAAGGTTATCTCCCTTGGTTCGAGAGAATAAGCTCATTTTCTTACTTGATCAGATAAGGAAAATGGGAACAGAGTGAGTCGAACTTCCTCAATGGAGATATTCGGGAACATAAAAGTGTCGCAGATTTCTATGAAGCTCCGGAGGTGAGCGTGCGGGTCTTCGCCATGCTTCCCTCCAAACTGCCCAGCAGCCTGGATCATCTGCAACAATACCAGCTTCATTTCAAACCTCGATCCATCTAATGCTGGCCTCATGATTCCTGGAGAGAAATCATAGAGGTTTGGTGATGCATAATCCCTAATGGGCATATTACGATTGTTCGCCAGAAGGATGGGATTGGCCATTACACAGTTCACGTTTGCGGCCCTTGCTTTCGGTTGTTCCGCCATTCTTGGGGTTCTATCTTGTTATTGGTGGTTGTTCGTCATCTAAACGTCCTCTCAATCTTTGGGTCATAATTCGCCAGAGATTGAGAGTCTGCAAAGAAATTAGAAAAATTACTGTTAGCACACTGTTTTGCTGAAGTCCCCGGCAACGGCGCCAAAAACTTGATGCGTTATTTTATGATGTGGAATTGTGGAGGAAATGCAGTGATGAAATGCGATGATGAAAATGCGTTGAGCACTCAAGTTTTCTCAGTAGAATCCAAGTGTAAACCCCACTGAGTTTCCTGGTAAGTCCAGAGACGAACTCAGAGACTTGAGAAAACAATATGTGGTGGTAATTTTTCAGGAAAACTTTGCAGTAACCAATAACTCAAATAGTTGTTGGTTTTGTTTGTTGCGGTAATAAAAATAAACAAATACGGCGGAGTTCAAAAAGAGTAAATAAACAGAAGATGCGACGAGTATGCAGTGAACGGGTTGAAAAGGGTTTCAGCTAACACTTCCTAGGATGCGTTCATGCGATGCGATCATGCAACACACATACAATAGTAAACCATCTCTCGATGCGAATGCTACGGTTTCTAATGTTAGAATGCATGCGATATATGTGATAAGTTTATAGGACCTACACATAAGCCTTTATTCTTATTTCTGCGATGACAACTGACACACACAAATAAGGCGACCACATAATATCATACCTATTTCTAGGATGCATGTGATGCGGTTTGGCAAACAGAGTTTATCTCTAAGTCCTTATCTCTTGTTTATGCAGTTCTAATCTTGCTCTCTTTAGTCCAGATTCTAACCTAGCTCTTTCAAGTCTTAGGTTCTTTCTTTAGACTCTCACTCGAGTAGCTCTAAAGGGATGTTTGGCACAGCATACAACAATATAATCGCAAGCAATGAACATCCTAGGTCATGTTATCTCAGTTCTTCTTAACCTATTCGACATGTTTAGCTACTCATGCGTGCTAAGAGAGTGAACAGATGTATAATAAGAACTTCCATTGTATAAATATAAAGATGAAGTACAAAATAACAATGCAAGAATAGAATGCAATCTCTTGCTTCCCAGACTTTTACACTATATTTTCTTCTCTTGTTCAAAAGATAATCTCACTCACGCGAAAGTCGGCCTGCTCTCTACTTCCACCCCTCCGGGTTGTCTCTCGAGTGTCCTGAGCGATCTTCCAGTGTATCGGCTCTTCTCTTGCTCCGCCTTAAAATAAAAGGGAAAACTATGGACAAGGCTAAAATATGGAGAAATTTTTCTAAGTATCCGAACTTCTTTTCGGAAGGATGCCTTCTGTATTTATAGAGCCTCAGGTTGAAGGTGGCTTCTTTCTTATGATTGCACAAATGAGATGACTTTAATTCCCTGACTGATGCACCGAATATTTGTCACTAAAAAGCTGAGTGTACTTGTTATCGTTAGCAGCTGTCAACATAATTCGGATTCGACCGTCATCAACTTTCTGTCCCATCGTGATTAATTATGCCTTTCACCCAGATGCGCCCACCAAGTTGCACCTGCTCTATGCGACAATCCTTCTTGAGAAGATGTATGCAAACACAAATCTCCGCAAAGCCTTGCAGTAATGCTGCGCTCGACCATTGAATTCTTGATATCGCGCTTTTCACCCTGCGTTAACGCATGTTCTGCATAAAAATACCAAAGTTTACTTTCCAATGTGATGAACGCATGGGACCGCAATGTTATAAACTTAATGCTTTTGGACGCAATCTAACATATTTTATCAACGCAAACCCTCATTGTTTAATAACTTAGCAATGTAATAACGTGCATTTCTGCCCATTATCAAGCACCTATACTAAAAAGAATGAAGCTTCAAAGGAGGAAATCGAAAAATCTAGTTCCATTCAATGTTGGAAGTGCAAAGGATTTGTGCATACGAGCAAAGATTGTGTCAATAAAAAAAGTCATGGTCATAAGAAATGCAATTATTGATTCGGAAGATGAATGTGATGAACAAGATGGCCAACTTGAGGAAAAATCCGAAGCCTTTGATGATGAGTACATTGAAGAAGGTAACGTCATATCCTTAGTTGCAAGAAGAGTACTTAATGTGCAAATCAAGGAGGAGAAAGTTGAAAATCAAAGGGAGAACTTATTTCACATAAGGTGCTTGATTGATGGAACCCCATGTAGCTTGGTGATTGATAGTGGAAGTTGCATAAATGTAGTAAGTAGTTTTCTTGTAAAAAGATTCCAACTCACTACTCGTCCACATCCAAAACCATATAAACTTTAATGGTTAACAAACAAAGGAGAATTAAAGGTAAACTCCCAAGTTCTTATTTCTTTTACTTTGGGAAGTTATAAGGATGAGGTTCTTTGCGATGTAGTACCTATGCATGTTGGTTATATGTTATTGGGCCGACCTTGGCAATATGATAGAGAAGTCACATATGTTGGTTTGTTGAACAAGTACACATTTACTTTGAATGGGAAGAGGTTTACTTTGCTTCCATTATCTCCATATGAAGTACAATGCAATCAAGTGAAATTAGAAAAGAAAAGAAAATAATTTGAGGATCAAGAGAGGAGAGAAGAAAGTAAGTTAAAGGAGAAGAGCGAGAAAAAAGAGAAAAGTGAGTGGCAAAAGGTGAGTGAAAACCAAGAGAGAAAAAAGAGTGATTTTGAGGAAAAAAGAAAGAGTGTGAGTTTGGTTATGAGAAAAGGGGAAGAGAGGAATATGTTTTCATTCGAAGCACCAAACTTTGTACTTACGTGCAAATGAATGTATTTAATAACTGAACCTAACTATAATGATTGTTTGCTTAGTTCTTTTAAATCTCTTTTGCAGAAATTTAATGACATGTTTCCACATGAAGATGAACCTATGCGTCTACCTCCTTTAAGAGGAATTGAGCACAAAATTAACTTCATACCTGGGGCAACGCTTCCAAATATGGTGGCCTACAGGACCAATTCAATCAAGACCAAGGAAATTCAAAGGCAAGTGGAAGAACTCATGGACAAAGGTTATGTTCAAGAAAGCATGAATCCTTGTTCGGTTCGAGTCATTTTAGTGCCCAAGAAAGATGGAACACGTGTGTGTTGATTGTCGAACTATCAACAAAATAACGATAAAGTATCGACATCCTATTCCTAGATTAGATGGCATGCTAGATGAATTACATGGTGCAAACTTGTTCTCAAAAATTGATCTCAAAAGTGGTTACCATCAAATTCGAATGCATGTGGGAGATGAGTGGAAAATGACTTTCACAACAAAATTTGGTCTTTATGAGTAGTTTTTATGCCATTTGGTCTTACTAATGCACCAAGTACTTTTATGAGGCTAATGAATCATATTTTAAGAGAATACATTGGAAAATTTGTTGTGATATACTTTGATGATATTCTTGTTTACCCTAAAAATTTGAATGAACATATGTTGCAAGTCAAGACAATTTTGCTTAAACTTAGAGAAGAAAAGCTTTATGCCAATTTCAAAAGGTGTAGTTTTTTTCTAGACCAAGTCAATTTCATAGGATTCATGGTTGGAAAGGATGGGGTGAAAGTTGATGAAGACAAGGTCAAGGCTATTCCAGAGTGGCCAACACCCACCAATGCAACCGAGGTGAGATCTTTTCATGGTTTGGCTAGTTTTTATAGAAGGTTTATTAAGGATTTCAGTAGCTAGCCTCACCATTGAATGAACTTATGAAAAAAAATGTGAAATTTGATGGAAAGAAAAGCAAGAAAATGCATTCAATGAATTAAAAGATAAATTGACTAATGTACCTTGTCTTGCTTTACCTAACTTTGACCAATCTTTTGAAATTGAATGTGATGCAAGTGGGATAGGGATTGAAGCTATTTTGATGCAAGAAAAGAGGTCAATCGTGTTCTTTAGTGAGAAGCTAAATGGAGAACAACTTAGCTACCCCACATATGATAAGGAATTTCACTTGTAAGGGTTTTGCAAGTTTGGCAACATTACTTGTGGCCAAAAGAGTTTGTCATCCGCACGGATCACGAAAGCTTGAAGCACCTCAAAAGCCAAACAAAGTTGAACAAGAGGCATGCTAAATGGGTAAAGTTCATTGAGACATTTCCATATGTCATTCATTACAAGAAGGATAAGGATAATGTGGTGGCTCATGCATTATCAAGAAGCTGTTTCAAGAGCAGAATATCTAAAAAATTTGCATAAAGAAGTCAAAGAAAGGATTGAAAAGAAGAATCAAAAGCTTGTTAATAGCAAGAACCAAGAGAGAAAGAAAATGATTTTTAAACCTGATAATTGGGTTTGGGTTCATCTACGAAAGGAAAGGTTTCCAGATCAAAGGATGTCTAAACTTCAACCAAGAGGAGATGGTCCATTTCAAGTAATAGAGTGGGTCAATGATAATGCCTACAAATTGGATCTTCGAGGTGAGTACAACGTAAATTCTACTTTCAATGTGGCTGATTTGACTCCTTTTGATGTAGGGAATGAAGACCCTGATTTGAGGACAAATCCTTTTTAAAAAATGGAGGATGATGTGAATTCAACCATTGAACTATTACATGTACCTAAAGGACCAATTACAAGGAGTAAGGGAAAGAAGATTCAAGAGGCATTCACACTACATCTTCAAAAACTAGAAAATTCACAAGAACCGACAAATAATTTTGAGACCAAAGTTTTATATAATGTTAGCTCAATGTGTCAAGAAGAGAATGACATGAAGATGGCATGGAAAAAGTCCTATAATTTGGAAGACGATACGGTGGTAAGAAGAAAAAAAAAGTGTACAGATTTTGTGAAGAAAATGTTGTCAAGTGTGCACTGCATGGGAAAATGTGATGTCAAACCTTGTCAAACATGCATAACTACTTTGCCACCTTCTAGAGGAGATATTTAAGGCAATTTGAAGACTTTCTACATTCCTAGTTTTGCATTTTGACTTATAATTTAGTATGCAATTAAGTTTCAAGTTTCTAGGTGTTATTTTCTACAATTTGCAATTAATTGTATTTGAATGACTTGAGTTTCTTGGTCTATTCACGACCATTTGGCCTATAAAATGGCTTGTAATGTTCTTCAAAAGTCAAATTATCAATAATGTGCTTATTCAACCCTTTGGTGTTGTTTTTTTTCTTTCAAATCTTGTTTTAAATTTGATATTTAAATCAATTCATTGGATTAGTCTTGATCAAGCTAATTCTGGAGTGAGTTGTCTTAGGATCTAAGAGTGACCATCATAGATTCTAAGTTCGATCTAAGTGGCTTTCTTTGTGAGTATTTGCAAGGATCCTAGAAGGATCTCTAGCTTTGCATCCAACAAGCATCATAGGCACTTATCAAGCAATCACAAATGGATTTCAGAAGATCATTTGACCCCAAAGTAAGTTCACAATGAAGAATTGAATATTAAGTATATTCCAAATCCAAAAACTAGAAGAACCCATGAAGCACATTAGTAAAGTATCTCAAATTTTTAGCACGTAACAATGAACTGAACAAATTAATGGATTAGGGTTTTGACAACAACTATCTGTTCTTGAAATCTTCAAAATTTGGAAAATCGCTAAAACAAAGATTCGATATACTTACTCTTCTCCTTAAATATACATGCAAGATTTTCTATATTCAAAATACCAATTTTTAAGGGATCACAAACTGAAATTGAATTTATTTTAAAAACACTATTTTGTTTAGATTATTAAAAGGATGGTAAAAGAATAGGCAAAACAGAATACGAGTAGTGTCTGATTGCGTGTTGCAAGGATAATTGGAAGAAAGCCCAAGAAAATCAAATCAGTACACTTTTTAAGCAGTGACGAGGAGGTACATTTGTCTTTTCAATAAGAAGGTTGTTTTATGTATATTATATACAATAGATTATAGAAGCAATTTTATATAACCAAAGTGTAATTATTTAGTTGTAAGTTGTATAAATAGAACTATGAGTTGATTGTTTGCATTGGCAAGACTTTTAGTTGAAAGAAATAGCAAGAAAAGACAAGCTAAGAAAAGAGAAAAGAGTGAAACGATCCTTTATGTAAACGAAACACCTAAAAGGACAAAAACAAATTCAAAGGTAACTGAAGTTTCATATTTCTTCATATAACAATTGTTAAATAGATGCCTTGAATTCATGTCTACATTGTTTTGCAAAATGAAAAAGCGCCAACAAAGGGTAAAAGAAAGACAAGATTAAGTAGTATCGACAAATATGAAGAAGATATTGAAGAAAAAAATGTATGAATATAATAGAATTAAATCATAATTATGTTCAAATTGAATCATTCTAATATGAAAGTAACATGGGACGAGAAAATTGAGGAAACAAAAAATCAAGAACACGCAAAAGAATATGTTCAAATTGATCACAATGAGAAGATTAAAGGGCCATCAAATAGCCACGAAGAAATAACATCACAGCCAGAAGACTCCCCCATTGAAGAAAATAAATAAAAAAAAGTAATGTTTCTCAAGTGAATTTATAAAATAGTTTGATGTATACAAAATTCTAATAGAATGTTAATCCTTAAAGGCAATCATTAATAAGGAGAATAAAAAAGGAAATAAGACAAGATGGAAAGCTTGAAAAGTTATTACAGTTGAAGAAAGTAGTGAGGTTTGTACTACATACAATAATTTTTATATAACTAATAATTTTGTTAATTGTATATTAGAGACCAAGTATAAACTACAAATATGGTGTAATGTGACTGGCTGGATGTAAATAAATTTAAGTTATGGTTTGATATGACTAGTCATGATGAAATATAAATAAGGATAACATAGTATTGTTGTATGTTTTATGATGAGAATAATATAATTACACCTTAATTAATTTGTCAGATTAGCACATTCCTATAACAAAACCAATATACTATTGAATGATATATTTATCAAACCTTTTATAGAATATAATAACATTATAATTTTATAACACAAGTGTTTATTATGAGTTTTTTTTTAGGATGCATTATATTTAATGCCAAAATCAATGCGGGATGAACCCTTATGGATAAATCTACTAGGAAAACCAGAGGTAATTGAGGTACTCAAGGATAGACTTGTAGGACTCCTTCTAGAAAAATTTAAAGAAACTCTATTTGGTCACTTCCTTGACTTCTCCATAACAAATCAGTCTTCCTAACTCTTGATGCACTTGATTCAGAGACAATACAAGCCTAGATCTTACTCACAATTAAACTTCTTAATAAGAGGTAGGGTGTTAAAATTTGGTCTTAGACAATTTGTTCTAATTATAGGCCTAAATTGTAGACCCTTGGCTAACATAGATAGCAAGAACATTAAAGGGTATGGTCATATTAGAGACTTGTATTTTGAGGGAGAAAGCAGTTATTGGAAGGTTTGTCAATCTAAGCTTTATGGTTAGTAAGGGTGGTTCCAAAAGTGACCAACTAAAAATGGCCCAACTATATTTCCTGGATAGTTTCCTTCTGCCAAAAAAGGATACTATATATTTAGACATCAACCATATCTTGATGGTGGATGATGAGGAGCTTTATAGAAATTATCCTTGGGGTAGGTCGACCTTTGACCTTTTGGTTGACGTGATGCATAATATCGTCGTATCTGCTAAGTGTGCTACAAGATTGACATTAGAAGGATCTGTCTTCCCAATCCTAGCATCGGCACATGAAGTCATACCTACCCTTAGTACTAGACAAACTGCTTTGAAAGGAGAGTTAATATGAACCTATCAAGAATAATAAATTGGGCTGTTGGTAGCCAACCAAAATGGAAGGACTTGAAGAAGAAGGTTTTCGATTCACCCGAGGTAACATTAAATTACATACATATTGCATAACAATCTAAGTAATAAAATGTTTACTAACAGTTTTTGTCTCTTTATTATGTTTTGTAGATCGAAATTTGTCCACACTTAGCCACTCCAAAAGAAATAAAAATGTCATGGTTTGAGCCATTCCTAGAAGAAGAGAAAAAAGTAACTCAAGAAGTTGAATTGGAACTTCCAAAGGAAAAATAAAAAATGCATGTAATGGACCTCATAATTAATAGAAGCCTACACAAATCAATAGACACCAAATATATTACAGAGCGATTAGAGAGGATGGAGAAACATCCAGAGGTGATGAATCAAACAATCAATGAAAATCAACAGGTTGTCATGAAGAATCAAGATTCTCTGAGGCAACAAATGGTTGAATTGATGGAAAAATGAACCTGATATTGGAACAAATGAAAGCCAACACTTATATCCTTTGGTATGCTCTTATGACTATCAAACACAATCACAAAATCATTTTGTTCACCAAAAGCAGCTTTTAAATGTTGGAAAAACCAACACCATGAATCATTATTCACTGAGTCAACAATAAAAAATGCAAGGGGAACAATTAATGAATTACTATATAATGTACACGTAGGTAGTATAGTACCAAAAAAATGTTCTTTAAAGTTGCACAGTCAACTGATATGATTGAAAAGCAATACTCCCATGCATGAATTGAAGCAACAAAAGACATAAAATAGTACTTGAATATACCATCATCATTTACATCTCGTGCTGTATAAGTTCCTATTAAAAAAATTAAAGACAAGAGTAAGCATAGGTCATTAACTGTATTTTACATTATATAAGTATAATGTATCATTAAATTTAATTATACTGTAATAGTTATTCAAAACCCACCTGGATCTTTTTCAATCAAAGCATTAGAGAGTATAGGCAGCAAGACATATGATGACTCTTGAGTATCCCGAATTGAATTTAATGCAAGCTCATGACCTCTCCATGCTTTATCAAAACTAACATTTACCCCATGTTGCCTTTCATGAAACTTATGACATCACATGGACGATATGGGGTCATTGGATTCATATTTAAAAAAGACTTCATACATCAGATACTATTTATTAAATCGCATGATTATGAGCATCCTTAACAATGTCAATAGAACATTTATGAAAATCGTAACTTTACGAACAATCCATAAATCACTTTTTTTTAAAAAAAAAAAAAAAATAGACGACTTGAGATACCAACTGGAATAAGGGTCTTTACAACAAAATTCAGGAGACATTTGATTTGAGCGAGTAGTCTTAAGTTCAAGACTATGTTTAATAGCAAGCAAGTATATAACTTTCTATAATGCATCATTGTTGTTAAAAATAGAACCTTCCTCAATGATGATGTCTTCAGGACACTAATCCAAATCTACTAAGTCAATGATATCAGGTGTGTTATTTGAGGTTTTCGACAAGGAAGCTATTTCATTGTTGTTGGACCCAATATATAATGTAATTGTAGAATTTGATTGACGAGATAGAACATGGTCAACTACAATACAAACATCATTATAGGAGGAATCTAAAACAAAAGACAACAATCGGTCTTTCATGATTCTAATCACATTAGGATTTTTGCAACTATCCCGATACATTGTTAACCAAGAAATAATATATTCAGAAGTTGGAAAAGCCTTAGATTGGATTAGATCGACAAAATGTTTAAAATATGTTTTTGAAGCAATAGAAACTTCAATAAATTGGAAGTCATGATAGTAGTTATTTTCATCTCACTTACCATTGAACAAAACTCTTAATCGTTTAACAGCCATAAGAAGAAACGTTCAAAGGATGAAGAAAGCTAGGGCTACGTGTTGTATTCTAATATTTTATGTTTGAAACAAAAGGATAATAAATATAATGTTCAAAATAATTTTAAATCTGTAAATCTTGATTAAGTTTAATAGAAATAATGATGTTAGTTGGCGTTGAAAGTCTGCTATGATATATAGTTGAGCAATTAATTAGTCTCGTTAATACAAATATCAAATTAATTATACTGCAATTAAAAGAGACGATAAGGAAACTTTAGGATTTCCAAAAGTTTGACTCACGTGATATCCATGCATTTTGCTATAATTCAAAAGTACTCCACCTTTTTCCAAATGATAGTGTAATGATTGTTATATACCTGATTATTCCATGAATTTTTATGGAGAATCATTGCAATTGCAACTTGGATTTTAATCCCAATTTGGATTTGGAAAATTTCCCACCGGAAATTTTCAGTTGGATCTACTATACTAACAGAGTCAGGAGAAGAAAGCTTCACTTTATCACCTCAAACTCGAGTACGAGTTCCTTTTTTTAAGTCGGCGTGAATGATGAGGATAATTATATGATAATTAGTATATTTAAGTTTAATATTTGTTTAATTGTTAATTTAGTTTAATTAGTATTTAATTAGTATTTTACAATTAGCTAGTTATTGTTCATATTGCTTTGCAAGGTTGTAAACAACCACTTTAGGGTTTGTAATATAAAGCTTTTGATTATCATTTCTAATGTAGAACTTTGGTCTTTTTAAGAGCGGTTCTCACATTTAGAGATGGATTTCCCTAACTTGGCTATGGATATGGCCTGAATACATTTCCTGCTGCAACAAACTTCTAGCATTTTAAATTTTCATATTTTATAATTCAAGTGTTTAACTACCCTTTTTGTTAACATGCCTCATGTGCTAACTCAACAACAATCTTCAACTTAATCTAAATAACTCTCTTTAACAAAGTTAATTGGGGTTGATGCCTTAAATCTCGTGGGTTCTGTAGTTTATAATTGTAATATACAAAAATTTATTTATTTAATAAAATCTTAGGAATTTTATTTGGTAGCATCAACCCACAAAACCAATAAACTAACATCTGAGGTTATCTTTTGTAGCTTAAACATGTATATAGAGACATACAGGTGCATCATATTTAAGTGATAACCTAAATGGTTTGTAGTAGATGGATAAGGTTGAGTACCTTATCCTTGTAACACAACAAATACGACTCGTTTCGTAGATGTTATAATTGTTGTAAAGTGCTAGAAATGATCTGATTCTTACCATTCATGTAGAGACATGTAAGCGGGGGTGTTCCATACAAAAAGATTTGTATAAGACTTGGCCATAAAATGAATAGTCTCATTATATAAAGTTATTAATAATAGAGACTTACATTTCACCAAGATGACCATAGGTGACATGAACTGAAACCTGAGTAAGTTGTGAACTCCGCCTATGAAGCCAGTACTTTGATTTGCATGGGTAAGAGTGGCCAGATCGTCAACTCAATACACCTACCATTTTGGAGATTCGTCTGATTGGGGAGCCGGGAACACAACTACACAAGATAGAATTCACTCATTCCCTATTGTCGGGGTAAATAGATAAATTACTTCCTTAAAGGCTGATTCTGTTGTTTGAACAATGTCACGCGACACCCTCTCTTGGTCCAAGAGGGGTTTGGTCATAGTTGGACTATGATTTATTGTTCATTAGAGGGATCAATGGTACTTAAGGACTTAAATGTAACTATAGGAATATATCCTATATTTTGAGAGAAATTAAATTAGTGAAGGGTCATTGCTCTGTTGACTGGTTATATTTAATGAACACATGAATATATCTATAATGCAAATAGTGCAATTGTCGATCTTTAATGGAGTGACTAATAGTTAATAGATGTTGGATAATTTAATTAAGAGTTTAATTAATTATCCAAGTATCGTTGGAGCTTCAATCTATATGTGCATAAGGTCCTCTCTATAGCTCAACTGGGATTATTGAGTATTAATTTTTTTAATTGTTCAAATTAATTGAGGGAATTAATTATATATGATATCATTAATTTAAATTAATTATATGTGATACAGTTAATATAATGTATTTGATACATTATAATATAAAGTTTATTTGGAGAGAAATTAAATATTTTAATATGATTCAAATATTAATGGTATAGATTATTCATATAATTAAATTTAGTATAAATGAGATTTATATTAAATACCATAAATGATTAAGACAATTCAAACAATAGGTCATTTTGTATTTGATACAATTTAAAAACTATATGTTATACTATATATAACATGTAGTATAATATATATTATATAATAAAGTGGTGATTATATAATTATATATTTTTAATTAAATTAAAATCGTTTTAATTTAATCTGAATTTAATAAAAGGAAGGAGTTATAACTCCTTCCCCTGGTTTTTCCCTCTAATCACGTACGTGGGAATGGGAGGTTAAATGAGATCTTCTTCTTTCTTTTCCTTCTCACACAGAGAAAGTCTTAGGGTTACTCATTAGTCTTGATCTCCCAATACTCTCTCTCACAAACATGCCAAAATTCCTCTCCCAAAAATTAGCAAAACTCACACCTCTTGCTAATTCTGAACCCCTACGGAGAATACAGAGGATTATCTCTTGATGGTGGCTATTTTGGGTTGTATTTGTTCATAATCAATTGAAGAGTTTGTGACTGGATTGAGAAGGAATTCGTGAAGTTTTTGGCTTCAAGGCTAAATTATTTCTAACCTTAATTCCTTCTTTAAAAGCATGTTGTAATTTTTCTCTATAATTTGCATAATTTTGGAATTTCTGTCTTTTCAGTTCTGTGAGATTTGAGAATTGGGATCGAATCCCACTTCAGTTATGGACCTCGCAGTCCTTCAGTTAAATCTTGATTCCAATCTTAAGCATTTACCTACTTAACTGGCCCGTCTTCTTTATTATCAACTTAAATTTTTCTTAAATTTGAAATTAGAAACTCCAAAGAAAAAGTTGTAGAAGTCCTTACAATTACATCTGAACTTAAGTGGCATAAAATATTACTTTGAAGTCTTGAGGTGGACCATTCTTTTGCCATAAATTTATTTTGTGATAGCCAATCAATATTATATCTCACTCAAAATCCAGTTTTTGCATGAATGCACAAAACACATCAAAGGTAATTGTCATTATGTTTGCGACGCTGTTCAAAATGACACTATGTGTACATATCATATTTCTACTAACGAACAACTTGCAGATATCTTTACAAAAATTTTAGGAAAATAACGATTTCTTTCTCTTCTTCATAAAACGGATATTTGTGATCCTCATGCATCACTGATGGAAGGTATTAGGAGATATATTCATGTTTATCTTGTACATATTTTCCTTATTTAATGTTCGTTGTATTTTAAGTTTACCAAATTATACGTTGTTAATATTTGCATATATGCTTCATGAGAAATCAAGAAAACAGCTTTCCTGACATTGTTTCTCAACATCTCCGAAAAACTAAATTATTGAAATTATATTTAAAAAAAAATAAATGAAATATAAATTTGAAAAATCATATACCCAACAACTACCCAAATAACTAATGGACGGGTATCATACATTTTCTTTTATGTTTTCATAAAAATAAACTAAACATTCAATCTATTTGATCCCCTCCCATTGAATTCATTAATAATTTGTTCAGTTTCTTGTTGCTTATCCTTTGTGGAATCATCGTCGTATACTGCTATTGTTCACTGTAAATAAATTAAACATTCAATCTATTTGATCCCCTCCCGTTGAATTCATTAACAATTTGTTCAGTTTCTTGTTGCTTATCCTTTGTGGAATCATCGTCGTATACTGCTGTTGTTCACTGTAAACCCATAAAAATTATATTTTTTAGGCAATGGTAATACTAAATTGAAATTATATTTAAAATAATAATAAATGAATACTAAATTGAAAAAAGAATAATAAAAAAAAGAATAATCAATTATATAAATTATTATACTGATAGAAATTTCGTTTGTGATTGTACCCTATAAATTTCCTTCAACTACGTTATGAACCTTTATATGCATATTGACCGATAGTTTATGTGAGATTCTAATGTGAAACTGAAGAATTGCTCGGTTTAATTAAAACTGATGGACTGAATCGAGTGAACTGATTCGGTCGGGTTATTTTTAAAAAAATCGGTTCACTCGGTTTAACTAAGGACAAAACTGTTAAGTTTGGATCGATTGCAAAAGAACTTGTGTCTGACTAAAAGGTTATAAAATTATTCAAATAATAATTTGTTTAGTTCAAATAAAATTATATGTATGAGTTGTTTTCACATTAATGCTTTCTTTAGTTCAAGATATATTTTTTTTAAATCGAATTGTTTAGGTCCCGTTTGATGATCATTTTGTTTTTCTATTTTTAGTTTTTTAAAATTAAGTCTATATCATCCATATTTCTTACAATCATTTACATATTTCTTAAGTACAAGGATTGAATTCTTAACCAAATCAAAAAATAAAACAACATTTTGAAAAGCTATTTTTTTTAGTTCTCAAAATTTGGTTTCGTTTTTGGTGAAAAGTAAATAAAAATGAAAGATATTTAAAGGTAGAAATAGTGTTTATATGCTTAATTTTTAAAAAATAAAAAAATAATGACTAAATAGAGTCTTGATGTGTTTAAATTTTGGTATATTTGTATTCGAGCATACGCATGAATGCCCAAAGTATTAATAGTTTATGTTCAAAACCCAACATTAATTTTTATTTTTATTTTTTTTTTTACCGTTGAAGGTTCTTAATGAAATTTTAAAAGTTTTAAGAGTGTTATAAAGTTGATGAGTATTTTCCACTATTTGATTTTCTTATATAATTTTACTGATCTTTTCTAACAGAAGTAAAAGTGAGAAAAAAAAATCCATGACGAGGACAATAACCTTAGGGGCAAAGGCGTCAATTTGCGGGCGAGATCAACTGCATCATCATGCGTATTAATGATGTGATTGAAGCATATATAACGACCGTAGGATGAGAGATCTTTGAAAACGCGAATGTGAGCGTCCACCAAGTAATTCAAATCAACGGTCACAAATAATCCACCCTCGTACATCTCAGCCGCTCCATTCAAATACGGATGATCAATGGTCAAACCAGGGCCCACCAATAGCCCTGCGTTGACCGATACCATATTGACTCCTCTGTCCATAGCTAATGCCCACGCGGTCTTCTCTGCTAGCGTCTTCGACAGCCCATGCCACAGCTGTGCAATGCATTGAGTAAGGGCATAATTGTAAGTCATCTAATATTCATAGCTTTTCCTCTACTTTCCAACAATAAGTTAACTAATAATCAAAGATTTCCCTCAATTTTCCAACCTTTTGTTCTAGTGTTTATTAAAGCATTAAAATTTCAATGAGAAAAAAATATTTGTATTTTATAAATGGTTTAGTTATAATAATAAGATGGAAGGGGATTAGACGTCGGACTACCAAAAAAAAAGGTAAACGTCAATTACTGGCAAACTAGGCTCGTTTTGACTATTTTATAAATAGTTTTGACATCAATGACAATGATGAACTAACATTTTCATCAATCTTAATATAGTTTAACTAGTTAAGATGGTATATTATTAATCAAAAGATGTGAAATTTGAATTTAACAATCATACAAGTCAGTCAACTAAAAAAATAAAAAAATATATTTCCATAATATATTATAAGGAAGTTGAAGAATATATAAAAAAGAAAATGATTATTTCAAAATGTGTGGAATCCGTATTTTTTACTAATTTATTTCATTGTTTTATTTTTATTATTTCTTCAAAAATATCTTCTTTTTTTTTTTTAATTTTCAAAGTTTTGTTTTGTTTGTTTTTCTACCGTCGACTATTAGTGATAGACTTGTATCAGTTTCTATCACTGATAGATATTGATAGACTTCTATCAACGTAACAATGTCTATTATGACTATTTAAAAATAACAAAATTTCTATATTAAAAAATAACGTCTAGTGTATAGTTGATGACAATAAAATTATGAACAAAATCATTATCTATTGATACACCATTAATAGTAGTCTATCACTGTTTATCACGGATAGACACTAATAGAAAACTATCATTGTCTATTAAAGATAAACAGTGATAAACAACTATCAGTATCTATTTGTGATAGACAATAATAGTGTTCTATCACTTGGTCTATCACTTGATCTTCCATTATCTATGATTATCATTCTAATTACTATTTTGGAACTAGCAACAAATTAAAAATGCCAAACACTATAATCATTTGTCTATAATTTTGCCTTCCATTTTCTATTATTGTTATTCTAATAAACATTCTTGAACTAGCATCAAAATTAAAAGTAAAGAAAAAGATGATGATTTATAGTTGAAGAAGGAGAAGAAGAAGGAGAAGAAGAAGAAGGAGAAGCCGAAAGATGGAGAAAGAGAAAATTATTAAATTTTGCTATTTGGATAAATATTTTCTCTTATATTTTTTATTTTTGAAAATCTAACAAAATTTCAAACACCTTATTAGTCATTCAAAAAATTAAAACAGCATCTCAAACGGGTAAAGTCAATTTGTTTTAGATCTCAATGCTCCTTGTCCATTTAACTAACCTGTTAATTTTTTAGTAAATAATTTTATGAAATTAGGAATAGAAAAAATAGTTGAAGTAACAAATATGAATCTTCAAACAAATTATAAGAAGTACGATATATTTAATGAGAGCTAAAATAGAAAGGTTTTAAAATGAATAGGAAAAATGATGGGTGATTACAAATATAGTAACCAATCTAAAGCATTAGTACACACAATATAATGCAAAAAATTTACAAATATAAGAAAACTTAGATTCAATTCTAGGAATCTATTAATAATAGACTAAATCACTTCATAGAAGTCAATCAATAATAAAATTTATCACTCATAGGAGTCGATCAGCGATAAAGTCTATTACAGACAGATTTGGTTATATTTGTAATTCTTTAAAATTGTTTATATCCTTAATTATTATCTCTAAACGTGTTATAATAATAATAACTGAGGTAGAGATGTACTTTGAATTTGCGGCAAAAGTGGACATCACTCCAAAATCTTTCGTCCAAATGAGAAATGGAAGTAGAATTAGGATGGTGGTGGCCCCAAATAACAGCCGTGACAGAAGATGTAAAAACAACCTTATCAATAGTTTCAATTTGAGCACATGCTTCTAACACATTATGTGCTGCCCTTACCTCCTCTTCTTCCATCATCATCATCATCATTTCCTACCAAATCCGCAATCAATACCGGCCTTTTCTTAAGGATTCAATTATATTTTTCCTAATAAAGTTCTTAAAATGGATGATTATTATTGTGGTAGTAGTGTTTATACCATTCTAGTACGGAAAAATCTTTCTTTACAAACAACATTCGAGCACAGATACGGATAGAAAATATGTCATACTATTTATAAAAACGAGATAATAAATGAAAATTTTTATAGATAGAAAATATGTCAAACTATTTATAAAAATGATAAAAACAACACTCGAACACAAATACATATACGAGATACGAATACGATAGAATACTACGATTCGTTAATTTCTAGAAAATTAAGATACTGGTACGTTAAATATACGTTTTCTTTTTTTAAAAAAATATAGGATATAGATAAATTTAGCATACAAATTAATGACAATATTTATACAAATACTAAAATACAATACAAAAAACATCTAAAATGTTGAAGTACAAAAGTCAATAACATGCAATAGAAAAACAATTCATATTGATCAAAGAAGAAGAAGAAGATTAGAGGGAAAAGTATGAAGACAAACGAAGAACTTTTTTGGCAAATTGTTGAAGATATTCAAGTGGGTTATATTTTGGTGGACATGGTAAGACTTAAATGTGAAGATGAAAATTAGATGATTCTAGGGTTTGGTCTATTTTTCCTTTTAGTTTTGGACTCGAGTAGTGAACTTTTTAAATACTCACCTAGGAAAGAATAGATACGTCAAATCGCATGTCAGATATGTATCTAGGAAGTATCTGGAAGTATTGATATCTGATACGGATTATTTGTCTCACATGAAGTATCTGTACTTCATAGACAACACTGATAAATACCACTAGACTTCTATCAATGATATAGACTGATAGAAGTCAATCATTTATAAAGATTGATAGAAGTTCATCAGTGTCTATGGGTGATAGAAACTGATAGAAGTCTAAAATGATTAAAATTTCTTATTTTGTTTGAATAATTTTTTTTATTTTTCTATTTTTAAAAATCTCCCGATAATAAATATATAATAACGAATAGTTCTTTCCATCTGTTGTTTACATTAGTCAATACAAGCTCTTTTCTACCTATTTTGTAGTACATATCGATTACTAGATTAGGAGATGGAATCATTATTCTTAAAGAAAAAATGAGTGCAGGCCAATTGCCACCACTTTGGCCTCTCTTTTGATTTTTTTGATGCAGGTGTTTTTATATTAGTTTAAAAAATTTTAAAAGTACACCCCCTATATTTATCTATTAAATGCAGCAAGTGTAAAATATAGTATTGTTTGTGTGTAGATTTAGTATCGTTTGAAAAGAGATGAACTTACATCATGGAAGGCAGGGAGGTGTTGGGGAGGATCAAAAGTGTAAAACAAACCACAACACCCTCTCAATGCATCAAGTATGCTATGGTAATCAAATGGGTCAGAGTGGAAGATCTTAAGCTTCTTGTTGTCATCAAATCCATCAAACATAAACTCAGGCATATTAGTATGAATGGCGGCGTGGACGGTGAAGTCGAGGTGAAGAAGGCGGTGGACGAGGGCAGTGCCGAGAGGGGTGGAAGCATCCATGACACATACGGCGTTGCAAGTATTATGGGGTGAAGATGGAGCCATTCTCAATATTATGTGTTATACAAATATGTAAAAAGTGAATGAATGATACATATAAATAGAGAGAAAAGGGCTACCTTTTTAAAAGGGGGCATGGGGATGAGTGGTTAGTTGGAAGGGAGATGGTGGTTGTTGGAGAGGAAAGACAGAGTTAATAAAAAAATGGATGAAGAAATGGCAAAAGGAGAAAGGGTTAGGTAGGAATGGCGTTGATTTCAAAACCAACGAGATCTTCAACTAAATTTGGTTCACGTAGGCTACCTTCTTTCCCTTACGCCAAGTTTGCTTCCACATCCTATGTGAAATTCAAATTACCAAAAACAAATTGTACGTTATTTTGTTTCTTGCTTTCGAGTTTTTTTTTTTTTTTCAAGTCTTTAAAATTTAAAATATTAAACCATCGCCTCTTAAATTTTGAGTTTTGTTTCAATTTAGATTTAAATTAATTTCAAAATATAGTATTGTCATTAATATCTATTAATTAATTTCAAAATAGTTATAAAGTGAAATTTTAAATTTTATTTAAATCATGATAAAAAAGTAGTATAATGGTAAATTTTTCACATTTTGAAAGCTAAGAGATTAAATTGAAATTAAACTCGAAACTTACACTAGGGACAAAACTTTGAAAACGATGATAACATTTTAAACTTAGAGATTAAGTTGGAAACAAAACTCAAAACTTGAGTACAAAAAGGTATTTTGTTTCCAACTTTTTATGTTTTTGTATAAGTCTTTAAACTTATTGTACAACTTTCTTCTTATATACCCTTTATTAATATTATATTAGAGTACTACTTGGTAGGAGCATGAAGGAACCGACGAAAATCAATGAACGGGACCGAACGGTATTTAAAAAAAAAAATTAACTTACGATTCACCAAGTAGCAGAACTGGCCGGTTTGGCTCGGTCCACAGTTTGCTGTCCTAAAAAATCGAAAAAACTTAACCAAACCAACTAATATTTATTATTATAAATAATATTTATTAATGTTATATTAAGTAAAACTATAAAGTTTTATTACGTAATCATATAACTATAAGCCCATAACATAAGTCCAGCCCGATGGGTTGATCTGTAACCCACATATCACGTTCAAATCTTTTTGTCTAATTAAAAATTCTAAGAAAATCCTAAAAAACTAAAAAAAGAAAAAAAAATCATTGGTTATAAACCGATCCGAACCCACCTGAACCGACTCAGGTTGGTTCAGTTCAGGAACCGAAACCGATGAAAATCAATTTCCAGGGTTTGGTTTTCTTGAGAATCGTGGAGTTTGGTTCGGTTCATGGTTTGACCCAAAACTGGACTGAACCGAACCGTGCACACCCCTACTACTTGGGTTTAACAAAGTTACACCTCTACCCATCACATTCAATTAAAAAAAAAATAATATATAAAAAGTTGCCTTTTACTAAAAAAAGATTATCACGTAGCAACTTGTGATATATTCCACACTTAGGTAGGTTGCACATTTATACAACCTCGAGAAGCACTCCAATTCTTTTGGTTATATTATATTTTGATTAGAAAGTAGTGTGAAAAGCTTCATAATTTTGGCACACTAAAAGCCCTAAAGAAAGCAATAAAAGTTTCACCACAGGAAGATCAATTTGTGAAGTAAAGACAAGACGATAGAATCCCCATCGTACACGTACAAATATAGGTGACGAAACCCATGATCTATAACTCCTAGAGGAATTCATTATATAATAACTTGGAGAGAGTTACATAAACACAATGGGTCAAAATTGCCGGCATTGAATAAGAGGCCATTCGTGACTGACCAAAAGAAAAATGAAAAAAGAAAAAAGCTATTTTTGAGGTGGTCGTAGCTTGAATGCCAAGGTGCAACCACATCGACCAACTTCCCTCCCCTTCCAATTTATTAACGTAGATTCGGTAAAAGTTTAAAAGTCTAAATTTCTTATTTTGTTGTTTTTTTTTTTTTTTACTTTTTTTTTAAACATAGTTTTCAAAACTAAAAAAGGTTTTTAAAATTTTGTGTTTTAGAATTTGATTAAAATTTAATTCTCAAGGTAGACACGTTGTAAAAAATTGAGAGGAAAGAAAATTTTAAAAGTCAAATAGTTGTGAAAGGGGTTTAATTTTTGCAATCTTCATGTTCTTCATACACACCACACGCGCAATCACGTACAAGTAATGACACCTTAATTATTATATTTTGTCAATAAGATAAATTAACCGAACTTATTTTTTAATATGTGCATAACTCAATTAATTAGAGCATGTATTTTTAATTAGGAGAGAAAATTTTAGGACACTCAAACTTATACCATTATTAAAATTGGACTCCAAAATTTGCAAATTTTATAAAATTTTGGCCTTTAAACTTTTAAACAATTACACGATTGTCAAAATGGATTTTTTATTAATTAATTCTTTTTATTTGTTGAAAAAATCATTTTCTTCTAGATAAAAATATGAAAAATAATCATTTTTTGTACATTTTTGTTATATGTTATTATAACGATATTGAGAGTTGAGAGAGATTTTATTAGAGGGATAAATGGTATTGCTGCATGTGGGTTTTCTTTTTTCCACTTATAAATTTACTAAGGGTTTGCTCCTAAAGTAGGGAGGAATGGGAAAATAAATGAGGTTGAGTGAAGTTAGTTAGTTGTTTGTTGTTGGTTGTCCTTTTGTTCGAAGAAAAATGAAAAGTCAAAGGAATGGAGATGAAGAGGAAAAGTACGGGAAAGACAATGCGGAAGGAAGGAAGAAGATGAAGGGGTTGAGATTAAAGGGAATAATAAAAGGTTGAGAGTACAAAAGAAAAAGTGAAATAGATGAGAGGGAGTGTGACTAGAGGCTCAACATGAGACGGGGAGCTTAGGATAAAAAAAACATTATTCTTATGGTGTTAAATGGATTTGGTAAGGAATTGGTGTGGTAGAGAAGAGAGTGAAATGCTGTTTAATAAATAATTCATGTAACACCCGTTCAACTACTCTCATAAATGTAAATACATGAAATTAAATTAGTACGTAATTCATAAAGAATGAGGATGAATCTAGAATTTCAAATTCATGGTATCATTTGGGTGGTATTGAAGCTTGAATATTTGAAACTCTTCACCATAGTTTGGAGACTTGGCTTGGAAGTAATTATTTAGGCCTTGTTTGGTCACCATTTTATTTTTTATTTTTTATTTTGAAAATTAAGCCTATAGACATTTTTTCCACCTCTAAATTTCCTCATTTGTTATCTACTTTTCACCAATAGTTTAAAAATTATGTTCCAAACGCATGCATGTATGAAAAGTTTATTGAAAAATTATTTATGTGTGCTTAAATACACCTAGGATGCGTTAGTATCTTTGAAGACATGTTTTTTATGCATTATGCTTCACATGATTTCAAAGAGAAAGTCATTTATGACTAGTTTTACTTGAAACACGATACCGAAGTACATTTGAGAAGGTATCCAAGAAGCTCGATACTGAAGGAAAAGTTTAGAGAAGGTATCTGAGTAGAAGTACCTAAGGTATGACGGTACTTAGTATGGCCACGTGCACGTAGGTAGTTAAAGTCAGAGATTGAGCAAAAGAGTTCTCTCTTGACTAGCAGTTGACGTTGGGATTTAACCACAGCAGGGTTATTCTCAACTAAGGAACAATTTTAATGTTTTCTGATAAAAACAGCTTTGAATGTTTTATGCTTGGAAAATGTTTATACAGTAGTACAAGGTTACTGTAGAAGTTTATATTTCAATTTAATCTCTTTATTGAGACTTTTGCATGAGAATCAGTTTTCTTTCTTAAGTCACTCACTGGGCTAGCAAGCTCACCCCGTTTTCAAAGGTTTTCCTTTTCCCCTAGGTAACAGTCAAATCCCCAAGAGATAGATTTGCATCTGTTCTGCCACTACAGAACAAAGATATTGTAACCTGTCTGTTAGGTGGTTACTGTAAATATTGTACACATGTTCAAGTTGTTCATATAAGGACTAGGGTTTTTGGCATCGGGACTTGTGAAACTAGTAATGTAATCACTTTAAATATGTTGTGTTTATGAATTAATAAATTTTGGCCTAAGAGGCATTCGTTGTATTTGAGTTTATACATTGGTATCAGAGTTATTTCCGCAAGAGTTATTAGGTAGTAAGATTCAACAAAAGGGTTGATAACTGCTGCATTCATGTCCTTTCCTAGGCTCAGAAGGTAGTCTGGGACGGGGTGTGACAGCTTGGTATCAACCCATGCATTGGAAGCTAGAAAATTGACCAAGTGTTGTCCATGCATTGGCCTTGCTCATTTAGAGGTTATTTGGGGAATTGAAGGAAGCCAAAGTGTGGCCAAGAGAACTGCATGCGGCAGCCAATGTCTTGAGAGGTTAGAACAATGCATACGTTAGCCTTAAGTTGCGTGGACAAGAGCATTGGGTGTTGGAGTTACGCGCGCTGGTTGATCATGAAGGCATGCGTCGATGGAGGCATGCAGCGATAGAGGCATGTGGTGATGGATGCGGCAGTGCTACGCGATGGCATGCAGTGATGCTATGCGATGAATGCAGCAGTGCTATGCGATGACATGCGGCGATGGATGCAATGGATGTAATGGTATGCGGCGATGGATGTGATGGATGCGACAGTGCTATGCGATGGTATGCAGAAACACTATGTGTTGGTGATGTGTTATGCATTGGTGATATGTTATGCATGCACTTAGGACAAGCTAGTAATATGCGTTGAAAGAGTGTTGGTCATTATCCTAGTTGAGCGCATAAGGTGAGCCATGCGAGAGAGAAGGATATGCAGCCAAAGATGAGCCTTGCGAGCATCTAGCATATGTGACTAAGTTGCATCGATTAGATGCACAAGGTAAGATTGAATGGACACATGCGCCAATTGATGGTGTTCGGACATAGGAAGGTTGCAACAATTGGATGGGCGCATGTGTGGTTAGATGACTGCATATGAGATTGGATAGACGCATGCAAGGTCGTCATCCGGACATGTGGCTTGTTGGGAAGAAATCTTAAGCCTTAAGCAAATAAGGTGGTTGCATAAGAGGACATACAAATTTAAGCATCTTGTGTTGGAAAAGGAAGAAGACACCTTAGATTGCAGTGATTTGAAGGTTGTGTTGATAGTATGGGGAAAAGACACTTGGACATGTAGCCAAGTAGGAGGTGTCGACCTTGGAGAGTTTTTGGACGCCTATATAGGGCCAAGGACTTCTTTTCAGATCATAATTCAAAGAACAATAAGAAGAGTGTGAAAGCTGATTAAACTATGCGTTGATAGAAAATCCATGCGTCAGACATAAAGCTTCAAGAGGAGACGTAGTTAGACAACAAAGTCTGAAAATAACATCAACTTGGGACAAAAAGATCTCCCAGTATACTCGTGCGTTTAGAGTGATTTCAAAGCCACCTGAAAGCTCCACAAGTCTAGTTTTCAGGCTAGGGCTGCCGTAGAAGAAGGTTCAAGGAATCGGGCTGGAAACTGAGAAAAAGGCAGAAGGTTCAAGCTGTTGTGTAAGCTTGGGCCAGTCTTGAAGATTTGAAGATTTCAGAAAAATCACGAGAATTTATGAGCTAAGATTTTAGGGTAAGCTTCCTGAGATATTTTAAAGCATGTTTGTAGAAGGAAGTATCTCAAAATAAGGCTTAGAACAATGAGTAATCCGAGTTTTAAATTGAATCAGGATCTTAGGGTTCAAAAGGGAGCCCGAGGTAAACAAAGAACTTCTAGAGAGAAAATTTCCTAGACGATCAAGGTGAGTGATTAAAATATTTGACTAAATATTTACAATGTTTTAAAGAAACCATGTTTAAAAGAAAGATTATTCTCATGCTAGCTAGTTTTATAAAGTAATTTCCAAGCAAACCATGAGATATGTTTCGAACGCATGGATGTATGAAAGTTTATTGAAAAACTATTTATATAAATTTAAATACACCCAACATGCACTAATATCTCTAAAGATGTTGCGAAATCGACAATTAAAGAACACAAAAAGAAATGTAGAGTAGGGAAAAATTGACACACAGATATACGTGGTTCACTAACAGTGTGTTAACTACATCCACGGGCAAAGGGAGAACAATATTATTTCGAGAAAATGTTTTCAGAATCACATCAAGAATGGCGCCATCAAGAACGGCGCTTCTAGGTTAGAGAGTTTACATATCGCGCGCCGCCCCTAGACCCCGGCTCGCTGACCGGGCAGCGAGATCCCCGTACTAGGTTGTTCGAAGCGTCAACAAACAGATTCAAGGCATTTCAACAAATCTCCACCTTGCTTGAATTCTCTCCCAGATAATGATGTACCAAATGCAACATAAATCAATATCGCCAGATGTACCCAGACTTCTGCCTCATGCCTCAAACTGTCCCACAAAGGGGACCACTAACAATTCAAAACATTTATCAAGTCCAAACAATGTTGGAACTTGCCTTGTGGAACCGGTTCGGTGAACATATCAGTAGGGTTATCAACAGTACCAATTTTCATCACTTTAACTCTCTGCTCACCTCTTAAGAAGTGATATCTTACATCTATGTGCTTAGTTCTCTCATGATGAACTTGATCCTTGGCTAGGCATATTGCACTCAAACTGTCACAATATACAATAGCTTGGACATGATGCAAACCAAGATCACAAACTAACCCCCTCAGCCATATTCCCTCTTTAGCAGCTTCTGTCAAGGCCATGTACTCTGCTTCAGTAGTAGACAAAGTAACTGTAGACTGTAAGGTTGCCTTCCAACTAACAACCACTTAGAGTGAACACATAGCCAATCATAGACCTCCTACTGTCAACATCTCCAGCATAGTCAGAATTAGAATAACCAGTCACCAAACACTCTATCAATTCCCATAAATAAGACCAACATCAGATGTACCTCTAAGGTAACGAAAAATCCTCTTAATGGTTTGCCAATGCTCCTTCCCAGGTTGACCCATGTACCTGTTGACAACACTAACAGCATGAGCAAGATCAGGCCTAGTACAGACCATAGCATACATCAAACTTCCCACTGCACTAGCATAAGGAACTCGAGACATGTACTCCTTCTCAGCTTCAGATTGTGGTGAAAACTCAGATGACAAACGAGCATTTACAGCACTAGGAGTATCTATAGGCTTAGCTGGTGACATACCAAACCTGGACATTTACAGCACTAGGAGCTATACTCGTTTGATCTACTCGTGATCTAGAATTCTCAGGAAAATCAACTTCTGACGTTCTAGGCACATTAATTTCTGGTTGCACATCAGTTTCTGTAGTAACGTGTTGATCTTCTCTACCTTGATGTTGTAATTCATTCACAGCTGAAGTTAATTGCATCTCCACCTGTTTATCAACACTACTACTTTCTCCCACATCTGTAGAAGTCACAAAAGGCTTTACAGTTGAGTTAAGCATGGAATTTTCATCAAATATCACAGTACTACTAAGTATGACTCTATTCTTAGAAGGTGACTAGACTCTATATCCCTTAACTCCATCCCCAAAACCCACAAATATGCCCTTTTTAGCTCTTGGTTCTAATTTACCCTCATTTACATGATAGTAGACAGTACAACCAAAAACTTTTAATAAAGAATAATCTGTAGGCTTACCAGACCATACCTCGTAAGGTGTTTTACAATCAATAGCTGTGTGAGGTCCACAATTGATTAGATAATATGATGTATTCACTGCTTCTACCCAAAACTTTCTAGCCAACCCTGCATTAGAGAGCATGCATCTTGCTCTCTCCAACAACGTCTGATTCATACGTTCTGTAACCCCATTTTGCTGTGGAGTATTCCTAACAGTATGATGGCGAACAATCCCTTCAGCTTTACAGAACTCAATAAATTCAGATCCACAGAATTCTAGACCATTATCAGTTCGCAGCCTTTTGATCTTCTTCCCAGTTTGATTTTCAATCAATATCTTCCATTGCTTGAAATTCTTGAAGGCTTCACTTTTATGTTTCATCATAAAAACCTAAGTCATTCTTGAGTGATCATCAATTATAGACAAAAAATACCTACTACCTCCAATAGATTCAACTTTGGAAGGTCCCCAACAGTCGGATTGAATATAATCAAGTGTCCCTTTTGTACGATGAACACCTCTTGGAAACTTACTGCGATGAAGCTTCCCAAATACACAATATTCACAAAATTCAAAATCATGCACCTTATGCCCACAAAGAAGATCTCTTTTTGACAGAATTTGCATCCCTTTTTCACTCATATGACCAAGTCTCATATGCCATAACTTAGTCATATCATCCTTGTGAACGACCGGCGATGCAAAAGCAACATAACCTGTTATTGTGGAACCTAATAGAAAATACAGGGTTCCACACTTTATGCCTTTCAGAACTACCTCAGAACCCTTATAGACATACATTGCTCCACCTTTACCTTCAAAACTGTAACCCTTGCTATCGAGTACACTAAAGGATATCAAACTCTTCTTCATTAGTGGAACATGCCTAACCTCTTGTAAAGTGTAGAAGGCACCATTATGTGTTTGTATCTTGACTGAGCTGATTCCAACTATCTTGCACACAGCACCGTTAGCCATGCTAATATTCCCTCTATCTTTTTGCTGATAGGTTGAGCACCACTCCCTATTTGGGCCCATATGATAAGATGCCCCAAAATCAAGAACCCACACATTATTAGAATGTGATTGTTCATTCACAACTAAAGCTAGATCTCCTTTAGAATCGATCTCACTTCTTCAGAATCAATCTCAACTTGTGCAACAGAGGCGGATACTTCCCTTTTGTCACCCTTTTCCTTCTTTTCCTGATTCCTTTTTATCTTAAGACATTCAGTTTTCCAATGCCTCTTTTCTTTACAGTAGTTACAAATATCATCTGATCTAGAACCCTTTGACTTTGAAGACCTTTTATTCTGATTCGACTTCTGCTTACCAGAATTCCTATGTCCCTTGCTTCCTGTAGCAGCTAACCCAGATGCCTGACTTTCTGAAACTGAACTTCCTGCATTCTGACGGTCCTCTCTCATAAGCAACGTAGACTTTGTATCTTCTAAGGTCAAAGTTTCTTTCCCTCCAATATACGAGTCAACGAAAGTCTCATAAGACGGCGGCAAAGATGTCAACAGAATTAGGGCAGCATCCTCATCATCAACCTTAACTTCTACATTACGCAGATCTAATAAAATTTTATTTAATTGATCAAGATGGTCTCGTAGAGATGTACCTTCTTGCAAACTTAGATGATACAAACGATTCTTCAGGAACAACTTCTTGGTTAAAGATTTCGTCATGTAAAGACTCTCCAACTACAACTAAAGACTAGCGGTAGTTTCTTCATCTGCGACCTCGATGATGACATCATCAGCCAAACATAGCATGATCGTCGAATGAGCCTTCTCCTCAAGAGTCTGCCACTCTTCGTCATCCATGACAGCCTTCTTTGACTTACCTGTCAGCAGCACCCACAGCCCCGCTGCTTTAGCAAGGATCGCATCTTGATCTGCCATAAACTAAAACTGTTCCTTCCGGTAAATTTTTCGATCTTTACGTTCATGCCAGACATCTTCAATTGTCGAACAAATGCAGAATTTCGAAAAAACCCTAACAAGGCTCTGATACCAGTTTGTTGCAAAATTGAAAATTAAAGAACTCAAAAAAGAATGTAGAGTAGGGAAAAATCGACACACAGATATACGTTGGTAGTATGCGGCAATAGGTTAGGTGATGAATTATGCAGTGGTAAGACGAGCCAGGATGGACGCATGCGCCAATTGGTGGTGTCTGGACATGGGAATGTTGCAGCAGTTGGATGGGTGCATTTGTGGCTAGATGACCGCGTATGAAGTTGGACGAATGCATATGAGGGTGGATGGACGCATCCAAGGACGTCATCCAGACATGTGGCCAGTTAGGAAGGAGTCTTAGGCCTTAAGTAAATGAGGTGGGTGCATGAGCAGACATGCAAAGTTAAGCCTTAAGTGCTAGCTATGGAGGAGGAGGACACTTAAGATTCCATTGATGTAAGGGATGCGTTGATAGTGTAGGGTGATGACAAATCAAGCAGGAGGTGGAACAGTCTGGGAGTTGGCAGAAGATAAGGAAAACACTTGGATGTGATCAAGGGAAGAGGTGTCAGACAAAGAAGAAGGGTTGTATACCTATAAAAGGGGCAGAACACCTCACTTCAACCCACACATCAATTAAGTACATAAAAACCACAAAGAAAGGGAAGAAAGAGATATTCGAAGGAGGGAAGGTAGTGTTCAGATGGAGGTACAAGCAAAGGTGCCGAAGGGAACAAGGTTGTATGGGCGTCGCATAGGCTAACTTCAAACAAGAAGCTTTTCCAAACTACTCGTGCAAATCAGATGATTTTTGGACCAAAGTTTCTAAATTAAGTGTAGTTTCAGTTTGAGGGCTTCCTTAATGCAATTATAAATCTAAGGCTATCAAATTCAAGGAAAACCGAGAGGTGCTTACAAGTGAGGAGACAGTCGGGCCAGAAGGAATAAACTTGAGACTTGGAACATTCGCCAAGGAATTTCAAGGCGAAACTTTGAGGTATTATAGTTAAGAAATTTTCACACATTTTTGAAGAAGGGAATGTCTTGAGAAAGGCCCGAAAGAGTGAGTAATATAAGCTTAAAATTAAACCTAAAATAGGGTCCAGTGGAGGAACAAAGGAAACCGGGTGAACTAGGAAGAAAGATCTCAACAGATTACTGTGATTGGTTACTTCTTTTACTCTTTTAAGCATATTTTGAGTTGATATGTTGTAGTTTATATTATGAGATGAGTGCGATGTTGGGATGGTCAGGGGTCTGTGGACCTAGAGCCTGAGCCCAAAATCAATCCTTACAAGATGGTTAGGGGACTAAGGAATCTAGTTCCTGAGCCTATAGGACAGAAAACCTTGAATGGGATGGTAAGAAGGCCGACGAGCCTACCTTCTAAGCCCATGAAAGGGAGAACTATGTGCACATAGGTTGATATTTTAGTTATAAAATGTTAACCATCTACCGTGTGTGTAGGTGGGTTTGTGAAAGCTTCATGGTATGGTGGGGGTTCACGTGGGAACCTCGTGATAATGCTTGTAAAAGACTTGTATTTGTTTTACCACTCACTGAGCTTTGTAAAGCTCATGGTTTGTCTCTATGTTTCTCTTGCAGGTAGCTGACGAGTCCAGGTTGCGGTATTGGTCAAGGTCTGCCACAAGTTTAGAAATAGTATTAAATGAGATTGGTTGTTGGGATAATGTCTTTCATGTAAATGTAGCTTGAATTTGTAAACTAGTTTCTAATTAAAGCATGTAATATTTTTCCGCTGCTGTTATAAGTAAGGTTATTAAAAAGAAACTAGTAGGTCAACCAAAGTAGCATCAGTTAATATCATGGCTCTCCTCTGGCTCAGAAGTGTGAGCTCGGGGCGGGGTGTGACAAATAAACAGATTTGCTCTGCAAAATTAGAAAATAACTTATATGTATTAAAACCAACTGAGGTCAAAGCTGTTTTGAACATAGAGATGTTTAAAACTTCTGAGTGATGGTTTGGAAAATGGAGGTAAATAAATATGCGTTTATCGTTCGTTCTCCATGCGTCGCTGGCCATGCATTGGACTAAGGGATATGCAATATGCGTTGATGACCATGTGTTCCTACCGCAAGTTTTCTTGCTCTCTCGCCAAGTATAACGAGATCACAAGTTTCTTGGGTGATCCGAGGTCGAACTCAGGGACTTGCAGCTAAATGTTATAAAGTAAATTGTTTGCGGCGAAGAATAAAAGAATATTGAAGGTTATGGGCTATGTGCTACTCCTACTAATAACTAACAGATTAAGCAGTGGAAGTATGACTATGAGAGAGAGAGACACGACAACTATTAACGCATAATAAAATACATGGGAAAATAGATAAAATGGCGAGGATGACTTCATCACAATACTAAGCTTGATTGAAAGGGCAACCCCAGCCAATGCAAGCTATGCGATTATGCTACACACACTTAACAAAGACGCATGCGATGTATATGCGATAGTGTCAAGAGGCCTTATTTCTAAGTCTCTATTACTGCTCACGTGCTCTCACACATAAACAAGATGACCGCATGCCACCATATCCTACTTCTGAACGTATGCGTCATGACCGCATCCTATAGAGTGCATACGTTGTGTAATCAAACAGAGCTTATCTTTAAGCCTCTATTCTTGCTTATGTGATCAAATCTATCTCTCTCAAGCCTAGATTTAGTTTCTAGACCACTCTCTCAAGTATGCCTAAATGATGAATGATGCGCTCATAAGACAAGGTAATCACATAAATATGGTTGACATAAGATTATTCCTATCTCTAGGAACACTGCTTACTTTGCTTGATGCGTTCAACTACTTACCCTCTCGGGCAGTTGGTCGCTGCTGATTCTACTCATAGACAAGCATTGCGTCCACTTATAGACAAGCGTCGCTACAGCTTCACACTAGGCAAATAGGATTTTCTCACAACACTCACGCAACACACACCTCTCGGTGGTTTGTTACATGCTTCATATGTTTATGCCACATGATTAAGTATGCGATACTCTAGCTGTCTTATTTGGAGGTGCAATGAAAGTAAAGGATGCAAAGTAAATGAAGGTGGAAATGGAATCGAAGGAAAATATAGAAATGTATTGATCACATAATGTATTAATCTCTTAAGCCATAATGTAATACAATACAAGAATAGAAGAGATATGGAGGGCCAGATGGAAGCAATATCTTACTTCCATCAAATGTGTGTCAAGGCTGTTGGTGGTGCCATGGACGGGAAGTGGAGTAGTCTAGTCTCTCTCGAGATCTAACTTCGACGGAGCTCCGGTCGTCACTCAGAATGGTTGAAGGGATGAAGAACTCTCAAGACTATCTTTTCACACTTTGGTTTGGATCACAAGGATCTGCCCGAAGGCAAAAGCTTAGATGCCTTCAGGCAGAAAACCCCGGATGCCTTCAGGCAAAGAACCTTGGATTATCTGAAGTTTGGCTCTAAGGCTTCTATTTATAGAGTTTGATCGCCGACAACATTAATGGTCCTTCTCTGAATTTATGTTGCTAACGACATGATGGACCTGCTCCGAATCTCTGCGGCTAATGGTGTGGTAGGTGAAATGTCAACATCATCTTTTGATACTCTTGAGGTATGCATTCATGCTTGGTTTCTGAAGTATCATCGCATTCCACCACCCTTGCGGTCATCCCTCTATTATGGTTATACTCTGTAGCCACAACCTCTATGTGATGGACGCATGCGGTTAATAGCCGCAACATCCAGGCGTCGAGCGTATGTGATCGCGTATGCGACGCCTCTGCGATGGAGAGATTCCCCGCATGCGATCGATTCATGCGTTAGCTACAAAAATAGACAATTGGATGCAAAGTAACGCATAATAGTGGGTTAGCCGAGATTCTTAATGCCGATCGACGCAAGCTTGTTTTCTCATGAATTCTTAGTATAATCGCCGCATATTCTACTTAACAGCCCTCGTAATTCTAAATAAAAAGCCTATAATGACGTGCATTTCTGCTCGTCATCACACCCCAAACTTAGAATCATGCTTGTCATCAAGCATGCTTTATACTTAGGAAATTCATAATTCACCCTCTAGCTTTCCCTTACGATGACCAGCCTTACAGAGTATAATTCACTCATACCTCTAACTTTGACAGCAGCGCTCTCCTCAAATTCGGCTACTTCTTCAAAGAAATCTTTTCTAAGCTTAAATAAGGCAAGCATCTGCTCAAAAATGTTTTACTCATGCCCCGCAACTTTGTGTTTAGCTTTTAACAATGCGTCCGTTTAAAACAATTTAAAGCTTTGCAATTTATTATTAGAGTACAACGTTGAACTTGGTTATGATCTTCGTTTTAGCTTACCCCCACGGGTGTCATGTGGACAGCCAACTTTGGTTGCATGCCATGTTCAACTCAACTCTTGCCTTGGCTTAATTTGGTTTGCGCCAAACAGAGGAGTTGAACTTATGCGTTGATCTTGGCCACTCACTTTCGTTTTGGCTTACTTGCACGGGTGTCATGTAAAGTATCCAACTACGGATAAGTGCCTTTCACAACTAAACTCTTATCAGCGGAGTTTTTATTCCGAAACATTTTTTTTAGAAAAGCACCGCAATGTAGTCAACGCATTTCTCCAAGACCGCTGCCACCCTCAAACATAAAGAGTGGCAGTGCTCTTGCCTAAAAGCTAAAGACAAACTCATCGGGAATACGATAACAAATGTTTGAGCAGAGGTTTACACATAATAAAACTTAGATTGTAAAATTTTGAAGAAGCTATTAAAAGTGAGGTGAGCCTCACGATGTTTAGTTAGCAGATGTAGTGAATTATACGTACCATCATAGATGCATCATAAAGGTAGGCAAGCGGAAAAAGAGAATTTCAAAAGGATAACGCATACAAGATAAAAAGAAAAGAACCTTTGAGTAGAATACTTGCGATCATGCTTTAGAATTCATGCGGTCAAAGCCATGCGTTGAATGATGGAGAGGATTCTTCCGTTGTAACTGCGCACCGAGGAGAATTATTGTCGCACCTACAAGGAGCAAATGCACCACATTCAAGAAAGCAGCCGCATATCCAAAATAACAATAAAAGTAAACTAACTAGGAAAGCAAGGTAAAGATAGAGTTGAAGACATCCCTGGAGAAATTGGAGTGAGGTCACCGCAAAGAGTCTTCCATGCAAGAGATTGATCTCAACTGCTTACAAGAGGCTCGCCTTGACCATTAGAACTTTCGGCAATTATTGGGCACTTGTTGGTCGCTACGCGCTTATAACTACCTTCAGCTCATGCAACTGATTGCCCTTCTATCTTGGGGTCAATACTGGCTTTTGGCGCATCGCCTACACTTCAAATATTGTTTACAGGTTGGTCGCATAAGCTACAATACTTCTAAGGTAAAAAGGTTGCCTGTGGAAACACAAAAATCAACAAACTATTAGCTACCAAGCCCCCGGCAACGATGCAAAAACCTAATACATTGTGAATAAGATGAAATAATGGTGTATTTTGCGATGGTGGTGTATGCGTTGCACATGCATGTTTTCCTAGTAAAATCCAAGTATAAATCCTACTAGGTTGCCTGGTAAGTCCATGGTCGAACACAGGGACTACTGAGACAATATGCGACGATAATTTTAGATTCCTTTGCGGTGACAAACAAAACAATAAGTTGGTTGGTATATTTGTTTACAGTATAAATCCTATGCGGCAGAATTGAGAAAAGAGTTAATAACAGCGAAAGTTACAATGAGAATATAGGGAACGAGTTGAGAAAGAATTTAGCTGACACTTTCTAAGATTGCGTTCAAGTTATGCAATCATGCTACACACGTACAACAACATGTCATTTCTCAATGCAAATGCTATAGTTCCTAATTTTAGGACGCATGCAATGTATACGATAATGTCTATTGGACTTATGTCTAAGCCTCTTCTTGTCTATGCGATGATGAATGATTCACACATACACAAGGTGACCACATACTATCATATCCTATTCCTAGGGTACATGCGATGCATGATAGATGCATACATATATATCTAAGCCTCTATTCTTTCTTTAGACTACTCTCTCAAGTATCTCTAAAGGGTGATGGACACATACATAAGACAAGATGATCGCATAAAATGAAGATCTTAGGTCATGCTAGGTAAGTGCTTCTCAACCCATTCGGAAGTTTAGTTACTCATGCATAATGTAAAGAGAGTGAACAGATGTAGAGATGCAAATTCCATTCTATAAATGAAATCAGAATATAGAATGACAAAGGTAAGTTAGGATAGGGAGCTTGGTAGCAATGTCTTGCTTCCCGAGGCTTTTACATTGTGTTTTACTCTACTCTGCCCAAAAGAATGTTCTTGCTTTCGCAAGAGTCGACCCTCTCTCCGTTCTCAGTGCTTCTCGGCAGTCTCTCGAGCTGACCAGAAACGATCTTTTGGCGTCTTCTCTCTTCGCTCGCCTCAGCCTTCTAAGTATATGAATTACAGACTACGACGAACTATGTATATATTGTGCTAGCAAAACTGGAATTCTGAACTCTTTTTAATGAAGGTGGCCTTCGGTATTTATAGAGCTTCAGGGTGAAGAGCTTTTCTTTCAAATGATTGCAGTGATGGGATGTCATTAAATCTCTATCTGATGTGCCGATTAATGGTCACTGAAAAGTTGAGTGTATTTGCTATAGTGTGTTGTTAACGGCTTGTCAACTAAATTCGGATTCGACCGTCATCAGCTTTCTGTCCCATCATGATTTATTAAGCTTTCACCTTGATGCGCCATCTCTCTGCGGCCACCTTCTTGAGCAGAACTTCGCGAACGCATACGATCGCATAGCTTTGCGGTCGGACGCTAAATTCCTTGGATCACAATTCTGCCTTGCGCTAATGAATTTTCTTGCACAAAATACGTAAATTAGCTGCTTTAATGAGATGGGCATATGCGATCACAATGTTCTCAACTTAATGCTTTTGGACACGATTTTACATATTTTTATCATCGTAATCCTACATTGTTTTATATCTTTGCGTTGTAATAACGTGCATTTCTGCCTGTTAGCACCCAGCGCTTGCGTCTATCGCCCAACGCCCATCGCTTAGTATTTCGTCTATCGTGTAGCACGTCTGCTCATCATCTAGCGCAGCACATCTATCGTCTAGCACTAACGCCCATCACGTAACGTCATCGTGTAATCTATCGCTTAGCGCTCGCGCATCACTTAATGCTTAACGCTATCGTATAGTGCTATTGCCCAGGTTCCACGCTTATCGTCTAGCACTTACACTGATCGTGCAGTACTTTGCCTATTGTATAGCCTGATCGTCTAGCGCTTATTCCTCATCGCTTAACGTTGCACGCATCTACACGATCGTCTAGCGCATCGCTTAGATCCGTGCATTGCTACACGATCGTTCAGTGCCCGCCTACACGATCGCCTATCTCATCATGTAGCTCCCCGCATTGCTACACGATCGTTCAGTGCCTACCAACATCCGCCTTGCGCTCAACATCTCGCTCTTTCCGCTCTTGTTCATGCATTCTCAACGCATGGGCAACTCTTGGCAATGCTTCGGCCAACATGCTACCAACCTTACAAATGCATGGTTGCCTTTCTTCTCATCTTATGCATTAATGTCTCCCAACACTCATCGCACGGTTCCTTTTTGACTTTACACTTAGCCAAATTTCACCAATTAAGACTTAACTGAAAACTACTCAAGGAAAATCTATTCAACATTTAGAAATTTCCTTCTCTTCAACATAGGATTTAACTTTCACTTAGTTAATTCCTTTTATCACCTGCTTAAGTAGGAAAAATGAAAATCCGAGTTTCACAACTCATCAGCCTTGTGTAACGCAAGCCTTAGCACCACTTTATCATTTAGTCCATCATGCAGCTCTTGCACTTCATCACATAACACCATTGTCCAATGAATCTCTCGCTGTCTCTTAACATTCAGCCCTCTCCTTATCTCTCGCTGTAATCATCTAGTGCCTGCGTCCATTGCATAGCACTAACGCCCGATCATGTAGCTCAATCGTCTAGTGATCTCTCACTCTTAATGATCTCGCATATAGCCTATCGCATAGCTGCTATGCCTATCATTTAGATCCATCGTGTAGCGCTGACGCCTATCGTTTAACGCATCACGCCCATCGTCTAACGCATCTGCTTATGGTATAGTGCTCGCGCTCATTGTGTAGCACAATCGTGTAGTCTATCGCCCAGCGCCCGCGCCTAACACATTGTCCAGTGTCTGCACTCATAGTGTAGCTCCCGCTCAACACTTAACACTATTGTCTAGTGCTATCGTCTAGCGCTATCGTTTATTTTCTGCGCTTATCATCTAGTGCTTACACTGATCGTGTAGTGCCTTTGCCTATCGTGTAGCTCTATCGTGTAGCACATCTCTTCACATGGTTTAGCCCCGTCTGAAGGTACATGATCGTCTAATGCATTATTCAGCGCCTGCACATAGCAATGTCTCGTTCTCTCACTCACGCATCCTCAACGCATGAGCAGCCCTTGGCAATGCCTCTTGCCAATACCTCGGCCAACATACATCCAACCTCACAGCTCAACGCATGGTTGCCCCTTGGCTTCAATGCTTAATCTCTTTTAAACCTTTATTAACTCAGCCTCATCTCATGCGTTAATGTTTCCTAACACCTAATGCATGGTTCCTTTTTGACTTCACACTTAGCCAAATTTTCACTAGTTAAGGCTTATCTCGAAGCTACTCAAGGAAAATCTATTCACCACTTAGAAATTTTCCTTTTCTTCAACATAGGATTTAACTTCCACTTAGTTAATTCCTTTAATCACCTGTTTAAGCATGGAAATTGAAATCCGGGTTTCACAAAAAAAGGCTACTATCCCCATTTGATTCAAACTATAACGCCCCAAGTTTAGGAGAGGGATGTGAACGTACCCATATCACATTCGAATGAGAGGGATCTTGAGGTTATGATTTTAAGAAAGACTTAAAAGAAGTGAACGTCACGACCTATATCAACAAGGTCTGTCTTCCTTTTCGGCGACTCAATCATAGGAACTCCAAAATTATGCTGCTTAGTTTGGAGCAATCCTATGATGGGTGACCTCTTTGAAATTTTCCTAGGAAGCATGTTTGTGATGACAAAACATGCTAAAAGAACTCATCTTGATTTATGACGATAGTATTTTTTCTTGTACATGACAAATAAGGATGACGTTGCTAGGTCATAAAGGATGCAGGGGAATGTCAGGGCCATTAGATTTTGAATATGATTTTGAATCCTGGGCCTTGAACATTGCAGATGGTATCAGAACAAAACCTCTCCTAGTAAGATGTGGTTCGGGGACAAACCAAGCGGAAGCTAGTGGGCATGTAACGCCCAAAGTTTTGTAGGGGTACATGAATGAATCGAGATCACAACTAAATAGCGTGATCCAGATGATATGAAAGCATCACTACAAGAAAAAGGTTTTTCTATAGCCGTTGCATATAGCCCTTTTTGCATCAAATTTAAACAATGAGCAATGATGAAGATCCATGGCGATGGATCTAATCCCAGCGATGGAGGGAGGGTAGGGACTGACGATAGATTGGAACTGGTGGCGGCGGATTCTCAGCGACAGGTCTAGTACCAATTGAGTGGTTCTGGGCGGTGGAGATCCTTTATTGAGCAGAGTGGTTTTGGGTGGCAAACGATCTTCTTCGAGGTAGGTTTTAGAAGACTTGATTTTTGTTAATTGTTACCTTCAATTTCTCTTGTTTTCCCCCTTTTCGCTCTCAAAGCTATTGTCATTTTTTCTTGTATTTTTCAAGCACTGGGTACTCTTAAACCATTTTTAAAATTTCGGTGGAATTTTCAAAAAGAAAATTTGAAGCCCTAAACCCTTAGTTGAAGATGATGATCCAATAAACCCATCTATTTTCTGCTTGCTAAAAGAATCAGTTAATATTCTTTTTTTTTATTGACGTGGTTTGATTATAAAAACATCCTTTGCTGAAGATAGCGAGTAGAGATTTGATGTTTATGAAAACTTGTTTAACATTAATATGATTTATAACATTTAGTATATCAATCCAATCAAAAAATGGCATTGGTGCTTCATTGCTATTGATTCTTCACTACAAGAAATATACCCTTTAGCAATTAATTCTTCTTTGTGCCTGGATGACCACGATTGAGAATAAGCCAATTAGGTTATTTTTTCTTGTTGCATAATTGATTTGCATCTAATTCGTCGGGAGAGAATTTCATTTCTGTCAGAGTGTGGAGCTCGCTTAAGATTTTAATTTGCTTCTGCTCATTTCATTTACTTTAAGTGAGTTGGTTTCTTATTATTGTCTACTTGTTCAATGAATTATAGCAGCTATGACTTATTGTTTTATCTTTTCCAAAGTCATCTTTGATTGGGATGTGCATTAGAAGAGAGAATGATTTTTGATATTGTATATAACTTAATTTACTCCATTTTCTTCAAATGACGGAGGAATGGTTTTGTGTTAACGAGGCATATTCGATTTAGCTAATCCAAACATTCTTTAGATTGCAAGAAATGCTGATACTATCGGCGAAGTTCTACTTTGTATAAGATCTTTTTTTTTTTTTTTTTTTTTTTTTTTTTTTTTTTTTTTTTTTTTTTTTTTTTTTTTAACTCTTTTAACGTTTTATTTCTACTGACAGCTATAAGAACCAGTGGTGTGGTCACAAAGGTGATATACCATTTGCTCAGTCTAGTCATTTTTTACTTAAATACTTTTAAGACAAAATCCGCATTCTGATTTTATTTGTTCCATTCTACAGATGCACGAAATCCTTTACTAGGAAAAGTGATTCCTCTACGACTTGGTTACGTAGGAGTTGTCAATCACAGTCGGGAGGTGAGCATAAAGTTAATGAGGGGAGAAGTGGGTACTTAATTAACTTGTACATAATAGTTAATTCTTCTTCCATCTTCATGCTTGCATTAAAGATTTCTCAACTTCAACTTGGTAATTAGGAAGATGCAATGCTTTATTCTTCTAGATCATTTTGTCCTATGCGAGACCTTTTGCTTATGCCCGTCCCGTAGGTTTTTGGGTTTCAGCCAGCTTACATATTTTAGACTATATTGAACACAGAAAGCCTCATGGTAGTTTTGCATCCAAGTTATAGGTTGAAAATCTAGCCTTTAGGCTTCAAGATGGTTACCATTTGGATGAAATTAAATATAGTTTTATGTTTTCTATAGGATAGTATTTACAATTTTTTACTGTGAAAAAAATTTCAGCCATGTGAGCAAGTATTGTTGATCAGAGCTTTAGTTAGGATGTAGAAATCACACGTTCAAGAACATTTTTTGGGTTTCTTTTCTTGATTAAGAATGGGACTCCAAAGAAATATTTACTTGTACCTCGACACAATTGGTGTTTTTTTTCTTGCATTCCTCCTACTTCCATTGAAGGTCTTTAATTCATTTTATGTATTTTAATGATGTTGGTAAGTAGTTAGTGTCAAAAAACAGCTCATAACCCTAGGGGTATTTTAGTAATTGTATGTACTCTAGGGCTTCCCATTAGTCTATTTATTTGGTCTATTCTCTTGTATTTTGTGTATCAGAATTAATAATAAAAATCAGTCTCTATCGTGGTTTTTTCTACCTGATCTAGGGTTTTTCATGTAAATCTTATGTTCCTTTCTTCCTCTTTTTTCAACATGGTATTAGAGCATGGCGACAAAATCCTAGTCATCATTGATGAAAATAGACTAGATTCTCCATTAGCAACCTCCATTGGAACTAGTTGGGAAGCCAATATCACCAAAGCCATTCGGGAAGCCGTGGAACAATACCTCCAAGCCGCGCTGCCGAAAATCATCCAATCCGTTTCAGACCCTAACCCTAATCGGCCCAGTTCCAGCCGTCCATCCCCAACCGACCAGATCCCAACCGTAGCCGAACCAGAAATTGTCCAACCGTGCGACCCTGGCGTTTTCTAGCCGCTCGATCACTCCCAACCAACATGGATGTACCAACCGTGCGACCCTGATGTTTTCCAGCCGCTCGACCACTCCCAACTGCCGCGATTCCAACCGCAGGACTCTAGCCACACCTCTCATCGGTCGACCCAGCTGGTGCGACAAGCCATCCGAAGCAGATCCCGCCAGTCGCAACCTTCATCTCTTCCAGTCCTGCTTGCTGTCGTCGAGCAAAATCAACAGTCCGTGCGACTTCTCATCAGCAGCCTGCTCCGATGGCGCCGGCAGTCGGATTTGCACATCAGCTTTTTTGAGGGTCTACAAGTGATCTCCAATGGCGTTTTGCCCATCTACAACAGTAGCTTGCAGATTTCAGTACGATTCTTGGGACAAACTCTCAACCAGATTTCTCGGCCAACATACCAATATACTCTGTAAACTGGATAAATTCTTTCCCTATTTTACCCACTATAAAAATCCTTTATGGATCCATGGGAAATTCTGCAGGGTTTATTACTGGAGAGAAATTGAATGGCCAGAACTACTTTTCCTAGTCTCAATCCATCAGAATGGCCTTGAAAAGACGTCATAAGTTTGAATACTTGACTGAAGAGATACCTAAGCCCATTCCAAAAGACCCTCAGGAGCGGATCTGGAAGGGAGAAGACTCGTTGTTGAGATCTGTTCTGATTAACAGTATGGAACCTCAGATTGGCAGACCGTTACTCTATGCTGCAACTACCAAGGATATTTGGGACGTTGTTCAACAATTTTATTCAAAGAGGCAGAATGCATCCCGACTCTATACGTTACGAAAACAGGCACATGAATGTAAGCAAGGCACTATGGACGTAAAGTCCTATATTAATCAAATGACTCTTTTGTGGCAGGAGATGGATCTTTGTAAGGAGACAATCTAGAAATGTGCTCATGACGGAGCACAGTATGCAAAAATTGAAGAAGCAGATCGTGTCTATGACTTCCTGGCCATACTAAATTTGAAGTTTGATGCCATTCGGAGTCGGATTCTGGGGCAACGCCCTACTCCCTCTCTCATGGAAGTTTGCTCAGGAATACGCCTAGAGGAAGATAGATCAATTGAAAGGAATAACCCAGTCATTACCTCTACTGATGCTTTTGCCACTAAGTCCTCCAGCATTAACAGCGATAAAAGGCCCACTCCGGTCCGTGAGCATTGTAAAAAGTTATGGCATACAAAGGACCAGTGTTGGAAGCTACATGGACGGCCCCCAAACAGTAAACATCGCCAGCCACATGACAAATCAATATCTGGACAGGCCCTTGTGAGTGACTTGATAAATAAGAATCCTCAGCAGCAACCCTCAACAGATAGTACGACCAGCCTGAGTACGATTGGAGTCAGTGCCATCGCCCAGTCAGGAAATATCTAGTCTTTTGGTCTTATTAGTATTAACGGAAAAAAATCTTGGATTGTTGACTCAGGGGCGACAGACCATCTTACTGGTACCTCTGATCAGTTTCTCTCATATTGTCCAAGTGCCGGTAATGAACGAATTAGGATTGCAGATGGGTTGTTCGCACTTGTTGCACGAAAAGGGAATTTATCTTCGTTTGAGGGTTTTGGTTTTGCGGGATGTTTTGCATGTTACTAAAATTTCATATAATTTTTTATCCATTGGTAACAAAAATTTATTTTTGTAAAGCATGTGCACAATAATGACTTAATGATTCAAGCTCTTGTCACTGGCAACGGCGCCAAAAACTTGTAATAATAAATTTTTATAATCTTTATCTTTATCTTTTTTTTATGCGCTAAGGACTGAAGATGATGATGCTCTTTGCGCTCAAGTGCTTTGTGATAAAGATATTGTTGCGATACTACGTTCTAAGTGTATGCGATGATGATAATATGCTTCGTAGTATGCGATGATGTAGAGCGTGTCACAAGTTTTCTTGCGCTGGAACCAAGTATAATTCCAACGCAAGTTTCTCAAGTTGACCTGAGGTCGAACACGGGGATTGTTGTTGTTTAGATGCAATACTAGGGTGGTAAATGCGACTGGTTTATCATAAAGAATAAAGAATTGGTCTAGTAGAAATGTAAATTGCGATGAAAAGTAAATTGCGTTGTAAATAAAATGCGTTAATAAAATAAATGTCTAAACTACTAATGATACAGGGTGAGGACTGGCTTTGAAGTTGTGCAAGATAATCTAATGAATGTGGTGACAAGTCTTGTGAATGAATCAGAAAGAGAATGGGTTGAGGGAAAGGACATCGTAAGTTTGTCAATTCTTGTTGAGGACGTAACTAAGGTTCCGCTTTCCCTTGGCTTACACCTTTTAGTGATTGACCGCGTTCCCATACGTCTATGGTGAAATGGGGATGAACGTGATGAATGCAAGGTTGTTTCCATCTCTGGAAATATTTCTCGCTTTAGATAATGCATTCTTCCAACCTTCTCTCCATAGGCGGGATAACATCTTCACTTCTGCTCTCACAGGTGAAGATGTCGTCGAGCATGCTTTAGCTAAACTCAGCCGATTTCCTTAACAATGCTTAACTCACTCACTTAATCCTTCCCCTTTACCCAAGGGATTAGTGACACATGATGGAGAAAATAGATGATGAATGTATGGAAAAGAAAAGAGAGATGCTAACGATGACGATAATGATATTAAATCTAAAGATTAAGCATTTGGTACATGATTGAGAATGAAAAATTAAAGAAAGATGAACACAGTAGATGAATGAAAGAATAGAAACAAATTTGGAAAGAGTGTCAATGTCTTGAAACAGATCCCGATTGGAGATGTTGTGCTTGCCGGCGTGTGGATGAGATAGAGTGGAAAGCTTCCCTCTCAGGCTTGCTTTCCTTGTAGAAGTGACCTTTTGCACAGAGCTTCAGCTTCGTAATGTGAAGAATTTCTTGCTCAGAGACTTACCTTTTAGCCTTGTCTCGTCATTCTCCCGGATTTTCTTTGTAATGTCTCTTCAAACTAGCCTCCTTTACAATGAATTCAAGGAAGCTATTTATAGACCTTGGCTCTCTGTATTGGTGGTCTTACTTTGTAAATATGATAATTCCTGCCATGGCGTAGTGGAAATGTCCGCTCTGCTCCATGATCAATCTGTCAGAATCATACAACAGAAAGCTTTACACGTCAGAAGTCCTGCGAATGTGTTGCTCTTCACATCTTCGATCGATCGCCGCATGCAGTGTAGTTGTTTTGATTACAGCATGCGGTGGAAATGCGTTGATCGCTTAAATCCATGATCGATCGCTGCATGCTGCAATTGCGTTGAACTTTCTACGTTCTTGATCGATTGTCGCATGCTGTATGGATGCATTGTTCATTTTTGTCCTTGAGCAATTAACATATACAGTGACCTATTTCCTGCAAAACAAAGACTTGGACATTCTATTTCGCCATCGCAATGGGGTTAGTGGGTGTGTTCAGGACACTTTACAATTTTCGTATTTCTAAGCCAATTCTTATACTATCGATGCAACTTTTCCTTCTTTTTGCCTCATAATCTAAATAAAAAAGTATAAATAACTTGTATTTCTACAAGTTATCACACCCCCAAATTTAGATATATGCTTGTCCTCAAACATATCTTCGACTAAGGCAATTCCACTCAACTCCCATCCTAACTTTGCGTCGATCGGCTACTCCGAATGCTCCACCTCTACAAAATTAATCAACACCGCAAGTTCCTTCTATCCTTAAACAATTCTTCACATGCTCTACTTTATTCTTATCTAGAACAAACCTCTACCCAAAGTTCCCTTCTAGTTTTGAGAAGAATGTTTTATCTCTTCTTGCAAAAACAACAAAGTGCGTCTTTATGCAGTGGCCTGGTTTGCATCATCTTATTAGAGAATGTTGATCATGATTACACCCTTCGTTTTGGATTGCTCCCACGGGTGTCATGCGAGCATCCAACCACGGTTATGTATCAATCTTAACTTCAACATTTGATCCTCAGCCAAGTTTTACTTTTGTTGGTCAGAGGAGTTGTCTCTTTTATTCCTATTTTCTCCCTTTTTTTTTCTATTGCGTCGATCCTGAAAACCTACCTTCATTTTGGCTTGTTTTCATGGGTGTCATGCGAACATCCAACTACGAGCAGGTTCCTTTCACGAATAACTTGTATTTCTACAAGTTTTTGGCGTCGTTGTCGAGGACAAAAACTTGGTAACGATAAAAATAAAATGTCATGCTATATCGCTTATGCACTACTGATGAATGAATAAATCAATCTCTTGTCCTCGGCAACGGTGACAAAAACTTGTAATATTAAATTAATACAATCTTTATCTAATGCGTTGCTTATGAATGAAAATGATGATGCTCTATGCACTCAAGTGCTTTGCGATAAAGATATATTGTTGCGATACTACGTACTAAATATATGCATTGATGATGACTGCTTCGTAGTATGCGATGATGTAATTCGTGTCACAAGTTTTCATGCACTGGAACATAGTATAATTCCAACGCAAGTTTCTCAGAGTGACCTGAGGTCGAACACGAGAATTTTTGTTGTTTAGATGCGATACTAATGTGGTATAAGCGACCAGTTTATCATAAAGAATAAAGAATTTGGTTTTTGTGCAGAAAAGTAAATTGCGATGAAACATAAATTCCGTTGTAAATAAAATGCGTTAAAGTAAATTGCGATGATAAAATAAATGTTTAACTATTAATGATACAGGTTGAGGACTGGCTGTGAAGTTGTGCAAGATAATCTAGTGAATACAATGGCAAGTCTTGTGAATGAATCAGAAAGAGAATGGGTTGAGGGAAAGACATTGCAAGTTTGTCAATTCTTGTTGAGGACGCAACTAAGATTCCGCTTTCCCTTGGCTTACACCTTTCAGTGATCGGTCGCGTTCCCATACGTCTATGGTGAAACAAGGATGAACGTGATGAACGCAAGGTTGTTTCCATATCTGGAAATACTTCTCACTTTAGATAACCCATTCTTCCAACCTTCTCTCGATAGGTGGAATAACATCTTCACTTTTGCTTTCATAGGTAAAGATGTCGTTGAGCATGCTTTAGCTAAACTCAGCCGATTTCCTTAACAAAGATTAACTCATTCACTTAATCCTTCCCCTTTACCCAGGGGATTAGTGGCACATGATGGAGAAAATGGATGATGAATGTATGGAAAAGAACAGAGAGATGGTAATAATGATGATAATGATATTAAATCTAAAGATTAAGCGTTTGGTATAGATTGTGAATGAAAGATTAAAGAAAGATGAACACAGTAGATGAATGAAAGAATAGAAACAAATACGAAAAGAGTGTTAATGTCTTGACACAGATCCCGATCGGAGACATTGTGCTTGTCGGCCTGTGGATGAGATGGAGTGGAAAGCTTCCCTCTCAGGCTTGCTTTCTCGGTAGAAGTGACCTCTTGCACAGAGCTTCAGCTTCGGGAATGGGAAGAATTTCTTGCTTGGAGACTTACCTTTCAGCCTTCTCGTCGTTCTCCCGGATTTTCTTTGTAATGACTCTTCAGATCAGCCTCCTTAACAATGAATTCGAGGAGGCTATTTATAGACCTTGACTCTCGGTATTAGTGGTCCCACACTGAAATTCTGATAAATCCCTCCATGGCGTAATGGAAATGTTCGCTCTGCTCCACGATTAAATGTCAGAATCGTACAACAGAAAAGCTGTACACTTGTTAGAATCTCCCACGAATGTGTTCCTCTTCACATCTTCGATCGATCGCGCATGCGGTGTAGTTGTTCATTTTTGTCCTTGAGCAATTAATGCATGTGGTGACCTATTTCCTGCAAAACAAAGACTTGAACATTCCATTTCGCCATCGCAATGGAGTTAGTTGGTGTGTTCACGATACTTCACAATTTTTCGTTTTTCTAAGCCAATTTTTATACTGTCAAAGCAACTTTTCCTTCTTTTTGCTGTATAATCTAAATAAAACAACATAAATAACTTGTATTTCTACAAGTTATCACACTCCTAAATTTAGATATATGCTTGTCCTTAAGCATATCCTCAACTAAGGCAATTCCGCTCAATTCCCATCCTAACTTTGCGTCGATCGGCTACTCTGAATTCTCCACCTCTACAAAATTACTTAACACCGCAAGTTCCTTCTATCCTTTAACATTTCATCATATGCTCTACTTTATTCTTATCTAAAACAAACCTCTACCAAAAGTTTCCTTCTAGTTTTGAGAAGAACGTTTTACCTCTTCTTGCAAAAACAACGAAGTGCGTCTTTATGCGGTGGCCTGGTTTGCGTCATCTTATTAGAGAATGTTGATAATGGTTACACCCTTCGTTTTGATTTGCTCCCACGGGTGTCATTTGAGCATCTAACTTCGGTTGTGTACCAATCTCAACTTCAACTCTTGATCCTCAACCAAGTTTTACTTTTTCTTGTCAGATGAGTCTCTTTTATCCTTATTTTCTCTATTTTCTTTCTTTATTTTTTTTTTCCTATTGCATCGATCCTGGAAACTTATCTCCGTTTTGACTTGCTCCCATGGGTGTCATGCGAACATCCAACTATGAGCAAGTTCCTTTCACGACTTAACTCTTATCAGGTTGGGATATTTGGGATTTTCCCTTGCGTTGATAGTGGAGTTTTTATGATTTTTTTTTATAATGATGATGAACGCATTTGCCTGATATGACCGCATCCGCTTGATCGCATCTACTCAGACCTTCCCCACCCTCAAATGTAAATATACATAAGGTCCTCATTGCATTGTTTTGGACAGAAAAGACAAAACACTTGGTCAAAATTTTGAAAAGAAGGTTTGAGCAGAGTCTTGAAATAGATAAGGTAAAGTAGAGCTATTGCGATGAATTGTCTAAGTGTTAGTCAGAAAATGCAATGTATAAAGAAATATTGCTAACGGTATGCATACTACTCATCATGGCAGCGCAATTAACAACACAAAATAAAAAGACAAGAATTACCGTAATAATTGATAAAGGATGATAAAAGTAAAGAGGCTAACGCATGTGGAAAGAATAATTATTCAGTTGTAAAAAATTTGTCTAAGTATACAAAGAATTATAAATATCGCAACACAAAATTGTAGCATGTACAAAAGAATACAAGGTATAGCATCTATAAAAAAAATAATGAATGAATGGCCGCAAAGAAAAATTGTAGAATTGCAGAGAAGGTGGCACACCCCCAAATTTAGAGTTACGGCGGGGGATCTTGAGAAGGATGTTGCAGAGGAGCGCATTGAGGCGTTTCTTGAAACTGCAGAGGTTGCTGTAGATGGGGATGCACCATGGGACCATGTAAATAAGCCGTTAGAAAATTAAAGTACTCATGGTTGCCCTCTTCCATCTGTATTTGGTTCAGGCGAATGGTAAAGATATTGCGTTGAATATTAATCATCACCTACCGCACCATTGTATTATTGTGTTACAATTCTACGTTGCTCTCCTGCAACTCCGTTATTGCTTGGTGGAAGAAGTTAAGTTGATGAGAGAAGAGAGACCACATTTCTGCTAAGTCAGCAGCAAGGGTTACGATGGTGGGTTACGCCGTCGATGTTCCACCAGCAATGGTTTGAGGTTGAGCGGAAGGCCCTGCTGACCCAAACCGTGTGGGTCGTCAACAATGCGACGATGAAAGGTGAAGAAGTGAGGTGGAGATGGAATGGTGGGGAGACGTGCTAAGAATGGGTGGTTTGAATCTGAAGCAAGGAGGAGGTTGGTGAAGTGTTCTGGAAGAGGGGAAAGGGGTTCTATTGGAGGGCTAGGCGGGTGAAATGATTAAAGGCAAGGGTCCAAGGGTAGTTTGGGTTTGCCTCTTGCGGTGATTGTTCTTGGAGTTTTTTCCTTTCCTTTATCATTTTCGGTGTTGTTTCTTTGGCTTGGGTTGTTGTAGTGCATTTAGATCTATGAGGGGCCTTGGGGGTGAAAGCTCGGGGCAATTTGGGGAATCTTTGAGAAGCATTCTTAGGATCTTCATAATGGAGGGCCGTGGACTTCAACATGGGCTCTTTGTCAATGCCTACGCCCATAGAGAGGCACAGGCTCAAAATCGTCCACGAAAAGAAGTATTGGCCTCATCACATGGCCAACAAAGCCTCGAATCTGCTTTGCAATCAGTTGGCCTACATTCAAAAATCGGAATGCCTCGCGTGATACAATATGTGGCCATCACTCGATCCCTTGAAATTGTTCTATCATGCGTTGTTGGGATGAGTCGTCGTTTCACCAAGTATACCCAAAGTCGAGCCTCGAGGAACAGCTTGTTAGAGGCAAGGGTCTTAATGCCTGTTAATGATACCAATCACTAGGTGCCCAATTGCATTAATACTTTCAGCGGATCCTCCATGTGTACTTCATCAGGATCATCAATTATCTTGTTACCTGGTGCTTCCGGGATGTTCTTCAACATGTAGAGCTCATTGATGTCCTTTGCGCTCAATGGCACTGTCCACCCTTTAATGATCATCGCATCTCCAGTGTCATGGAGCTAGCCGTGATAAAAGGCCCTCACTACCATAAGACTAATAATGGAGGGACATTGGCAGAAAGTCTCCCACCCATGTTCCAACACTACACTTGTGATCAGATTTGATAGTGGCGTCGACGCAAGGAAGAAACCCATTTCCATCATCATATCATCATTTTCTTTCTTTGTTGATGGGTGTCTCCTGGTCAACGCAAGCTCACTGCTCTCAACTTTAGCTTTGCCCTTGTCTTGAGCAGACACAACACAAGATTTTTGTCTTTGTTTGTGTTCCCTTTCATTGCATTTCTTTTCTTCTTCCCTTTTCCATTCCTCCACTTCTTTTCTCTTATTTTCTCTGATGCACTGCACATTTTCTTTGCGTCGTTTTTCCTTTTCCTCCTCCTTCTTCTCTTCTTCTTCTTCTTCTTCTCTCATTTCTTTCTCAAACTACTCCGAGGCAAGCAAAATGCATTGCTCATCCTCGAGCTTTCATCTTTCTTCTTCTGCCACCCTTGCATTGTCACAGTGCACGTCTTCGTCGTGCAGTTTTCTAGCCAAATCGCCTGATGCAATGATTTGGCACGCTCGTGACATCTTTTCTTGTTTCTTCTATGCTTCTCTTTTTCTTCTTTCCTCTTCTTCTGCTATGCGCTGTAAGAATAGTGTGTCACTTGTAGACCCTTGTGGCACATTCTCCTTGTGACACCGCATCAGAGGGGTAATGTCAGGGTCTTCTCTATCTTTAGACGCAACCATTCTGATATGCGATGATGAAACTTGAGGTTTCACTGATGCTCTGATTTGCGTTGACATCCCCTCTTCCACCCTTGTGGTGGTGGATTCTCCGTCAAAATTTGGGCTTTCTACCCTCTTTCTCTTCTCTTCCTTCTTCAGGAGTTTTCTTCTCGCCTGTGTTGTTTCTTTTCACTCGTCTTCTTTTCTTTCTTCTCCTTCTTCGGTCGGGCAGCTTTATCTCCTTCTACCCATTTTTATTTTCTTTTTCTCTTCTTCTTCCCTTCGGCCGCCCCCCACTGCTTCTTCACTCCTACCACCTCCAAAACGGCCCTGATGGGTCCCTCATTGGAGTCTATTGGAACAGTCTCCTTAGGATTCGCAATAGCCAGGGCTCTTCTCTGCGAAGCTTCTGCCATTTCCTCCTCTGAAAGCAGGGGCTAGTTTACAACTCCAGTTGCCGGTAGCCCCCCTTCCCACCCTTTCCACTAGTACTTTAAAATACTCCCAAATACCTCTTTATCGTCCCTTCGCTTCAACTCACTTTCTATCGAAGGTACTCAAAGCACCACCTCAGGTCCGGTGGCAGGGGCATTCTCCGTGCTTGGCCCCTCTCGGATAGTGAGTGGTTTGGCTATAGAGGTCTTTTGTCGGGGTTTTTCGATTATTCTTAATGAAAGCTTGGGCTGGGTGGCGAGGCGGTGGCTAGTAGCAAGGAATGCCGCCTCTCATGCTGTGATGGGGGCTTGGGAAGGGGATGATGGTAGGGAAGATGAGTGTGAAGATTGGTCGGCCATGGTTTTAGTTGTGTGAAAGAGTTGGAAATTTCTTAGGACTTAGGAAGGAAATCGGAAGGGGAACAGGTATGCAGAATTTTAGGGCGAGAGATTCAAATAAGCTCCTCGGTTGAAAGAGGGTGAGATTTATAGGTTGGGCCTTGATTGGCTCAACGCAATCTCTGCGTGGCAGGCTTCGATATTCTCAAAAAGCCTGCTGCCGCTCCCTCCCATTATGATTTACCAGAAAGGACGTCATTTCGTCTGCTAAGTCATAATTCCTTGGAAGCTTAAACGATTCGACTACTCTCTCTGTGAAGATTTTATCTTTTTTTTTATTATTCGGACGGGCGTAATGTTAAAGTTTAATGCAATGCATCCGTTACCGCAAATGCATATTGGTGGAGGACGGGCACAACGTATGCATTAGCGCAACACACCCCTCAACTCAGTGCATTTCTGGAGGACGGGCACACGGTATTTCTACCAGCACAACACTACCTCGACATAGTGTACATACGCGTGCAACTCATCCGTCAACGCAATACATTTGTGCAAGATGGGCGCAAAGTGTATCTATCAGCGCAAGATACACCTGCCGTCGTAATGCATACCGATGTTATTTTTTTATTATTTTTTGTTATATTTTTGTTTAATCAACAACGCAATGCTTATCCCGGAATCCAAGTTGATAAGCCTTTGCCGTGTTCATTTTCTTTTTATTAATCATTCACAACAATTAGGTTCAATGCAAATTAAGGCAGGAATGTAAATAAATTCAACAAAGCATGAAATTAATGCAACAGGAATTAAAGTGGAAGTAAATTCAAGTAAGCGGTAAAGACTAATTTAGGAAAACATTAATAACGCAATAAAGTAAGCAGTAGGAAAAGCGATAAAGAAAGCGATAAAGATAGATGTTAGGGATGTTGTTGAAAGACAAGTTCCTCAAGATTACCGCAATCCACATCCCTGCAAGCGGTCAAACATGCCTGCACAATATCACTACTGACATTGTTCCTTCCCATTAGATCTAGGGGCTTCTGAATTACTTGGCAGCGTTCCTGGTGTTCTATTGCGAAGCTCGGTTGCCAGTTGCCTTACTTGGACCTCCAAATTCCTTATGGAAGACGCCTGCGACTGCATGACTGCATCATTTTTCTCGATGTACTGCTTCAGCAGGGCTTCCAAGGATGATGAATTTATAAAGGTGTTTGATGTGGAAGGTTGGTTGTGCGATTGCCGTTGGTGATTCTGATTCAGACCTTGGTGAAAAACTGGAGGGTTTCCTCGATTCCTAGAGTTGTTCTGTGAATTTTTCTGGCTCCTTGGTCGTTGTTACCTCCCCAACTGAAGTTAGGGTGATTCAGCCAACCCGGATTATATGTGTTGTTGTACGGGTTATTCTGAATGGCATACACTGGTTGCAGGTTCGATGGGCACATTTCTGCTGAATGAACCCCCACCCACACCCCCCCTCCACATTGTGCATAGCTGATTGCTGCCACTTGTGCCAGCGCATTGGGTTGTGCTGCACCCTGAGAGAGGGTTCCTTGATTTCTTGCCATCGTCTGGAGGAGAGAGGACACAGCGGCCATTTGCGTGGCCAAGGTTGTCATTGTATCAGCTGATACAATGGCATTTTCTGTTCTTCTTCTCTCGAGGCCTCTTCCCCCGTACCCGTTGTCCACCCAGTCATCTGTGTTTCGTGAAATGTGATCCAGGATGACCTTGGTTTCAGTGTAGGTCTTGTCCATAAATCCTCCTACTGCGAAGGCATCAACAACAGCTTGCGTTGATGGATCCAAGCCATTATAGAAGGCCTACATCAAAACGCAATCGGGAATCCTGATGTGCGGACAATTTATCACTAATCTTCTTAATTGCACCTAGGTAGTGCTCAGAGTCTCGTTTTCCATTTGCTCAAAATTCAACACATTCCTCCGTCTTCTTGGGATGACGGCTGATGGGAAGAATTTCTTCATAAACCACTCTACCAACTGGTCCTATGAAGTAATTTCGTTTGGCTCTAAAGAATGAGCCCACCTTTCGCCTCATCCCTCAGTGTGTACGGGAAGAGGTATAATCTAACTCCCTCAGGAGTAACGCCAGGAATGGAGAAAGTATTGCACATCTCCACGAAGCTAGTCAAATATGCCTACGGGTCTTCACCTAGCATACCTCCAAACTGTCCCGCATTCTGGATCATTTGAAGCATGACTGGCATAATCTCAAAGCGTGCATTCTTCTTAACCATTGGTCTTGAAATTTTGAGCAAGAAGTCATATAGATTTGGCACCGCATAGTTTCTCATCGGGATGTTGCGGTCGGCAACAAGAAAAACAGGATCTTGTGCTGACCGATTAACCCCTTGATTTCCATCGGGCCTTTCGTTATTATTCGCCATGTTCCTTCTTCACCTAATTCGGTTCTGGCATGCTTATGCACAAAAAGTAAGCTCGATCTCTGGGTTAGCTTCGAATTCTAGATCAGTCCCAATACTCATAAACCGTTAGCCTGCTCTCCACGATAAAATGACAGTAGAGCAGAGATCTGTCTTGCAAAATACCACAAAAGATATTCAACACTAAACTTTACCAATCCCCGACAACGGCGCCAAAAACTTGGTAACGATAAAAATAAAATGTTATGCTATATCGCTTATGCACTACTAATGAATGAATGAATCAAGCTCTTGTCCCCAGCAACGGCGTCAAAAACTTGTAATATTAAATTTATATAATCTTTATCTAATGCGTTGCTTATGAATGAAAATGATGATGCTCTATACGCTCAAGTGCTTTGCGATAAAGATATATTGTTACGATACTACATTCTAAATGTATGCGTTGATGATAATATGCTTCGTAGTATGCGATGATGTAATGCGTGTCATAAGTTTTCTTGCGATGGAACCAAGTATAATTCCAACGCAAGTTTCTTAGAGGTCGAACACGGGGATTGTTATTGTTTAGATGTGATACTAATATGGTATAAGCGACCGGTTTATCATAAAGAATAAAGAATTTGGTTTTTGTTCAGAAAAGTAAATTGCGATGAAACGTAAATTGTGTTGTAAATAAAATGCGTTAAAGTAAATTCGATGATAAAATAAATGTCTAAACTTAATGATACCGGTTGAGGACTGGCTGTGAAGTTGTGGAAGATAATCTAGTGAATGCGGTGACAAGTCTTGTGAATGAATCAGAAAGAGAATGGGATGAGGGAAAGGACATCGCAAGTTTGTCAATTCTTGTTAAGAACGCAACTAAGGTTTCACTTTCCCTTGGCTTACACCTTTTAGTGATCGGCCGCGTTCCCATACATCTATAGTGAAACAGGGATGAATGTGATGAACGCAAGGTTGTTTCCATTTCTAGAAATACTTCTCGCTTTAGTTAACGCATTCTTCCAACCTTCTCTCGATAGGCGGATTAACATCTTCACATCTGCTCTCACAGGTGAAGATGTCGTCTGTGAAACTCGGATTTCCATTTTCCTTACTTAATAGGTGATTAAGGAAATTAACTAAGTGAAAGTTAAATCCTATGTTGAAGAGAAGGAAATTTCTAAGTGTTGTATAGATTTTCCTTGAGTAGTTTTGAGTTAAGCATTAATTGATGAAATATTGGCTAAGTGTAAGGTCAAAAAAGGACCCATGCGTGAAGTGTTAAGAGACATTAACGCATAAGTTGAGAAGGAAACCATGCGTTTGTAAGGTTGGACGCATGATTGGACAAAATATTGGCAAGGGGCATTACGAAGAGTTGTCATGCGTTGGAAGCCAAGGAGAAAAATGGCCAAATGTTGGACAATGCGTTAATGTGGTGCCATGCGTTGGCCATAAAGTTTTGAGAGGTTACTTGGGCATGGAGAGAGATTGAAGTAGGGCCAAGAATAACGCATGCGGCAGCCACTGCTTTTGAAGGTTAGATCAACACATGGGGTGCGACGGCTGCGATGGATGTGTTGGACACCATGGTATGCGTCTATGCGGCCGAAGGCATGCAGCCGAAGGAGATGCATTGGTAGGTTGCGGTGGTGCGACGGCATGCGGTGCAAGGGCATGTGATGATACGAGGGCATGTGATGACGCGGTGCAAGGCATGCATCGATGGATGGCATGCAGCAATAGAGGCATGCGGCGATGGAGGCGAACACGATGAATGCATTGGACGCGAGAGTATGCGGTCGATGGGTTGTGGCCGAAGGGATGTGTTGATGACATGCGCGCGGTGCTATGCGTTGATGTCATGCGATAGTGTTATGTGTTGGTGGTCTGGGATGACCTTGTTACGCGATAGTGTGCGGCCGAGGACGTGCGATGATGTGGCCGAAGGTATGCGGCCAATGGTGTGTGCATATGCGGCCAAAGGAATGCGTTGGTAGTATGCGATGGAGTCATGCGGCTGAAGGAATGCGTTGGTAGTATGCGATGGAGGCATGCGGCCGAAGGAATGCCATGGAGGCATGCGGTCGAAGGAATGTGTTGGTAGTATGCGATAGAGGCATGTGGCAATGGATGCGATGGATACGATGGATGCAGCGGCCTTACTAAGGTATAAGCTATGCGATGTAACGAGCTAAGTTGGACGCATAGTGATTTGCCCTTGCGTTGTTAAGGCTTGTGGTAACAAGGTTAATGAGGTGGGTTGTGTTGGACATAAGAGATTTGATGGTGAGCTATGCCTTGTGGTTAAGAACCAAGACGACCCAAAAGGTTGCTATGCATTGGTGTTATGTGTTGACTATGTGCCATGCATTGTACATCCAAGGGTAGGTGGACTGTAACAGATTTGGATTGATGATATAAATTGCTCACAATGATGCGATACTACTTCTAGTTATTCATTAATTATGGATGTTCATGTAGTATGTCATGCGTTGTTACAAGTTTCCTTACGATAGAACCAAGTGTAATTTCACCACAAGTTTCTCGGTGTGATCCAAGGTCGAACATAGGGAATGGTTTAGGTTATTGCTGTACGTTCATGATATATGCGATCAGGTTTTCAATCTTTAAAAATGAGTTTGTATAAGTATATAAATTGCAATAAAATAAAGGGAAGCAACAAAGATGCGATAAAAACATATAAATACAGTAAACCTAAGCTAGATGATACAAGATATAGATTTCATGTACAAGATGTTGGGATTAAGGCTGCCTTTGAATGTTATGCAAAGACATGGGATGCGACGACAAGTCTTATGAACAGAATAGAAAGAGAAAGATAAATAATACAAACAACGCAAGTTCTTAATAGGATTGAAGGTACAAATACTATTCCGCTCTTCTCTTGGCGTACACCTCTCAGTAATCGGCCGCGCTCCTACATGTCTGTGGTGAAACAGAGACTAACGTAATAAACGCAAGGTTGATTCCATGTCTGGAAGTACTACTCGCTTTAGTTAACGCATTTTTTTGACCTTCTCTCGATAGATCAGAATGACACCTTCACTTCTGCTCTCACAGGTGAAGATGCCGTCTAGCATGCTTTAAATAAACGTATTTTATATCTTTAATATAGATTAAGTTCTTATTGATTCATATTACTCATCAGGGGGTTAAGAGACATCATGAAGAAAGTAATGGATGGGTGAATGGAAATTAACAGAAAATTGTAAATAGAATCTATCGAAACATTTAATATTTCTACTAAGCGTTTGATACATGGTGTGTGAATGAAGAGATAAAGAAAATATGAAATACCCAATGAAAGAGAGATAGAACTGATACAAATAAATGCCAATGTCTTGGCACAGATTTAATGGAGATCTGCTTGCCGGATAGGATGGATTTGATGGTAGGAAGAGCTTCCCTCTCAGGCTTGCTCTACCGGTAGCAGGGATCTTTGCACAGAGCTTCTGATCGGACGTATGGCAGGTTGGATCTGAGATTCATCTCTCGGCCTTATATCATCTTCTTCCCAAATTTCTTCTCTTAAGCACTCAGCTCAGCCTTTTCTCTACAATCTAGCAGCACTTAGCCCCGTATCAAGTAGCATACCGTTTATCTGAAATCAATAGGGTATTTATAGGTATAGATCTTTGACTTTGGCCTTGTGATCCCCACTCATGGTTATGGTAATTCCGAAGATTGAGGGATGTCATGCAATCAGACCGTCAATTCTACACAACCGTTAGTTGTACACGTGTCTCAATCCTCCGCTCTTGCATTGCTCAGTTGCATCTTTCGATCGTAGGTTTGCATGCGGTGTTTGTTTTTATTACCGCATGCTGTTGAAGCACAGCTTTTGGATCGACTGCCGCATTGCACCGTCATTGCTGTAATCGTCTCTTCATTGTTGATTGATGGGCGAAATGTGACAGAGATACGTTGATTAGTCTCTCGTGAGCCTTGAGTGCAAGCGGTGACTTGGTCTCCTGCAAAACAGAGTAAAGTTCGGCTTGTATTCCATCTTTTTGGTGTTAATGGGTGTAATCGCAAACATTTATAATTATTGCAATACTAGGCTAATTTTCATACAATTGGTGCATAATTACTAACTTTTGGCTGCAATATCTAGATAAGGTGACATAAATAACTTGTATTTCTACAAGTTATCATGGACGCATAGGCCAAGACTTGAGCAAATAGTATGCGTTGAAAGGGTGTTGGTCATTGGTGACATAAAAAATGGTTTATTGTTTATGCACATTACTGATGAAGGAATGAATCATACAAGCTCATATCCCTGGCAACGGCGCCATAAACTTGTAATGCTAAAAATGGTTGATAGTTTATGCACATTACTGATGAAAGAATTAATCGTACAAGCTTATATCCCTGGCAACGGTGCCATAAACTTGATGACATAAAAATAGATTGTTATGCTATGTTATCGCTTATGCACACTACTTCTGAATATGCGTTGTTAATGATATGCTTGTAGTATGCGATAAAGTAATGCGTGTCACAAGTTTCCTTGTGCTGAAACCAAGTATAATTCCAACGCAAGTTTCTCAGAATAATCCAAGGTCAAACATAGGGACTATTTTCGTTAATGCTTTACTTTTGTGATACATGCGACCGGTTTTACAATTAATAAAGAATGGTTGTTTATACAGGAATTTAAATTGCGATGAAATAAATTTGCAATAATAAAATAAAGTTGCGTTGATAAAATAAAATTGCGTTAAGAAGTAAAATCCTAAACTAAAATGGTACAAGATACAAGATACATGATACATGATACTGAGGTCGAGACTGACTGTGAAGTTATACAGAGGATCGTGGTATGCGATGGCAAGTCTTTATGGATGAATCAGAAATAGAAAGAATAAATAGTAAAAACATCGCAAGTTTGTTAATTGCGTTAAATATGTGACTAAGGTTCCGCTTTCCCTTGGCGTACACCTCTAGGTGATCGGCCGTGTTCCCATATCTCTATGGTGAAACAGGGATTAACGTGATGAATACAAGGTTGCTTCGATCTTTGGAAGTACTTCTCGCTTTAGTTAATGCATTCTTCCAACCCTCTATCGATAGGCGGAATAACATTTTCACTTCTTTTCTCACATGTGAAGATGCCATCGAGTATGCTTTAGCTAAACATAATCATTTCCTTAATAAAAATTAATTTACTTGCTTAATTCTTGCTAATTACCCAAGGAATTAGGAAAACATCATGGAGAAAATGGATTATGGATGAACGAAAATAGACAGAGAGATGATAATGGCAATGATCATAAACAATTAATACTAAGATTAAGTGTCTAATACATGGTGTGAATGATAAAGTAAAGAAGATGAATACAAGTGATGAAATAAAGATTTAGAGACAAATATAGAAGAAGTGTCAACGTCTTGACACAGATCTGAACAGAGGTTATGCTTGCCGGCGTGTGGAAGTAATGGAAAGAAGAGCATCCCTCTCAAGCTTGCTCTTCTGGTAAAAGTGACCTTTGTATAGAGCTTCAACGGCAGGGATTGGAAGGATTCTTTGCCCAGAGACTCACCTCTCGGCCTTTTCTCGTGATTCTTCCCGGATCTACTCTGGAAGTCACTCAGACCAGTCTCTCTCTTAGATCAGTATATACATGTTTCTATGTATTCAAGTATGTTTTTCAGTGAATTTTCAAAAGCTATTTATAGGCTAGGCTTGACTCTTTGCAATTGTGGTCCCCACTATATGGTTAAGGTAGCTCCTGAAATGGCGGAATGAGAAATTCCTTCTCTTACGCAATCAACCCATCAGAAATGCATAACTGAAAGTTGTACACGTGTCAAAATCCTTCGCAATTGCATTGCTCTTTACATCTTTGATCGATCGCCGCATGCGGAATTGATTTTGATTACCGCATGCGGTTGAGATTGTCTTGATTACAAAGCTCTTGATTGAGCTGTCATTGCATTGATCATCACTTCATTCCTGAATGATGGGCGCAATGCAACGTAAATGCATTGTTGACTTTATCTTTGAGCCATGAATGCATGCGGTGACTGATTTCCTGCAAAACAGAAATTGAAACACTCTATTCTACCATCGCAATGGTGTCGAAGACATTTTATAATTTTCGCATATCTCAGCCAATTTCTATACTATCGATGAAACTTTTTTTCTTTTAGCTGCAATATCTTAATAAAAAAGGAAAAATAACTTGTATTTATACAAGTTATCAGTCATTATCTTAGTTGAGCGCATAGAGAAAAGGTAAGCCATACGGAAGTGAAGGATATGCAGCCAAGGAAGAGCCTTACGAGCATGTAGTAAATGCGACCAAGTTGCGTCAATGGGATGAACAAGGAAAGATTGAATGGACGCATGTGCCGAATGATGGTGTCTGGACATAGGAAGGTTGTGGAAATTAGATGGCCGCATGTGTGGTTAGATGAATGCATGTGAAGCATGAACGCATATGAAGGATGGACGCATTCAAGGACATCATCCGGACATGTGGCTTGTTGGGAAGAAATCTTAAGTCTTAAGAAAATGGAGTGGATGCATAAGAAGAAATGCAAAGTTGAGGGCTATGCATTAGTAAAAGGGGAGCAACACACCTTGGGTTGCGCTGATGCAAGATTGCGTTAATAGTGTAAGGAAGAGACACTTGGACATACGGCCAAGTAGGAGGTGTCGACCTTAGAACAATCTTGGACGCCTATAAATAGGGCCAAGGACTTCAGATTCACTCAAAATCTCCTCAAAGGACATAAAGAAGAGTGTATTGGGAGGAGACCATGCGTTGGTAGCAAGACCATGTGTTGGTCAAGAGGTTCCAAGAGGGGAGATACTGTCGGACAAAAAGGACAGGAAGTAGCATCAAATTGATACGAGGAGTTCTCCCTCATGCGTTTGGAGTGATTCCAAAGCCACATGAAATCTAGGAGAGTCTAGTTTTTAGGGTAGGGTTCCAGAGAAGAAGCTCAAGGAATCGGGCTGGAGAATGAGGACAAGACAGAGGGATCAAGCTGTTGGGTAAGCTGAGCCAGTCTTGATGTTTTGATATTTTTGGCCAAACCACACAGAGTTCTAAGCTAATATTTTGAGGTAACTTTCCTAGGACGTTTTAGAGCATATTTGTAGAAGAAAGTATCCCGAGATAAAGCCTAGAACTATGAGTAATTTGAGCTTTAAGTTGAATCTGAAATTTAAGGTCCAAGAGGAGCCCGAGGTGACTAATGATCTTCTAGAGAGGAAAGTTCGTAAAAGATCAAGGTGAGTGACTAAAATATTTGACTAAAATATTTACAATGTTTTAAGAAACCATGTGCTAAAGAAAGATCTTTCAGATAAAGACGTGTTTCTAAGTTTTATTAAAGAAAGTCATTGTATGACTAGTTTACTTGAAACTCGATACCGAAGGACGGTTGAGAAGGTATCCGAATAGCTCGATACTAAAGGACATAGTTGACAAGGTATCTGAGCAAAAGTACCCAAGTATGGGGTACTTCTATTTCATAAGAATTAGTTTTCTGGTCATTCACAGGGCTAGCATGCTCATCCCATTTTTCAAATGTTTTCTTCCCAAGTAGTGGAAGGTGAGGAGTTCCAGGGTGCTACTAAGGTCAAGGTCTGCTACATGCCATAGTTACTCTTCCAAAGGGTTTTATAGTTGTTGTTGTGAACTTTGTTGTTAAGTCTTGAAGTTGTATAAACGTTACATTGTTGTAATAAAATGGGCCTACTTAATCAATTGATTGTTGAATTTATTCATTGGTATCAGAGTTATTTCCGCAAGAGTTTTTAGGGAGTAAGTGTCAACAAAAGGGTTGATAACTGCTGCAGTCACATCCTTTCCTAGGCTCAGAGGGTAGTTTGGGGCGAGGTGTGACAACATGGTATCAGAGCATAAGTTTCTGGGAAAATTGAGGAATTAGTTTATACCAACTTAGTATCAAAGCATAAGTTTTTGGGAAAGTTGAAAGGTTAGTTGATACTAGTTTGGTATCAAAGTATATGTTATAGAAAACCTGAGGTTTGAGTACAATAAAACCAGAGGGAAGTGTGGTAGAGTAAAGGTTTAAAGAGAAACCTAAGAATTATTCAAAGTGAGACTAAGAGGAATCGTAGAAGTGGCATGACCTTACAGGCAACCGGAGCTGGAACTCGCAACGCTACCTGAAGATCTACCAAGGAAGGTAAGTGTGAATTTAATTTATTCTCATTTAAAGTTTGAGATAGAAAAGTTCTTTTGTAGATAGTTGGTTCAACATCTAGCTTAGAGATGGCTAGGTGAGGTATCGTTCGACAAACTAAGAAAGTTGATATCAGAGTAGCGCGTGAAAGCGTAGTAGTAGACAAGGTTATAAGAGGTTACAACAGTGGTTGTTATGATACCTTAAACCGGAGTTAGTTTGAGTAAATTTCAAGGACGAAATTTTCTTAAGGGGGAAGTAAATGTGAAACTTGGATTTCCATGTTCCTTAATTAAGCAGGTGATTAAGGAAATTAACTAAGTGAAAGTTAAATCCTATGTTGAAGAGAAGGAAATTTCTAAGTGTTGAATAGAATTTCCTTGAGTAGTTTTGAGTTAAGCATTAATTGATGAAATATTGGCTAAGTGTAAGGTCAAAAAAGGACCTATGCGTGAAGGGTTAGGAGACATTAATGCATAAGTTGAGAAGGCAACCATGCGTTTGTAAGGTCGGTCGCATGATTGGCCAAAATATTGGCAAAAGGCATTGCGAAGAGTTGTCATGCATTAGAAGCCAAGGAGAAAAATGGCCAAGTGTTGGACAATGCGTTAATGTGGTGCCATGCGTTGGACATAAAGTTTTGAGAGGTTACTTGGGCATGGAGAGAGATTGAAGAATAACGCATGCGGCAGCCATTGCTTTTGGAGGTTAGATCAACGCATAGGGGTGCGACGGCTACGATGGATGCATTGGACACGATGGTATGTGTCTATGCGGGCGAAGGAGATGCATTGGTAGGTTGCGGTGATGTGAGGGCATGTGGTGCAAGGGCATGCGATGATGAGAGGGCATGCGATGACACAGTGCGAGGCATGCATCGATGGATGGTATGCGGCGATAGAGGCATGCGGTGATAGAGGCAGACGCGATGGATGCGTTGGACGCGAGAGTATGCGGCCGATGGGTTGCAGCCGAAGGGATGCGTTGATGACATGCGCGCGGTGCTATGCGTTGATGTCATGCGACAATGCTATGCGTTGGTGGTCTTCGACGGCCTTGCTACACGAGAGTGTGTGATCGAGGGCGTGCGGTGATGCGGCCTACGGTATGCGGCTGATAGTGTGCACATATGCGGCTGAAGGAATGCATTGGTAGTATGCAATGGAGGCATGCGGCCGAAGGAATGTGTTGGTAGTATGCGATGGAGGCATGCGGCCGAAGGAATGTGTTGGTAGTATGCGATGGAGGCATGCGGCCGAAGGAATGCTTTGGTAGTTTACGATGGAGGCATGCGACCGAAGGAATGCGTTGGAGGCATGCGGCCGAAGGAATGCGATGGAGGCATGTGGCCGAAGGAATGCGTTGGTAGTATGCGATGGAGGCATGCGGCGATGGATGAAATGGATAAGATGGATGCGGCGGCCTTGCTAATATGCGATGTAACGAGCTAAGGTGGATGCATAATGATTTGCCCTTCCATTGTTAAGGATTGCGATAACAAGGTTAATGAGGTGGGTTGCGTTGGTCATAAGAGATACGATGGTGAGCTATGCCTTGAGGTGTTGACTTAAGAACCAAGTCGACCCAAAAGGTTGCTATGCGTTGTACATCCAAGAGTAGGTGGACGCACAGGATAAGACTTGAGCAAATAGTATGCATTGAAAGGGTGTTGGTCATTATCCTAGTTGAGCGCATAGGGCAAAGGTAAGCCATGCGGAAGTGAAGAATATGCGGCCAAAGAAGAGCCTTGTGAGCAATTAGTAAATGCGACAAAGTTGCATCAATGGGATGCACAAGGAAAGATTGAATGGACGCATGCGCCGATTGATGGTGTTCGGACATAGGAAGGTTGCGGCAATTGAATGGCCGTATGTGTGGTTAGATGAACGCATATGAAGGATGGACGCATTCAAGGACGTCATTCGGACATGTGGCTTGCTGGGAAAAAATGTTAAGCCTTAAGAAAATGAAATGGATGCATAAGAAGACATACAAAGTTGAGGGCTATGCATTGGTAAAAGAGGAGCAAGACACCTTGGGTTACACTGATGCAAGATTGCGTTAATAGTGTAAGGAAGAGACACTTGGACATGCGGCCAAGTAGGAGGCGTCGGCCTTAGAACAATCTTGGACGCCTATAAATAAGGCCAAGGACTACAGATGAGAACTTAAACTCTCTTCAAAGGACATAAAGAAGAGTGTATTGGGAGGAGACTATGCGTTAGTAGCAAGACCATGCGTTGGTCAAGAAGTTCCAAGAGGGGAGATGTTGTCAGACAGAAAGAATAAGAAGTAGCATCAAATTAGGATGAGGCGTTCTCCTAGAATACTCATGCGTTTGGAGTGATTTTAAAGCCACTTGAAAGCTATGAGAGTCTAGTTTTCAGGGTAGGGCTGCAAGAGAAGAAGCTCCAAGCAATCAGGCTGGAGAATGAGGAAAAGACAGAAAGGTCAAGCTGTTAGGTAAGCTGGGTCAGTCTTGATGTTTTGATGTTTCCGGCCAAACCATGAGAAATTCAGAGCTAACATTTTGAGGTACGTTTCCTGAGACATTTTAGAGCATATTTTAAGAAGAAAGTATCCCGAGATAAAGCCTAGAACTATGAGTAATTTGAGCTTTAATTTGAATATGGAATTTAGGGTTCAGAAGGAGCCCGAGGTTACTAACGATCTTCTAGAGAGGAAAGTTCCTAAACGATCAAGGTGAGTGACTAAAATATTTACAATGTTTTAAGAAACCATGTGCTAAAGAAAGATCTTTCAGATAAAGACATGTTTTATAAGTTTTATTAAAGAAAGTCATTGTATGACTAGTTTACTTGAAACTCGATATAGAAGGATGGTTGAGAAGGTATCCGAGTAGCTCGATACTAAAGGACACAGTTGACAAGGTATCTGAGAAAAAGTACCCAAGCATGGGGTACTTCTATTTCATAAGAATCAGTTTTCTGGTCACTCACTCGGCTAGCAAGCTCATCCCGTTTTTTAAATGTTTTCTTCCCAGGTAGCGGAAGGTGTGAAGTTCCAGGGTGCTGCTAAGGTTAAGGTCTGCTACATGCCACAGTTACTCTTCCAGAAGATTTTACAGTTGTTGTAAACTTTGTTGTTAAGTCTTGAAGTTTTATAAACGTTACATTGTTGTAATAAAATGGGCCTACTTAATCAGTTGATTGTTGAATTTGTTTATTGGTATCAGAGTTATTTCCGCAAGAGTTTTTAGGGAGTAAGTGTCAACAAAAGGGTTGATAACTGCTACAGTCACTTCCTTTCCTAGGCTCAGAGGGTAGTCTGGGGCAGGGTGTGACACCATCGAGCATGCTTTAGCTAAACTCAGCCCATTTCCTTAACAAAGATTAACTCATTCGCTTAATCCTTCCCCTTTACCCAGGGGATTAGTGATGCATGATGGAGAAAATGGATGATGAATGTATGGAAAAGAACAGAGAGATGGTAACAATGACGATAATGATATTAAATCTAAAGATTTAGCATTTGGATTAGATTGTGAATGAAAGATTAAAGAAAGATGAACACAGTAGATGAATGAAAGAATAGAAACAAATATGGAAAGAGTGTCAATGTCTTGACACCGATCCCGATCGGAGAGGTTGTTCTTGCCGACGTGTGGATGAGATGGAGTGGAAAGCTTCCCTCTCAGGCTTGCTTTCCCAGTGGAAGTGACCTCTTGTACAGAGCTTCAGCTTCGAGAATGGGAAGAATTTCTTGCTCGGAGACTTACCTTTCAGCCTTGTCTCGTCGTTCTCCCGGATTTTCTCTATAATGTCTCTTCAGACCAGCCTCCTTAATAATAAATTTGAGGAGGCTATTTATAGACCTTGACTCTCTGTATTAGTGGTCCCACTCTGAAATTTTGATAATTCCTGCTATGGTGTAATGGAAATGTCCGCTCTGCTCCACGATCAAATGTCAGAATCGTACAACAGAAAAGTTGTACACTTATCAGAATCTCCTGCGAATGCGTTGCTCTTCACATCTTCAATCGATCGCCACATGCGGTGTAGTTGTTCATTTTTGTCCTCGAGCAATTAACGCATGCGGTGACCTATTTCCTACAAAACAAAGACTTGAACATTCCATTTCGCCATCGCAATGGAGTTAATGGGTGTGTTCACGATATTTCACAATTTTCGTATTTCTAAGCTAATTTCTATACTGTGAACGCAACTTTTCTTTCTTTTTGCCGCATAATCTAAATAAAACAGTATAAATAACTTGTATTTCTACAAGTTATCATCCATCAGTAAGATTACAAGAGATCTGAATTGTCAGGCAGTATTTTCACCTTACTTTGTTTTATTTCAGGATCTGAGCTCGGGGATGATGATTGGCACTGATCTGCACGATAAGGGACCCTACTTTCTGACTGATGATGCTTCCTCTAGGAATGATTATAGGACTAGCCTTGTCTCTTTAAATTTTTCTAATTCTAAGAATGATTTTCTATTATGGCATTACCATCTTTCAATACATGAAATTCTTATTTCCGCATTTATTTCGCAATATTAATATATCTTCTTTAAATTGTGATGTGTGTATATGTGCCAAACAGAGTCGTGTCACCTTTCACTCCTAACCCTATAAACAATCCAAACCATTCACCTTAGTCCACAGTGATGTTTGGTGTCCCTCACCAACCACAACCTCCATAGGGAAACACTCGTTTTTCACTTCTATAAATGACCACACTCGGCTTACTTGCGTATTTCTTCTCACTGATAAGTCCGAAGTGTTATCTATATTCCAACAATTCTGTGCCACTGTGGAAACCTAGTTTAGTGCCAGAATTGGTATTTTGAGAAGTGACAATTGGCGGGAATTCTTTAACACTTCCTTCCAGAAGTTCCTTACATCCAAAGGGATTGTCCACTAGAGTTCGTGTGCCTACACTCCCCAGCAAAATGGGGTAGCCGAAAGGAAAAATCGTCATTTGGTGGAAGTGGCCAGGTCCTTGATGCTATCCACATCACTCCCGTCTTACCTATGGGGTGATGCCATCCTTACTGCTGCTCACTTAATCAACCGAATGCCTTCCTGGGTTCTTAACTTTCAAAACCCATTAGACTGTTTGAAAGAGTCCTACCCTACTACTCGTTTAGTCTCTGATGTACCACTTCGAGTTTTTGGCTGTGTTGCCTTTGTTCACTCCCATGGTCCAAACCTGTCTCTTATACACATCTAGATGTGTATAAGAGACAGCATCACTCCCGTCTTACCTATGGGTTGATGCCATCCTTACTGCTGCTCACTTAATCAACCTAATGCCTTCCTGGGTTCTTAACTTTCAAAACCCATTAGACTGTTTGAAAGAGTCCTACCCTACTACTCGTTTAGTCTCCGATGTACCACTTCAAGTTTTTGGTTGTCTTGCTTTTGTTCACTCCCATGGTCCAAATCGCATGAAATTTGGCCCCTGTTCTAAAAAATGTGTCTTTGTTGATTATCCACTTCATCAGCGTGGGTATAAATATTACCACTATCCTCTCGCAAATATTTTGTTTCCATGGATATCACCTTTCTTGAGGATCAACCCTTCTTCCCTGTTAGCCCTCTTCAGAGGGAGACATCTAGTGAAGAGACTAACTAGTTCACTTATACAGTTCCCTTGGAGTCATCTTCCATTCATGAGCATGTTGGTCCTATCTCCCTACCAATCAAGTTCCATGGATAACATACTATAGGATGATTCTCAGAAAGGAAGCAGTGTCACTTGTTGCATCTTCGACTCCGATCCATGAGTCAAACCCGACATCAGGTACGTGTATTCCTAAAATCAATGAGATTGATACTTGTACTGAGACTAACAAATGCAGAGAGAAAAAAGAAGGAAAAGGTGCTGATAGCACCACTATAGCAGATGGGAAGACAATGGTAATTAATGATTTGGACACAACTCTTGAAAATGTGAGTGATTCTAGAGATAATGGTGAAAAGATGGTTTATGAAGATGAAACCCAGACAATGGAGACTAGTGATCACAGTGAAAATTCTAACAGACTGAAGGAGCATGATGCTTCTCTTGATCTTCCAATAGCCCCAAGGAAAGGTATTCGGTCATGTACAAGGTACCCTATGTATAGTTACATGACCTACAGTAACCTGTCATCTGAATTTAGGGCTTTTACCACCAATTTAGATACAGGGGTGATACCGAGTAACATACAGGAAGCAATGGGAACTGACGTTTGGAAAGTCGCTGTTATGGAGAAGATGAAGGCTCTTGAGAAAAATGGTACATGGGACCAGGTGATCCTACCTGTAGGGCACAAGACAGTTGGGTGCAAATGGGTTTTCACTATAAAGTACAAGTCAGATGGGACTGTTGATTGGTACAAGGCCAGGTTAGTTGCCAAAGGGTTTATCCAAACGTTTGGGGTAGATTACTCCGAGACATTCTCTCTCGTGGCTAAACTCAATAGTATCCACGTATTGCTATCAGTTGTAGTTAACAGAGATTGGCCTCTGCATCAACTAGATGTAAAGAATGTCTTTCTCAATAGAGAACTTGAGGAGGAAGTCTACATGAATCCTCCCCCCGGATTTGAAGACCAGTTCAAACAGTAAGTCTACTGGCTGAGGAAGTCGATATATGGGTTGAAAAAGTCTCTTAGAGCCGCCTGGTTTGACAGATTTGCCACCTTTGTCAAAGGAAAAGGGTATACCCAAGGGCACTCAGATCACACACTATTTACAAAGAAGTCAACTTCAGGGAAGGTTGCTATTCTCATTGTGTACGTTGACAATATTGCGCTCTCCGGTGATGATGATGATGAAATTGTGAAACTCAAAGCAAAGATGGCCAAAGAATTTGAAATTAAAGACCTTGGGAAGTTAAGATACTTTCTCGAAATGGAAGTAGCCCGGTCAAGGGATGAAATCTCAGTGTCCCAACGGAAATATACGATTGATCTTCTGACGAAAACAGGAATGACTGGGTGCAAACCTGCTGACACCCCAATTGAATATAATTCAAAGCTCAACAATACCAGTAACAGTGTCCCAGTCAACAAAGAAAGGTATCAGCAGTTAGTTGGAAAATTGATATACTTATTTCATACGAGACCCGATATTTCATATGCAGTGAGTGTTGTCAGTCAGTTTATGTAGGCTCCTTGTGAGGAACACATGGCAGCAGTTGAACGCATCCTACGATATCTGAAAGGTACACCAGGTAAGGGGTTAATATTCAAGAAGTCTGATAAACGTTGCATGGCAGCAGTAATTGTATGTACGCTAGGGCTTCTCACTAGTCTATTTATTTGGCCTATTCTCTTGTACTTTGTGTATCAGAATTAATAATAAAAATAAGTCACTATCATGGTTTTTTCTCCCTGATCTATGGTTTTCCACGTAAATCTTGTGTTCCTTTCTTCCTCTTTTTTCAACAATTAGCCTAGCTTATACTTTTTTGCATACTTACCCACATGCTTGAATAACAAGTTTGTGAGATCTCTCTATGTTATATGTGCTTGCTATAGAGATCTCATATTATGGTCGTGGAGAGAATAGTGTCGGAAACAATGCAAGGCAATTTGAAAGAACTAGCAGCCAGAAGTTCCAACTCACTACTTTTAGGTTGTACGTTTCATCTAAGTTCCACTCAATTTGATGCTTTTAGTTGCAATGTTCTCTTATCATTCTAACATTCAAGATGAAAAAAAAGAACGAGATAAGAAAGCCTTTTTCTAGTCAGTTACAGGATTTATGTCACAAAACATAGATTGTTGGAAACATTCATAGTTTTTTAAATCTTTATTATTTATTGTTCTTAGCTCAATGCCCTAATTTTTCTGTTAAATTTGTTTTTCTCCCCATGTTTACTCCTGGAATGGAGTAAAGAGTAATGTAGAGTAATGTTCTTAGCTCAATATTGAAGAGATTATGAACTTAATGTAACAAGTTTCTTTCATTTCCTCCCATCTCACAAAAACATGTAGAAATCTTTTAAATTTTTATTTTGGTAAAACATTTCTTCTAGTTGTCTATATTACTAGATTTAGAAATGGATGTTAAGACATATTTATGATTTACAAATTCATTACAAATGGTGCTTCATTTAATTTAAATATATCATATTAGTTCTTACTGTTATCTCTTTAGTGTTTTCTGTCATCACAAGAATTAAATTTTCGTCATCTTCCATTGTTGAAAGTGAGATTCTAACTTCTTTGTAGCTTGCATTCTTCTATTAATTAGGAGTAGGTTGCTATTCTATTATATACTAATTTTAAAATTTTATCAAATCTTGATTTTAGGTGGTCGTGAGGCTTAAACCTACACCCAACCCCACAACATTGTTGAAGTTAAAAGTTTATGGAACTACATTAATTTGGTGGAGAAAGAGAGATATTGAGCTAATCTTCTATAGGTTTTTCAAAGGTTAATGGTCCCATATGGTGGTCATAGTTTTTTGTTTTTGAGTTAAATGGGTTGTGGGTGTTCTTGTAGAATGTGTTTCTCTTCTTTTTTTTTTTCCCCTTCTAATTGTCATTTTGCTACTAGTAGATTTGATTATTTCAATTCTGACTTGACTATGGGGTTGATGTTTGTCTAGGATCAGTTTAGATTAAAATTACAAATTTGTTCATTTTAACTTCTAAAGTGTCACTTAACATGTGCACCTTAGAATATTAGTGTTATGTACAATAAATTACTTAGCTAATTAGTTGTAGAGACCGAACATACAAGCTAAATTGACTATTATAAATACTTCTTCACTTGATTGTAAAGTTATTGTTTGTATGAAAAAGGGGCAGATCTGGAATGATTCCATGTTGTGGTCATAGTTTGTTTGTTTTTTGTATTGTATCCAGTTTTATGCATGATTGCCAAAGCATAGATGGAGACCTAATTGACTATGCTATCGCATTTCTCAGCGGCCTGCATTTGAAAATCCTTTCCTAAAAAACTACAAAATTCAGATGTGTTTGCTAGTTATAACAATTCATTGCCATATTTACTTCTCCTTCTCTTGAATGCCACAAAGGTTTATTAGATGATGAAAACTTATAGTTTATAACTACAAAGTTTTTGGGAAAGCTAGCAAAAACAAAATCCAATCAACCAAGTTTGCCAAGTTAATGGAAGGTCTATATCTTGATAGCCATGACTTCATTGGAATAACAAAACATGAGAACGTTTTGTGAGCATCTTCAGTCACAAGATATGGAAGATTTGTTAGTTCCAAGATTACTTAAACACCTACTTTAGATGAGCATCTCCATTGGACTCATGTTGTGATGAAAAACATAATGGCAGAATTAGTAGAAGGCCTTGAAATGAAAGGAGGAGAATACAAATTTGTGTGATTAAAGCTTGATTTGAGACAAATTTTCACTGTTTTTTTTCTTCTTTTTCTATTGTGCAATTAGTAGCTTGGCGTTTTTTCTTCTTCTTTGGAGTTGGTTATGCATTTGGAGGTAAGTACATGTTTAATATTGTGTACTTATCTAGGTGTATATGTTATGTTATATGGTTATCAAGAAAATTTGTTTCGTTCTTTTTTTTTTTCTATCTTTTTTTTTTTTTTTACTATCTATCATGTTCATGCGATGAAAGTAATTTTGGGACTTGAAGTTAATCATGACTTGTTTCTCTACATTTGTAGTTTGAGAGGAAATATTTTGAGCATTTTAGACATTCGAAAAGTGGTTAACCAAGCTCCTTGGGATGTTTCAATGTTGACAAAGCTCCTTGTAAATATTGACATTCAAAGAGGTCCGACTTTAATCATTCTTTAATTTATTCTCTCATTTTGAACTATAATTTTTATCTTCGATTTTGAACAAATTCTGTCTTTATTTCTCTAAGTTGTGTTTGTTTGAGAGTCTAACGCTCCATCTTGTGAAGGGCACAATCTCACAATCCTCTTGAGTTGCTCATATTTCCATTAATATACATTCTAGAGTTAGTGATCGTTGCCACGCCCCCAATTTTCATTACTTTAATGGTCATGTTCAGATCAGACACATAATTGAGCCTTGTCAATTAATATTCTTATGAAATTCTTTCCATCTATGTCGAAAGAAAAACATAATTGGAAGATGCTCATTTCTGTTGATTAAAAACTGATCAACGATGTGATCTTGCTATGCTAAATTTTTGTTATATTGTTAACTTCGCATACGTAGTGGGTAATCATTTTGAGGTTGTTGATTTGGTTTGGTGATTGATGTATATATGTTGCTCATGAGACTAATGTGAGGACTTGTTTATTCCTTCACATATATACTTACTGTGTGAGTGTAGAACTTTGAGAAGTGATTTTTTATTATTACACCTTAAACTTTTGTTAGATCGTTTGGGTCATAAAATATTGGAAAAGTACTGTTAGTATGGTTGGTTATTTTGAGAGGGGTTCATGTGTATGATAAGTGTTGAGAAATAATCTGATATTTACATGTATCTATGTATGCTCTATATAGAATTGATGTTTAAAATGGTTGGCATTAATTCTTGTGTCCTTTTATGATTTAATCATTGTCTCCTTGTGTGAAGAAAAAATGTTTCGTGGATTGGTTTCAAGTTCATGAGATTTCTACTTCATTGTTTTTAAGTTAATGACATTCATTTCATTATTGTTCTGTATATTGTTGGTAACTTTAGACCACACATTTGCTTTATGATATATATATGTTAATTCATAAGTGCAAGTTTCCCTACCTTGTTTAGTATAGTTGGTAGTGGTTTTGTGTTGCTCCTTTTGTTTTTATAGAATATAGTTTATGTTGGGATGATTGTATGATTATGTTGGTTAATAATTGTTTTTTTTTTTTTTTAAGAAAAGATTTGTTGGGTTCACAAGTCTGGGATGTTCAGTTATGTAATTTGTTGTTTTGGTTTGGTGTTAGTAGATTTCTAAATAATTTGTGCTATTAATTCAATAGATTTCTTTTGTTATGTTTGTTTATTTAATATGTGTCTATGTTTTTTGTTTAATAAGTATCCATCAAAAGGTACAAATCAACCTTCAAAAGAAATGTTTATTGGGAGAACAATGGAAGCTTAGGAATTATACAAGTGAACAAACAAGGCTTGCAAAATATTTTATATACTTGGAAAAATAAACATGAAAGATACATTACTTTATTTTATATCATTTGTATACTTTGTTCTAGGAAATGACTACATTGTTTTTTGTTTTTTTTTTTTTGTAATGTTAATAGATTTATAAAATTTCAATATGAATGAAAGTCATGGTTTGAATGTGTTATGAAGTATCTAATACGTGTGGATTGAGCTTGGGTCATGAGTTTATTTTTAACACAAATATGAAAAATGATATACAAAATTTATATAGTGAAAAAGAAGTGCTATCAAAAGATTATTATAGTAAATATAGCTATTAGAAAAGACTATGTAACCTTACTATAGCATAAGATTAAAGCTATAAATACTATACTATAGCGTAAAAAAGTGCTATTATAAGTTAAAGATGACATTTATTTTAGCTATATAAACATACTATAGCTTTAATAAAAGATGCTATTATATGTCTATTACAAAGTAAATAAGGTATACCTTCATACTTTAATATAGCATCCAATATAGCTCTAAAAAACGTTATAAAAACTCTCAGACTCTTAATAACATGGGCTGTCGGACCTTCGAAAAAGGCTATAAAAGGTCTTTTATAACTTTTTTCATTAGTAATCGTATACATTATTTCTTGTAGTGTATAGTTATGAAAGGCTTAAAAAAATTGAAAGTTACTACCTATACCAACAAGATCCGACTTCCTTTTATGTGGCTTAATTATAGTAACTCCAAAGTTAAGTGTGCCTAGCTTGAGCAATCCTATATATTGTGGGTGACCTCTTGGAAATTTTTCTAGAAAGCATGTGAGTGAGAGCAAAACATGCCGAAAATACCCATGTTGGTTTTGGGGCTTCAATCTTGGAAGCAATTCAAAAAAAAAAAAAAAAAAAGGATGATGTGGCAAGGCCTTGGGCATTACACATACATTTTTCTTTAGGGCAATTGCAACTTTAATAAAAATAAAATAAAATTGAGCGTGTGTCCCTAGGGTTTTCTTTTTTACAAATATGTCAAAAAACTTCCGCCTTGAAAATTTGATTTCTATCTAATTTCTATGTGATGCTTATGTGATTGCTATCTGATTTCTATGTAATTGCTATGTGATTGCTAAGTGATTACCACACCTACAATTACAAAAAAGTTAAAGTCATGGCTTTAGTTTCTTAAAATGTATTTGTCATACAATGTCCAATGCAATTTACCGTTTTCTTTAATATTAAAAACCATATACTATAAAGTTAAAGAAATCATATACACTGGTGAAAGTAAAGATGCATTCATAATTTTAAAATAGAATATTAAACAGATGATCTAAATTTCATTCATTTACAGAACCGTAAATTTTAATTCATACAATAATAAATTTGTGTTTCTTTACACTCGCCGTTTTTTTAAGAATGAAATTTCTCGTAACAACCTTTAGTTACATGAACACTTTTGATTCTTGATTCTTTTTCATTTCATTCATGAGAAAACAACATGTAGAATATTTTAGAGAAATATTCTAAAAATGAAGGGTTGTTTTCAAATATAGTATTTACAAATATTGTAAAATTTTACTATCTATCTGCAATAGATGACGATAGATCCTGTCTATCATTTATTATTTCAAATAGATAGTTTTCCTAAAATAAATGTAAAAAAATATTTTTCATTAATAGGAAATAAATCTAAACAATATATGGTTGAGTATGAACAATATCTTTATCCCCTGTAATCCTTTTTTGATGTATCAACAACGATACTTCTTGCTTCATCTCCATGAATCCTAGGTTGTCCATCTTGTGGAGATTTGTAATGATCAATTGGGTTGTTAATTCTTGCATATTGATTAGAAACATCATGTATTTCTAGAGGAACTCCTTGATTGCATACAACATTGGCATCATCTTTAAGATGACTCGGATCGATAGATCTAATTGTAATTACAATTTCAACGAAGTTCATGCTTAACAAAAGGACACCAATTAACACAACCAGGTTTTATAATAATTCTTACTATTCTGTTTGGCGTTATTATTTTTTAAGTACTTCAAAAATATTAGTATGTATAAAATAATTTTTTTAATCAAGTACTTGGAAAGTCATTTCTGGTAGGCTTTAAGTCAACTTTTGTTCAATTATTTATAACTTTAACTAATGAGAACATAATAAATATTGGTACATGAACAATTAATTTTACAATTATTTATGATGAATAGTGTTTTTGACATTTAAAAATAATTATTATCGGAGCAACAACATGTAGGGTTGAACATGAAAATCTTAAAGTTTTCATCGATGATATATAATTTATGTTTCAATTATGTTACTTTGGATCCAGAGTTTACTATTTAATATAATTAGGGTTTGAATATATGAAATTATGTTAAATTGTTTCTAAGAGATATCATGATGGAAATTTTTAAGAAATTATACATAATAATGCAAGTGCATACAACAATATACTTACGACCATAATTATTTGTTGTTACAAAAGTCATGAAATGTTTATATTTTGATTGAAGTTAGCTAGCTTGTTTATTTCGATGGTTACTATGAAATCGACAAGTAAAGAGTACAAAAAAAATGTAAAAGAATAGAGAAGATCGACATACAAATTTACATGTTTCACTAATAGTGTGTTAGCTACATGTAGGAAGTAGAGGGCAATTTTATTATATTGAGTATTATAGAATACAAAATGATGATGATTCTAGGATTAGACAGTTTATTTAGTGTAGTTCTATAAACGCTAGGATCATAATCGTAAATAAACCATAAATAATTAAGTATGCCAAATAATCTCAAATAGCAAACCCCGTATTACATCGTTTGAAGCGCCAGATAACAGATTCAAGGCATTACAACAATGAATATATGTGGAGAATTATTAAACAAATCAATCTAATACAAATTTTGGAGTGTTGAAACTTGTTTCCTTAAATTCTTAAATGACTAGAAGTAGGTAGTTTGAATACTACTGCAAAAAAACATTCGGTAGCTGATGCGCGTATTTATGAAGTGGAAATATGGATGATATGCATTGATGGAATTGCGTTGTATACTCAAGTTTCCCCAGCGGAATTCAAGTGTAAATTCATTTGAGTTTCTTGGTATGTCCAGAGTCGAACACAAGGACTTGTGAAAATAGATTGCGTTGGTAATTTTGATGAAAACTTTGCGGTAACCGGAAAAATAAATAAAGTATTTGGTTTGTTGATTGTGTTGATTAAAAATAAATAACAAATGCGGTGGAATTTGAAAAGAGTTGGTAAATGGGAAATGCGATGAATATGCGGTGAACAGGTTGAGAAAGGTTTCGGCTAACACTCACTAGAATGCGCTCATGCTTGCGATCATGCAGCATGCATACAACAGTAAACCATCTCTCGGTGTGAATACCACGGCTTCTAAGGCTAGAATGCATGCGATATATATGCGATAAGTCTATAGGGTTTACATATAAACCTCTATTCCTATTTATGCAATGACAAAATGACATCCACACAAATATGCGACTACATAATATCATTCCTATTTCTAGGATGCATGCGATGCAAGTTGACAAACAGAGCTTATCTCTAAGTCCATATCTCTTGTTTATTCAAGCCTAATCTTACTCTTTCGAGTCCAGATTCTAACCTAGCTCTCTCGAGAAATTAGGTTCTTTCTTTAGACTCTCTCTCGAGTAACTCTAAAGGGTATTTTGCACAGCATAAAACAAGACAATCGCAAGCAATGAACTTCCTAGGTCATGTTAGCTTAGTTCTTCTCAACCCATTCAACTAGTTTAGCTACTCATGCGTATTAAGAGAGTGAGAGATGTAGAAATAAAACTTCCATTGAATAGATATGAAGATGAAGTACAAATAACAATGCAAGTATAATAAAGAGCCTGGTAGCAATTTCTTGTTGCCATACGTTTACAACTGTTTCTACTCGTGTTCTAAAGATATTCTCGCTCTTGCGAGAGTCGGCCTGCCACCACTATTCTTTTGCTCCACCTTAAAATGGAAAGGAAATTATGAACAGAAGTTACTGGTTGTAAAAACGATGAACGGTGAACCTCTTTTCTGAAGAATGCACTCGGTATTTATAGATCATTCATGGTGAAAGGCAGTTTCTCTCTCCCGATTGTATAGATGGGACAGCTTTAATTCTTGATTGATGCGCTGAAATATTGTTACTGATAAAGTTGAATGTACTTTGTGACCGTTATCGGCTGCCAACTTAATTTGTATTCGACTGTGATCAACTTTCTGTCTCATCGCTCTTAATTGGCCTTTCACCAAGATGCACCCACCATGTTGTGTTGACCAAGTTGCGACGATCCTTCTTGCGCGAATGTTTGCGAGCACGATCAATGCAAAGACTTGCGGTGAAGTTGCGCTCGACCAATGAATTCCTATGATCGCAATCTTTTCATTGCGTTAACGCATATTCTACACAAAAATACAAAAATCAATAGTTCTAATGTGCTGAACGCATGTAACCACAATATTACGAAATTGATGTTTAATAGACGCAAACTAATATATTTCATCAACGCATACATTGTTTAAGAACTTAGCACTATGATAATGTGCATTTCTGGCCGTTATCAGTAGCTTATTTTTTTTTTATTTCTTCAATTTTTTAAAAACGAGTACTTTGAATTCTAAAACTTTTTTTTAACTTAGATCATGATATATATATAAACCGTGAAATCATAACCTAACATACCTTTTTTCATTTTTTACTGTGCCTAAAAATTAGTATGTACAAAATAATTTTTTTAATCAAGTACTTCAAAAGTCATTCCAAGTAGGCTTTAAGTCAAAATTTTTGTTCGATTATTTATAACTTTTAACTAGTGAGGACACAAATCAACTTCGTCTTTTTTTTTTTTTTTTTAATAATATATAAGGTAACTTGCAGAAAGAAAATCATTTTACCTCTAAACTTATAGGGTTATATAAATTTGAAAATTTTGAACAAATAATCATGTGAGTGTAAACCACAACCTTTTATTAATAAATCAAGGAAAAAAGCTACATTTTTGTCCTTGTAGTTTTGTTTAAATTGCATGTATTTGGTCCCTTTAATTTTAAAATTCAACAATTTATGCCTGAGATTTGCATTTTGGAGCATTCTTAATCATTTCATTAGTTTTTCTGTTAATAACTGAAGAAAGGATGATGTGATACCTATCTTCTTCTTTTTGTTTTTCTGGTATAGACCTATCATTACTGATTTATAACCCCCTTTTTGTTGGCTTATATATTTTAAAATTCATAGTTTATAAACAATAAACAAATATGAAGTTTATTCAGACAAATGTTGTTAAATGAAAATGAATTGATTGTTTAATAACTCTAAATCCAATAAACTACGTACCCATGGCTATTGTAATGAATACTTGGACTTTATGTGAAGACGTAAACTGGATCAAGTTCGAGTAAAATAGCCTAAACAATCTATAGTACTTGGATTAGGTTGGGTACCTATTCCTGGAGATACTATTGAATACGGTTCGCTTTATGATTGTTACAAATGTTGTAAGGTGTCATAAANAGAAATTAGGTTCTTTCTTTAGACTCTCTCTCGAGTAACTCTAAAGGGTATTTTGCACAGCATAAAACAAGACAATCGCAAGCAATGAACTTCCTAGGTCATGTTAGCTTAGTTCTTCTCAACCCATTCAACTAGTTTAGCTACTCATGCGTATTAAGAGAGTGAGAGATGTAGAAATAAAACTTCCATTGAATAGATATGAAGATGAAGTACAAATAACAATGCAAGTATAATAAAGAGCCTGGTAGCAATTTCTTGTTGCCATACGTTTACAACTGTTTCTACTCGTGTTCTAAAGATATTCTCGCTCTTGCGAGAGTCGGCCTGCCACCACTATTCTTTTGCTCCACCTTAAAATGGAAAGGAAATTATGAACAGAAGTTACTGGTTGTAAAAACGATGAACGGTGAACCTCTTTTCTGAAGAATGCACTCGGTATTTATAGATCATTCATGGTGAAAGGCAGTTTCTCTCTCCCGATTGTATAGATGGGACAGCTTTAATTCTTGATTGATGCGCTGAAATATTGTTACTGATAAAGTTGAATGTACTTTGTGACCGTTATCGGCTGCCAACTTAATTTGTATTCGACTGTGATCAACTTTCTGTCTCATCGCTCTTAATTGGCCTTTCACCAAGATGCACCCACCATGTTGTGTTGACCAAGTTGCGACGATCCTTCTTGCGCGAATGTTTGCGAGCACGATCAATGCAAAGACTTGCGGTGAAGTTGCGCTCGACCAATGAATTCCTATGATCGCAATCTTTTCATTGCGTTAACGCATATTCTACACAAAAATACAAAAATCAATAGTTCTAATGTGCTGAACGCATGTAACCACAATATTACGAAATTGATGTTTAATAGACGCAAACTAATATATTTCATCAACGCATACATTGTTTAAGAACTTAGCACTATGATAATGTGCATTTCTGGCCGTTATCAGTAGCTTATTTTTTTTTTATTTCTTCAATTTTTTAAAAACGAGTACTTTGAATTCTAAAACTTTTTTTTAACTTAGATCATGATATATATATAAACCGTGAAATCATAACCTAACATACCTTTTTTCATTTTTTACTGTGCCTAAAAATTAGTATGTACAAAATAATTTTTTTAATCAAGTACTTCAAAAGTCATTCCAAGTAGGCTTTAAGTCAAAATTTTTGTTCGATTATTTATAACTTTTAACTAGTGAGGACACAAATCAACTTCGTCTTTTTTTTTTTTTTTTTAATAATATATAAGGTAACTTGCAGAAAGAAAATCATTTTACCTCTAAACTTATAGGGTTATATAAATTTGAAAATTTTGAACAAATAATCATGTGAGTGTAAACCACAACCTTTTATTAATAAATCAAGGAAAAAAGCTACATTTTTGTCCTTGTAGTTTTGTTTAAATTGCATGTATTTGGTCCCTTTAATTTTAAAATTCAACAATTTATGCCTGAGATTTGCATTTTGGAGCATTCTTAATCATTTCATTAGTTTTTCTGTTAATAACTGAAGAAAGGATGATGTGATACCTATCTTCTTCTTTTTGTTTTTCTGGTATAGACCTATCATTACTGATTTATAACCCCCTTTTTGTTGGCTTATATATTTTAAAATTCATAGTTTATAAACAATAAACAAATATGAAGTTTATTCAGACAAATGTTGTTAAATGAAAATGAATTGATTGTTTAATAACTCTAAATCCAATAAACTACGTACCCATGGCTATTGTAATGAATACTTGGACTTTATGTGAAGACGTAAACTGGATCAAGTTCGAGTAAAATAGCCTAAACAATCTATAGTACTTGGATTAGGTTGGGTACCTATTCCTGGAGATACTATTGAATACGGTTCGCTTTATGATTGTTACAAATGTTGTAAGGTGTCATAAACGGTGTGATCAATTCGTTCATGTAGAGACATGTGAGCGGGAATTTTTTACACAATGAGATTGTGTAAGACTGACCACGAAATTACCACTATTACGCATTAACACTATTTACTATTAATACTTATTAATTTCACTTCTTGATGACCTAGATAACTTGATATGAATCTTAAGCTATCTATGAATTCTTTTATTATTCGTGATTATCCCTTGATCTGCATAGGTTAGGGTAAGCTCAGCAACGATGCTCAATATGCCTCCCATTTCAAGGATCAGACCGGGTAGATAGCTAGGGACATAGAATTTACATGATGAAATTCATTCCTACCCATTTTAAGGATGGAATTCACTCCCATTTTAGGGTTATTCTTGGAGGAATTTTCATTGATTTCAAATTTTCGTTGAATTTTGATTGATGTTCTTAGTTTTTGTTAATAATTAATCCATCCGTTTGGTTTTGGCCAGAGTTCTTGTTTTATCTTGTCGATGATTCTTGATCTTGATTATTGATATCTGAGTGAATTTAAATCTAGTTTGTAAATCAATAAGTTTAAATGTAATTGATCATGTTGTGTATTTAGATTCAAGCTTCACTAATCATTTGTGTATAAGCTTAAATTTTATTAATTATGACGTGAACTCAAGCTTAATTGATGATATTTTGGTTTTAAGTTAAATTAGGTTGATTATTTTATGGACTTGAGTTTAAATTTTCATCGATCATATTTTCCATAATATTCACATGTTGCTTTAATTGTACAATGCGGTTTTTGGTAAAGATTATTTGGTATTCTTTTCCCATCATTTTTTTTGTATAATAATATTATTATATTATTGTGTCTAATATTTTAGAGTGGATTGGTCGAAGTAATATATTACCAAAGTAGCCTCTGTAACATTCATTTCTTTTGTGATAAAACATTTAGAATATTTTAGACAAATATTCTTAAAAGGAATATAAAAATAATATTTTTCATTAACTTATGAAATAAATTTAAACAATATACGGTTGAGTATGAACATTATCTTTATCCTCTTGAATCTTTTTTGAGGTATGAACAAGGATACTTGTTACTTCCAGTCTAGGAATCCTGTTGTCCATTATGTGGAGATATTCAGTAATCAATTGGATAGTTCCCTCTTGAATATTGATTAGCATCATCATGTAGTTCTATAGAAACTCCTTTATTACATACAACATTGGCATCATCTTTAAGATGACCAAGATTGATAGATCTAATTGCAGTTGCAATTTCAACAAAGTTCATGCTTAAAAAAAGGACACCAATAAAAACAACCATGTTCTCTTTGGAGACAACTATTTTTTTTATAGTAACACACGTCAATGTACAAAATAATTTGCTTCGAGCTACAATGACTTGTTTTGACAAAAGACTTCAAATGTGAATATTTATAGGGAGGTAATTCTTTTTTTATGTCTTTTAATAGGAGAGTTTAATTTCAATTGCATCTTTGAATTTTGTTGGAAGTAAACAAATTAGGGGGAAAATTATTTGAAATGAACGGCTAACATTCCAAAAAACACATTTTTTTTCTATCTATTTTACATCTACATATCATATTCTTCTCATCAAAGATGTCCCCACTGTCTATAGTTTGCAAATTAAGAACCTTATTTCTCTCATCTCCAATCCTAACCATTTAAACTTATCATGATTTAAAATGAAAACTGCATTGTCAAAGTCATATATTGAATTAGATCTATGTAGCTTTTAGTTTGCAAGTTTTAATATTAGATTCAAAAAGATTTTAAAAACTGTGAAATTAAAGAAAATGCTAACTTTCAATATTTAAAAAATTTAATTAGTGTCACCATAAAAGCTGACAACTAGTTATTTTGAAGAAACAATGAAGGATCCCAAAAATCATTAATATTGCTAGATTAAGAAAATATTGCTATATGAACAGTTAATTTAACAATTATTTATGATGAATTGTGTTTTTGACATTTAAAAATAATTGTTATCGGAGCTCAACAACATGTGGGATTGAACATGAAAACCTTAAAGTTTTGATCGATGATATATAATTTATGTTTCAATTATGTCACTTTGGATCCAACTCTATTTAGTTTACTCTTTATTAAAATTAGGGTTTGAATATATGAAATTATATTAAATTGTTTCTAAGAAGATATCATGATGCAAATTTTTAAGAAATTATACATAATAATGCAAGTGAATACAACAATATGCTTACGTCCATAATTATTTGTTGTTACAAAAGTCTTGAAATGTTTATATTTTTATTGAAGTTAGTTAGTTTGTTTATGTCAATGGTTACTATGAAATAGACAAGTAAATAATAAAAAAAAGGTAAAATAATAGAGAAGATCGACACATAGATTTATATGTTTCACTAATAGTGTGTTAGCTAGATCTAGGAAGTAGATGGCAATATTATTAGAGTGAGTGTTACAGAATACAAAATGATGATGACTCTAGGGTTAGAGAGTTTATATAGTGCAGTTCTCTAAACGCTAGAGATATAATCGTAAATAAAGCATAAATAATTAAGTATGCCAAATAATGTCAAATAGTGAGCTCTTGAGCTACATCATTTGAAGCGCCAGATAACAGATTCAAGACATTCCAACAATGAATATATTTGATAAATTAATAAACAAATCAATCTAACACCAATTTTGGAGTGTTGAAACTTGTTCCCTTGAATTTATAAATGATAAAAAGTAGATAGTTTTGAATACTACTGCAAAACAACATTCGGTAGCTCATTTTTTTTTTTTATTTCTCCAATTTTTTGAATATTAGTACTTTGAGATGTGTTTTTTTTTTTTTTTAACTTCGATCGCGATATATCTATCAACCCTGAAATCATAACCTAACATACATTTTTTGATATTTTACTATGCCTAAATTTATAATAATTCTTACGCTTCTCTTTGGCATTATTTTTTTAAGTACTTCAAAAAAATTAGTATGTATAAAAAAAAATAATCAAGTACTTGGAAAGACATTTCAGGTTGGCTTTAAGTCAAAAATTTTGTTCGATTATTTAAAACTTTAACTATTGATGACACAAATCAACTTCAATTTTTTTTTTTTTTTTTTTTTATAACATAGAAGGTAAACTATAGAAAGAAAACCAATTTACCTCTAAACTTATAGGGTTATATAAATTAGAAAATCTTAAACAAATATTCATGTGAATGTAAACCACAACCTTTTAATAATGACTTAAGAAAAAAAATTATATTTTTGTCCTTGTTTAAGTTGCATTATTTGGTCCCTTTAATTTTAAAATTCAACAATTTATGCCTGAGGTTTGCATTTTGCAGCATTCTTAATCATTTCGTTAGTTTTTCTGTTAATAACTAAAGGAAGGATGATGTGATACCTATCTCCTTCTTTTTGTTTTTCTGGTATAGACCTATCATTAGTGATTTATAACCCCCTTTTTGTTGGCTTATATATTCTAAAATTCATAGTTTATAAACAATAAACAAATATGAAGTTTATTCAGACAAATGTTGTTAAATGAAAATGAATTGATTGTTTAATAACTCTAAATCCAATAAACTACGTACCCATGGCTATTGTAATGAATACTTGGACTTTATGTGAAGACGTAAACTGGATCAAGTTCGAGTAAAATAGCCTAAACAATCTATAGTACTTGGATTAGGTTGGGTACCTATTCCTGGAGATACTATTGAATACGGTTCGCTTTATGATTGTTACAAATGTTGTAAGGTGTCATAAATGGTGTGATCAACTCGTTCATATAGAGACATGTGAGTGGGGATTTTTTACACAATGAGATTGTGTAAGACTGACCACGAAATAACCACTATTACGTATTAACACTGTTTACTATTAACACTTATTAATTTTACTTCTTGATGACCTAGATAACTTGATATGAATCCTAAGCTGTCTATGAACTCTTTTATTATTCGAGATTGTCCCTTGATCTGCATAGGTTAGAGTAAGCTCAGCAACGCTGCTCAATGTGCCTCCTTTTTTAAGGATAAGACCGGGTAGATAGTTGGAGACATAAGACTGAGGTCGTCTACCCCGTTGTGCGACATGTTGTGGGTTAACAGGTGCCTTCTTTCCCCTTACCATTCTTCTTCTTCTTCCACTGGGTAGTGTTAGAAGTAGAAGGTGTAGACTTAGTCCCTGAGGTCGAACCTCGATCGAACTTTTTTATAGATGAAGCAACATTTGCTTCACCAATCTTCTTCTCCTTAATTTTTTGCATCGATTGGAATGTCTGCAACTCGTTGAGGAGAGTTGTAAGAGTATAATCAACTTTGTTCAGCACAGCATTGCTGATAAAATGTAGGAAGCTATCTGGCGAAGAGTGCAAAATGATGCTAACTTGGCTACCCTCATTGATGCGGGTCCCATTCATCTCCGCCACATTGGGACCATCATGTTCAAAACGTGTTCTTGAATAGATGTACCCTACTCCATTTCAGAGTTAAAGATGCATTTCAGAGCTTCATGCTTGAGCTGTCAAGACACAGAGACTCCATGATCTCACGCGAAGAGACCATAGGCTCATGCTTCTTGGCCAAAATGTCGTTTAGACTGGCCAAGAGTTGCCTGTGTCCATTTCTCATATGCCTCCCGAATATTTCGAGAGGCGGTCTGAGTTCTTATGTACCCTAAGTGAAAAGACATCTCTTTTGCATTGATGCCCTAGTGAGGCAGGACAAAAGTCACCGGTGGGGTGATCAAGTATCTTTTCGCTGGGATGAGACATTCTCAATCATTAGACAGAAACAACTCTTGTAACTGACTCTAACAGTTACCATTTTTCGGTCTAGAACTGTTAACCTTTAACAATTATGCGTAAGTGTAACCCCTCATTTTAGGTCCTAGAGTCCCGCCCTAATGCGCCCACCGTAGGGAAAAGGCAGATTAGGATAAGAGATTAAAGCGACCTTATCCTATACAGGAGATCAGATAAAAAGTTATGCAAAACTCCCATCTTTTAGGGTGTCACTCACAGGGTGCCTCGAGGCGATGCACAAAAGGTTATCCAACCTAATGAGAGAGATCGTGAAATATGTTGTCATACATCCCGCTCCCACTTACTATGAACATTCTCTCCATTCACCTTGGTATTGACCTACCCAAACACCATCCTTTAGGGGGACACTCCCAAGATGCCTTGAGGCCGAGGATAGATCTCACGGTGTAAACATTAGGGAGAAATGTGAAGAGGTTTAAGTGAAGTATCATATACCTCAAGTACCTACCACTGAATGTTCTACCGAGGGATTCATTAACTTAGACAATCCAGATACTGATTTAATCTAAGTGTGAGTTTAATTTGCTAAAAAATAACTCTTGCTTTTGATAAATAAACAAGTTCAAATCAAGTCCTATTAAATTATTTGACGGACTATCATCAAATTTGCATGCATGCATCAAATCTTTCTAATTCACCTTCCCAGGTAGGTTCCTAAGTAGGGGTGTTCTATTTCCGTCAGCTTAAGTACCCAGCCTAGACAGAACCCGCCATAGACAAAATGTCCCTTATAGATAGATTTGGTACATTTTTAATCTTTTATTAGTCAATTTGATCCTATTAAACTGATTAAAAGATTAACTTAGGTTTCTAGTCTCATTAGAACCGTGATCTTAGGTCTATCTTCATCAAATTTTAAAACTCTTTTAAAACATGATTCAAGCTTAAGTTTGCATGCATGTCTTTATTATAGATTTTAGTTCTAATTTCCATTATAACTCTTATAAAAGAAACAACCAAAATCATCTACATTACTAAGTTAAACTTGGTATTTATAACTCTTATAAATTTAACCTATGTGTCATGCTTCATGCAATGTCCATTCATTACTATATATAACTTTTATATAAAGAGTAATGAACTAAGCATACATGCTTCCATACACCCTTATACTATAACACTTATAATATAAAGATGCATGAATATACTTAATGCATGCATAAATATAACTCTTATATTATATGATGCATGAGCATGCTCCTAAGTAATTTAATCATGCAAACTACCATATCATAAATCTTATAATATAGAGATGATGCATGACCAATGCATAACCTATAATGGGATTTAAAAACTATATGGCATGCTATATGACATATAATTAAAACATACATCTCATGTACATTCACCAAAATTAATGGACCAGGATGATTAGCCTCAAATAATCAGAAATTAAATCTATCTATTACATTAAACCATCAAGTAAACTGGTTCAACAAGTGAACCGGGCCTTGAACCGCCTAGGTGAAGTCTTCTTCCTGATCGTCGAGTAAAAGTGGTCAAGTAACCACAATCATGTAGCAACGATCGAGTGCCTTTGACTATGCGATGAAGCATGAAAGCCACTCGATCTTGCAGCGCACCAAGTTTAAATGCAAGTCTAAATGATCATGTAGACGACTACTATGCTATGAAGTATGATCATTTAGACGATCGAAGAACAAACGATGAGTAATATATATCGAGCGATCGTGTAGCTAGTGACTAGCGATGAAGCATGCTAGCCCACACGATCGTTTAGTGCCCGTGCATCTACCTTACAATGAGTATCCCTTACTCAATGATCGTTTACCACCATCGTTTACACGATCTGACCAACTCTTGGTCTTCTTTTTCCTCGAAGTAATGTGCATCTCTATGCCTAGAAACTTCATCATGAGCGACTCGAACAGACTAAAAAACTTTGAAATAAAGTCTCGATAGCAAGTTAATATGCCTAAAAACACAGGGCCCTAACAATTAACTTTGAAATGTAAAAGATAGCAACAACCAGTGGCAATAATGGAAATAAGATAAAATCATATATCGAAACGACTTCTAGCATCACCAGAAGGATTGAAACCACATTCATTGGCCGAAATTTTTTTTGGATAGGTTGAACTATTGGAAGCAAATGGAAAAGGAACACCGAGTGGGATCAAAGAAACTAGCAAACTGTGTAGACATGCTTAAACACCCACCAAGGGAATAAATGCAATTCTAGATAGCAATGAATTTGGAATATCAGAACCTAGCTCTGATACCAATTGAAGGAACTCTTATTCAAGAGAACCAGTACGTGGAAGCGAGATCTTTCCAAGTCCGTTCTGAAAGAATAAAGGCATTCACGAACGTACAGAACGGTTATGCATCTTAGAACAAATTACAACATTCTTTCTTATCAAATACAAAAGGAATGAGAGACATACCTTTGAAGAACAATTCTTCTGTAAATCTCTCTCTCTCATGAAGAAATAGACAGCAACCTCTCGCTATCATTCAGATCGCCTTGTCAATCATTTAGTAATCACGAACTGTCTGATCCACGCACAGCAACCCTTCGACACAACCACTAGACAAACTTGGTATTCTAGAAGTGAGAATCTAGGAGGTATGGGCTCTGTATGAACTTGGTAGATGGAGGAAGTAAACGATCGAACTACACAATCAAGCGAGTGGAAGAAGGTTCTATCTATTGCATAAACGGAGAATGCTTGATCATTTAGTAAACCTCGCTAGCACACGATCGTTTAGTAAATCTCACTAGGTCGTTTACACAATCGTTTAGTAAATGTCCGATGTTTAATAAATCATGCTAAATCATTTATACGATTGTTTAGTCAATGTCGCTCTATTGCTTAGTCTCTCGTGAGGTCCATGGTGTAGTCTCTCGTTAGTAAACAATTAGCAATTTACTAATAAAGCGATCTATTTACAAAATGAAAACACTTTTAATCTCTCGTGAGGTCCATGGTGTAGTCTCTCATTAGTAAACAATTAGCAATTTATTAATAAAACGATCTATTTACAAAATGAAAAAACTTTTCATTTTATCCTTTAGTTATTCAAAATTGAAAATAACCTCCCACCTTCATAGTTAATGGAGAAAATAATCAACCACAATTATCATATAATTGTTTAATTATAAATAAATATAATAATTAATTTATCATATTATATTTATAAGCTATAGTTTTAATATCACATCATATTGGACATTTAAACCATAATTCTTTTTTCCTTTATTTAATATAAATCATATTTTATATCAAATTTCTCCAATTAATATATCTAATACATCAAATCAATCATATCTCATATAATTGAACCAATTTAATTATATCATATATAATCAAATTCCCTCAAAATCCCTCTTGTTAATTTGAAACACTTCAAACTAACCTAAAAACTAATTCTCAACTTGAATCCGTTGAGCTACCAAGGGGACCTTATAAACCTATAGCTTGAAGCTCCAACGGTATGTGAATAACTGGCTAAACTCTTTAATCACGAAATCTACCATACGTTAATTGTCAGACACTCCACTAAAGACCGACAGCTGCACTACATTTCTCACTACAGATATATTTCGATGTCCATTGGATATAACCAATCAACAATACAATAGCCATAGTTCGCTCGTAAGTTCAACTGGGCTAATTTAACGTTTTGCCCCTGTAGTTACATGTAACTTCTTAAGTACCACTGATTCCTCTAATGAACAATACATCATAGTCCTACTATGAGCGAACACCTCTCGGGCCATGAGAAAATGTGTGGCGCCACATCGTTCATGCCCCAGAATCAGCCCTTAAGGGATTAATCTATCTACTTACCCCTACTTCAGGGAAGGAGTGAATTCATCTTGTGTAACTGAGTTCCCTGCTCCCCAATCAGACAAATCCCCAAAGTGGTAGGTTTGAGTTGGCAATCTGGCCATTTACACGCATGCAAATCAAAGAACCGTCCTCATAGGTAGGAGTTCCCAACTCACTCAGGATTAAGGTCATGTTACCTATAGTCATCCTAGCGAAATGAAAGTCTCTATCATGAACGGCGTTGTATAACGAGACTAAACATTTTGTGGTCCGGTCTTATACAAACTTCTTTGTATAGGACACCCCCGCTCACATGTCTCCCTATGAATGATCAGGATCAGACCATTTGTAACACTTTATATGTCACACCCCCCCTCCCTCCCCCCCCAATCTATCTACTTACCCCTACTTCAGGGAAGGAGTGAATTTCATCTTGTGTAACGGAGTTCCCTGCTTCCCAATCAGACAAATCCCCAAAATGGTAGGTTTGAGTTGGCAATCTGGCCATTTATACCCATGAAAATCAAAGGACCGCCCTCATAGGTAGGAGTTCCCAACTCACTCAGGATTAGGGTCATGTTACTATAGTCATCCTAGCGAAATGAAAGTCTCTATCATGAACGGCGTTGTATAACGAGACTAAACATTTTGTGGTCCGGTCTTATACAAACTTCTTCGTATAGGACACCCCCGCTCACATGTCTCCCTATGAATGATCAGGATCAGACCATTCGTAACACTTTATTGTCACACCCCCCTCCCCTCCCTCCCCCCCCCCCGCACTCCTGAGCTTGAGGAGCGGCGTGAAGGACCGCAAGATACCACCCTTTTTTTGATACCTATTGTCTAACTAAACCTCTTTTACTACACTTTATAAACTTTAAGTCCAATGAGATAACAACAACTGATTAAGTAGACCCATTTTATATTACAACAATGTAATGTTCATACAACTCCAAGACTTAATTACAAAGTTTACAACAACCATTCTTAAAACCCTCCGGAAGTGTAACTATGGCTTGTGGTAGACCTTGACCTTAGCAGCACCTTGGAACTCCTCACCTTCCACTACCTGGGGGAGGAAAGACATAAAACATAGAAAACGTGAGCTACAAAGCTCAGTCAGTGATAGTTTTAAACAAACATAAGTTTGATTTTAGAAATTCATCTTTGGGAAAACGATTCCACAATCAACAACAATCACATAGGAACATGTAATCTCTCTAGTCTGTTAGCTGGACAACCCTGGCATGATTATGTATTTTTTTTGGGTATTCTCCGTGAATGAGCCGTGATGACTAATGTGGACACAAGCTCAATACCCTATAACTCGTCGACTGTGCACATGTCGACATTATTTGTTAGCCATGTTTGGGTACGTTGACAATCCCATCCAGATATTCTGACAATCCCAGCCAAGCGTCCCATTAAACATGCTAACAATATCCTGGGTATGAATCCTATTTCCTAATGCAAATATACACGCATTGTGACAACAATACAAATCAAATATCCAGACAAACATATTTTTCGATCATGCCAATATTTTAAACACATCCTATATATATAATCACATGTATACATATAGAAATCAATCATTCAAACAATGGAATAACCACTCACCTTGGTTGGTTAGGAACTTTTCTTTCCGAAGTTCCTTAGGTTTCCTTGGTTTCCCTTTTGAACCCTAAATTCCAGATTCAATTATCAGCTTAGATTACACATAGTTCCAGACCTTATTTAAAGATACTTCCTTCTGTAGACATGTTCTAAATTGTCTCGGGAAGCTTAACCTAAAATATTAGCTAAGAACTCCTCGTGGTTTGGCCGGAATCATCAAAACATCAAGACTGGCTCAAGCTTACCAGACAACTCGACCCTTCTATATTTTCTATATTCCCCAGTCCGATTCCTTGAATATTCTTCTTCAATAGCCCTATCATGAAAACTAGACTCTTATAGCTTTTAGGTGGCTTTGAAATCACTCTAAACGCACGAGTATTCTGGGAGAACTTCTCATCCCAAGTTGATGCTACTTCCAGACCACTGTCCGACAGCATCTCCTCTTCTTGGAACCTCATGATCGACGCATGGTTTTGCTACTAACGCATGCGTTCCTTCATCAACGCATAGTCTACTCCCAATTAGTCCTCATATACTCTTCCTAATATTCTTTTGAAGAGAACTCGAGTTATGATCTGAAGAGAAGTCCTTAGCCCTATTTATAGGCGTCCAAAATCTCTTCAAGGCTAACACCTCCTACTTAGCCACATGTCCAAGTGTCTTTTCCCCACACTATCAATGCAACCTTCATGTCATTGCAATCTAAGGTGTATTCTCTCCATTAGCCAACACATAACGTTTGAATTTGCATGTCTCCCTGTACATCCACCTCACTTGCTTGAAGTCCAAGATTTCTCTCCAACAAGCCCCATGTCCGAATGATTTAGCATCACCATGGGCGCATTCCACATCCTTATGGTCGCAAGCCATCTTGGCCAATCGCTCCCTTGCATGACCTATGCACTCGTCTAACTTTAAATGCGTCCATCCAACTTCATATGCATCCATCTAAGTGGTGCAACACACTTATGTCTGGATTCCACCCATTGGCACATGCGTCTATCCCATCTTCGTGCCCCTGAGGTGTCTTTTTAACCTCAACATAACACCCTTCAAGCCATTGCCGCCTAGCACCTTTCCCCATATGCAACCTACTAACCTCGATTGTGCGTCTAATCAACGCAACCTTACATTGTGCATCCAATTGACGCAACTTGGTCACATATGCTAGATGCTCACAAGGCTCATCCTAACCTTATTGCTTGGCCATGCATTTCCTTTTCTCGGGTAGCCATCATCAACTCATGGCTTTCTCATCAACGAATCACTTGAGTCAAAACTCAAGGCATCGCATCCTTGGCCGCATACCTTTCTCTTCTGCATGGCTTACCTTTGGCCTATGCGCTCAACTAAGATTATGGCCAACACTCTTCTAACGCATACTTATTAGCCTTGTCCTATGCCCCACATGCCTCAGATGTCCATAGCACAGCACCAACACATAAAAACCCTTGAGTCAAGCTAGGTCTCAACTCAACGTCTCATGGTACAGATTACCATCGTCTAGGCTCTTGCTAATGCATCAGTTATAACCAACGCATGTATGTCCTTGTTGTTTGTCAACGTCAGTCTCTTGCACAAGACCAACGCAAATTAACCTCACAAGCCTTAGGTACCGCCAGCCTTAACAACATAAAGACATTTCACTATGCGTCCATTATGGCTTGTCCTATCACCTAGCTCATAATCTAGTAATACTGCCGTATATCATCCAACGCATAGCACCCTCGCATAGCACACAACCTACCACACAGCTTCTACTCAACGTATAGCGCATCATGGCTATCGTATGGCGCATCATTTCTATCACGTATCGCCTCATCGCATAGCGCTAGCGTGTAGTGTGACTCCACGCATCATAGTGTCGCACCATTCCGCACGATCGCCTACCGCATCGCTTAGCTCCACGCCTTTGCTATACGATCGTTAAATGTCCACCTACATGATCGTCTACCTCATCATGTAACGCTGCTCTTTTACTAGACGATCGCATACCCCATCATGTAGCACTGCTCATTTGCTACACGATCGTCTACCTTATCATGTAGCACTGCTTATTTATTACACGATCAACTAGTTCGCGCAACTCTAACGCCCAACGCCTATGTCTGCGTAAGTTGAGGCTACCGCATGCTTTGCTAACCTCTCAAGACATTAGTTGTCACATGCTTGTCCCCGCATAGCCTTTCCCCTCGGCCGTACTTTAGCCTCTTTCAATACCCAAATAACTTCTCAAATTCTAATGGCCAACGCATGGCACAACACAAACGCTTAGCACAAGGCCAACGCATTGTCTAAAACTTAGCTTTTTTTTTTTCCTAGCATCCAACGTACAGTTTTTTTTTTTTTTTTTGGATTCATACTTAACCAACTTTTCACTCGTCACGACTTATTTCAAACCTATTAAACAATCAATTTAAACACTTAGAATTTTTCTACTCTTTAACATAAGATTTAACTTATACTTAGTTAACTCCTTTTATTTCCTGCTTAAGTAGGGAAAATGGAAATCTGGGTTTCACAGCCCCTACCTGGGAACTTACTTAGAAAAGTGACTTAGATAGATTTGATGCATGCATACAAGTTAAGGACAGTCCATTAAAGTGTTTAAATGAGACTACTTGAACTTGTTCATATTTCATAGACAAAATTTGTTTATGAGCGGAATTAAAAGGATGACTTAGATTAAAATCAGTAGCCAGATTGCTTAGGTTAATGAATCCCTAGGTAGAACACTCAGTGGGAGGTACTTAGGGTATAAGATGCTTCATTTAAACCTTTCACGTTTCTCCTATATAGTCCACACTATGCGATCTACCCTCGGCCTCAAGGCACCTTTGACGTGTCCCCCTAACGGATGGCGTTTGGTGATGCTTGATTTTATGAAATGGAAATATGGATGATATGTGTTGATGAAATTGTGTTGTGCACTCAAGTTTCCTCGGCAGAATCCAAGTGTAAATTCCTCTGAGTTTCCTAGTATGTCCAGGGTTGAACACAGGGACTTGTGAAAATAGATTGCATCGGTAATTTTTATGAAATCCTTTGCAGTAATCGTATCAATAAATAAGTCGTTGGGTTTATTGTTTGCGTTGATGAAAAATAAATAAATGCAGTAGATTTGAGAAAAGGCAGTTATGTGATAGATGCAATGAGTATACGATGAACGAGTTTAGAATATCTTAGCTAGCGTTACTTAGGAATGCGTTAGATTATGCGATCATGTTACAACCATGTACTGCAAGTCATTTTCCAATGCAAATTCGATGCTCCTAAATCTAGGATGCATGTGTTGAATGCAAAATGTCCATAGAGCTCATCCCTAAGTCTCTAAACTTGTCCTATGCGATGATGCAAAATGCATAAAGCAAGGTGACCACATACAATCATATCCTATCTCTAGGATGTATGCGATGCGTTTATAACAAATAGTGCTCATTCCTAAGCCCCTGTATCTTGTTTATACATTCTAATCTGTCTCTTCCGAGTCTAGATTCTAACCTGACTTTCTCAAGTCTAAATCCTGTCCTTAGACTACCCTCCCGAGTATCTCTAATGGATGAATGAAGCATATATAAACAAGATAATTGCAAAAAATGAAGATTCCCTAGTTGTTCTAGCTAAATGCTTCTCAACCAATTCAACTGATTTAGCTACTCATGTGTGAATAATAGAGAGTGAACAAGTATAGAGAAGGAAAATCTATTTTTATAAATGAGTTGAGTACAAAATGACAATGGAAGTTAAAGGTAGAGAGCTTGATAGCAATTCCTTGCCGACTGAGGCTTTTACACTAAAATCTCTATTCTATTCTAAAGATGTTCTCGCTTCCATAGGCGTCGGCCCTCTCTCTGTCCTTGAAGCTCCCAACGCTCTCCCAAGCTTACTGGAATGATCTGCCGGAACAACTTCCTCCCTCGCGTCTGCCTTAAAATGAAAGAAAACTAAAAACAAAAACGTGCGAACTGAAGTATGAAACTCTAACTACTGAAACCCTTCTCTGAAGAATTCCCTTGGTATTTATAGAGCATCCATGGTGAAAGGCGGCTTCTCTCTCCTGGTTGTACAGATGGGACAACTTTAATTCCTGACTGATGCGTCGAATAATTGTCACTGAAAAAGCTGAATATACTTTGTGACCGTTATCGGCTGTCAACTTAATTTGGATTCGACTGTCATCAACTTTATGTCCTATTGCGCTTAATTTTACTTTCACTCAGATGCACCCACCATGTTATGTAGACCAAGTTGCAGCGGTTCTTCTTAGGCGAATGTTTGCGAGCACGATCAACGCAAAGCCTTGCGATGAAGTTGCGCTCGACCAATGATTTCCTATGATCTCAATTCTTGCATTACGTTAATGCATATTCTGTACAAAAATACAAAGATCAACTATTCTAATGCGCTGAATGCATGCGACCGCAATATTATGAAATTGGTGCTTAATGGATGCAAGTTACATATTTCATCAACGCAATCCAACATTGTTTAAGACTTTAGCACTCTGATAACGTGCATTTCAGCCCGTTATCATTTGGGTAGGTCAATATCAAGGTGGATGGAGAGAGTATTCATAGTAAGTGGGAGCGGGAAGTGTGATAGCATGTCCCTCGGTCTCCCTCGTTGGATTAAATAAAGTTACTGTACATCGCGTCGAGGCACCCTGGGAGCGTCCCCCTATAGGATGGCAGTTTTGTGCGTTTCTTTATTTGATCTCATATAAAAGGATAAGGTTACTTAGTCTCTTTTCCTAATATACTTCTTCCCTACGGTGGGCTTATTAGGGCGTAACTCTCACACTAAAAGCGAGGGGTCACACTTACGCGAAATTGTTAAAGGTTAACAGTTCTTGACCAAATAAATGGTGGTTGTTAGGTTCAGTTCAAAGAGTTGGTTCTGCTTAATGGTTGAGAATGTCTCATCCCAGCGAAGGGGCATCTGATCACCCCACTGGTTATGTTTGTCCTACCTCCCTAGGGCATCATTGAAAAATAGAAGTCTTTCACTTAGGGTACTTGAAACTATTTTTCAAAATTAATTGATTAAATTGTGGTTTAGCAAAATCTAATAAGAGTCTTTGTTGGTTTTTCAGCAACAATCTTTTTAAAATGGCCATAGCCACGTTAGCTTTGCTTAGCACCGAAAAATTAACTGGTGATAACTTTTCAACATGGAAACACATGATCACGACGATACTTATCATCGAGGATCTCATGTTTGCCCTTACGGAGGTCTGTCCTCATATTTCAGCTCCGAATGTCGCTCGAAATATTCGGGAGGTATACGAGCAATGGACAAGGGCGAATGAGAAGGCCCAAGCCTATATCTTGGCAAGTCTTTCTGAAGTCTTGGCCAAGAAACATGAACCTATGGTCTTAGCGCGTGAGATCATGGAGTCCCTGTGGGGAATGTTTGGACAACCGTCTGAACAGCTTATGCACGAGACTCTTAAGTACATATTCAACTCCAAAATCGAATAAGGCACCTCTATTCATGAACATGTGCTTAACATGATGGTCCACTTCAATGTGGCAGTTGAATGGGTCTACCATCAATGAGGACAGTCAGGTTATCATAATCCTGCAACTTCCCTGCACTTTGTTAGTAATGTGATTCATAACAAAGTGAAAAATAACCTTACAACTCTCCTTAACGAGTTGCATACCTACCAATCTTTACTAAAAAGTAAGGAGAGGAAGAAAGGTGAGGCAAATGTTGTTTCATCTTCTAGGACGTTCCACAGAGATTCAACCTCAGGAACGAAGTTTGCACCTTCTACTTCTAACTCTACAAAGGGAAAGAAGAATAAGGGTTCTAAGGGAAAAGGGAAAGCGCTTGCTAACCCGTCACCTGTCACCCCAAGAAGGCATCCACTGCCGGTTGAAAAGGGAAAGTGTTTCCACTGCAATCAAGATGAACACTGGAAGAGGAACTGTCCTCACTAGCTGAAGGAAAGGAAGGCCACCAAGGCTAAGGCCGAGGCTGATAAAGGTAAATGTGATTTACTTGTACTTGAAACTTGTTTAGTGGAGAATGATGATTCTACCTTGATAATTGATTCGGGTGCCACTAATCATAGTTGTTCTTCTTTTCAAGGGATTAGATCCATGCGACAACTGGAGGTTGGTGAGATGATGATGAGAGTAGGCACTAGGTACGTCGTCTCAATTGTGGCAGTGGGAGGGCTCCAGTTAGCTTTACAGAATAGGTTTATAATTTTGAATGATGTATATATTGTTCCTCAACTTAAGAGGAACCTTATTTCCATAAAGTGCTTGCTACAATGTAAATACATTATTTCTTTTAATGTGGATAAAACATTTATTCATAAAGATGGTGTTAATATTTGTACAACCTATTTGGAAAGTAATTTGTATGTGCTAAGGCCGTTAACCATTAATTTCCTCCATAATACAAAATTGTTTAAAACTATCGTAACTCAAACTAAACGTCGACGTATTTCTCCAAAAGAAAATGTCCAACTTTGGCACCTTCGATTAGGACACATCAATCTCAATAGGATTGAGAGATTGGTGAAGAATGGACTTTTAAGACAGTTAGAAGAAAATTCTTTACCAGTGTGCGAATCTTGCCTTGAGGGTAAGATGACTAAACGACCTTTTACTGGAAAAGGTTATCGAGCCAAAGAGCCTCTTGAGTTAGTACATTCTGACCTTTGTGTTCCTATGAATGTGCGAGCCCGAGGTGGCTATGAGTATTTTATCAGTTTTACTGATGATTACTCTAGGTATGGGTATATTTATCTTATGCGACGGAAGTATGAATCCTTTGAAAAGTTCAAAGAGTTCAAGGCTAAAGTTGAAAACGCATTGGATAGACGGATTAAAATACTTCGATCAGATCGAGGTGGAGATTTTTTTTGTTGGGGTTGATACCCTAAAGTCTCATGTCCTATAGTTTGTAAACAGTTTGTACGAATGCTTGTGCTGTATAATATATGATATTTACTTCACATCTTGTTTTTTCCTCAGTTGCATGATTTATTTGCTTTACTACAAACCAATAAACATAAAATCCCTGGTTATTTATATGTAACTCAAGCATGTATGTGGTGACATACAAGTGGATCATGTTTTGAGTGATAACCAAAATGGTCTGTAGTATATGGATATAGAAGGGAAACCTTATCCTGGTAACGCTACGCATGGGGGCCCTTTGTGGAGTGGTCACAAGTGTTGTGACTTATCACAGATGGTATGATTCTTATCATTCGTGTTGGGGATATGTGAGCGGGGGCGTCCTATACAAAGAGTTTGTATAAGACCTGACCACGAAGTGTTAATGTCTCGTTATATAACACCGTTCATGACAAAGACTTCACTTCACTAGGAAAACCATAGGTAACATGACCTCAATCCTGAGTGAGTTGGGAACTCCTGCCATTGAGAGCGGTCCTTTGATTTGTATGGGTGCGAGTGACCAGGTCGCCAATTCAAACCTACCCTTTTAGGGATTCGTCTGATTTGGGAGTTGGGAACTTAACTACAGAAGATGGAATTCACTCCTTCCTCGAGGTAGGGGTAAGTAGATAGATAGCTCCCTTAAGAGTTGATTCCAAGGCTTGAACGATGTGGTGCCACACACCTTCTCTTTGTCCGAGAGGTGTTCACACATAGTTGGACTATGTTGTGTTGTTCGGGAATCAGTGGTACATAAGAAGTGAGATGTAACTACAGAGGCAAAATGGTAATTTCGCCCAGCTGTACTTACGAGCATCTGTGAAGGGTCATCGTACTCATGATTGGTTATATCCGATGGACACAGAAATAAATTTGTGGTAAGAAGAGTTCAACTGTTGGTCTTTAGTGGAATGTCTGACAGTTAACAGATGGTGGATCTCGTGGCTAAAGAGTTTAGTCAGCTATCCACGGACCGTCGGAGCTTCGAGCCATAGGTCCATTAGGTCCCCTGGGTAGCTTGGTTAAAGTTGAGAATCAGTGTTTGGGTTACTTTGAAATGTTCAAATTGACAAGAGGAAGTTCGATTATATATGATATAATTGGACAGGTTGATTATAAATGATATCGTTAAATGTATGAGATACATTATTTTGTAGGAAATTAGATATAAATATGATTTATATCAAGTAGAGGAGAAATTACTATAGTAGATATGTGATATCAAACTATAGGGTAAAACTATAATATGATTATATTTATTAATAATTTAATTGTTTAAGTATATGATAATTAACCTAAAATCTTTCTCGAACGTACGTTAGTGGGAAAACAACGTCGGTTATTGTAGCCAAAGAATTAAAATGAAATTTGGTTTCATTTTGAATGATTCAAAAAGTTCGGAAAAAGATCGGAAGGTTTTGCGTTGGTGTGGAAACATAAACGATCGCTTAAGTCGAGAGCCTATACAATAGTCGCTCAGCGCCTAAATGATCGTATACCTCGCACCTAAACGATCGCACACTAGTTCCTAAATGATTGTATAATGTGTCGTGTTTACTAAACGATCGTCTACCTTTTCCTAAACGATCATTCATAAAAACTACATGATTGTGTAGTTTCTACTAAGCGATAAGCATCTAGCTATGCGATAACTTCATATTCTCTCCCTTGCTTATCATCTACACGATCCGTTCTTCCTCCTACCTCTACCAAACTCACCAAAGACCACACTTTAGGTTCTCACTCCGAGAATACCTAGGGCTCCTTTCTGGTGGTGTCGTCCCCGCTGTGTTTGTTTGTTTGTGGTTGATCATGCTGCTGTAGACGACGCATCTGCTGGGTGTTGGTTGATCGAGTAGAGGTCTTCCGCTGCATTGAGTTCCAAAGTTTGAAGATCGTCTACAATCTTGTTAAAGAACTCTCTCCCTTATTATTTTTTGTTCAAAGCATGTCGTTAATTATTGTTTGTTTGCATAACTGTGTGTTTGAATGTATATGGTGTATTTCAGTCACGGCGAAATTGGAGCAATCCAAATGCGCTCATGGAACTCTTCGTTAAGAGATCCTTTAATTGGTATCAGAGCCAGGTTCTGATACTCCAATTTCATTGTTGCAACGAATTACAAATATGTTCTTGGTGGGTGTATTTCTATACTATTTAATCGTTAAATTGATGTGGATGTGCGGATTAATGGATGTTTTCATGGATGTTAGCCTCGGTTTGATTTAATTCTTTTACATTTACGGTTGTTTGTAAAGGCCCCTACATTTTTGGGCATTAATAATCGTTATCGAGTATGTATTCATAGTCTGATTGAGTTTTGAGTTGTTCATGAAAAGATCGAAGCAAACGTTACGATTCTTCTAGAAAGGAGATGATAAAGGGTTGATCGCATCGTACAGATGATGGGGTATATGATCGTTGTTGATCGCATCAGTTAGACGATGGGGTATGCGATCAAGGGTTGATCGCATCGATTCGACAATCGGGTACGCGATCACTGAGTATCGTGTCGTGTAGACAATTGGATGGACACGTATCGTTTAACGCATGCATGCACTAGACGATCGTTTAGGTCAGCAAGCTTCATCACTTAGTAACTGACTAAACGATCCCTTAGTAATGCAAGGTAAATCGTTTACTTGTTGCCTTGTTAAGTGATCACATAGACGATCAGGCTTTGCAGCCTCGTTGTCGTCTACACGATTGTTTAGTTATGATTCTATCGTCTAGTGCGCGTTGGACGATCGTCTACCTACGAAATTTACTACACGATGGAGTCCTCCTGGCGGTTCAAGACCCGATTCGCCTGTGAACCGGTTTGCTCGATGAAAAATGTAATAGATAAGGATATTTCATTTTGGTTTTTGTAAAGGCTTATCCCAGTGCATTAATCCTTTATTTATTACATGCAATGTATGTTTTTTATATGTCATATGTATGCACATATAGTAAATCCCACCTTAGGTTATGCAATGATCATGCATCATCTCTTTATTATATTTGTTGTAATTTAGAGAAACATGATTTAATTATGTAAGAGCATGCTCATGCATCATATAATATAAGAGTTATATTTATGCATGCATAAAACACATTGACATGCATGATCTTTATATTATAATTTTTATAGTATAAGGGTGAATGATAGCATGTTTTCTTGGTTATTACACTTTATATAAAAGTTTTGTATACTAATGACCAGACGTCGCATGAAGCATGACACATAGGTTACTTTATAAATGTTATAACCACCTCGTTGTGCGCAGTGATTTTAGTTGTTTCTTTTTAAAAGTTAAAGAGAAATTAGAACTAAAAGAAATAAGAAAGACATGCATGCTCACTTAGGTTTAATTAATGGTTTTAAAGTGTTTAAAACATGGATCACATAGACCTAAGATCACGGTTCTAATATGATTAGCAACCCTAAGGCTTTAATCTTTTAATAAGTTTAATAGGATTAAATTGACTAATAAAAGGTTAAAGTGTAGAAAATCTATCTATAAGGGACCTTTTGTCTAAGGCAGATTCTGTCTAGGCTACCTAGAAAGTTGAATTAGATAGATTTGATGTATGCATGCAAGTTAAGGACAATCCATTAAAGTGTTTAAATGTGACTACTTGAACTTGTTCATATTTCATAGAAACGTTGTTTATGAGCAGAGTTTAAAAAGATGACTTAAACTAAAATCAGTAGCCAGATTGTCTAGGTTAATGAACCCCTAGGTAGAATATTCAGTGGCAGGTACTTGGGACATATGATGCTTCACTTAAACATTTCATGTTTCTCCTAAATAGTCCACACCGTTAGATCTACCCTCGGCCTCGCGACACCTTTGGCGTGTCCTCCTAACAGATGGTGTTTGAGTAGGTCAATATCAAGGTGGATGGAGAGAGTGTTCATAGTAAGTGGGAGCGGGAAGTGCGACAGTATATCTCTCGGTCTCCCTCGTTAGGTTGAATAAAGTTGCTGTGCATCACCTCGAAGCATCCTGGGAATGTCCCCCTAAAGGATGGCAGTTTTGCATGTTTCTTTATTTGATCTCCTGTAAGAGGATAAGGTAACTTAGTCTCTTGTCCTAATCTGCTTTATCTCTACGGTGGGCTCATTAGGGCGGGATTCTGGCACCGAAAGCGAGGGGTCACACTTATGCGGAATAGTTAAAGATTAACCATTCTGGACCGAAAATTAGTGGTTACTAGGTTCAGTTCCAAGAGTTGGTTCTGCCTAATGATTGAGAATGTCTCATCCCAACGAAGGGGCAACTGATCACCCCACTGTTGATGTCTGTCCTGCCTCACTAGGCATCATTACAAAATAGATTATAAATTAGGGTACTTGAAACTATTTTGCAAAACTGATTGGTTTCAAAGTGGTTTAGCAAAATCTAATAAAAGTTTGTTTTTCGTATTTTCAGTAACTTCTTTTTCAAAATGGCAACAGCCACGTTGGCTTGTTAAGCGCCGAGAAACTAACTGGCGATAATTTCGCAACATGGAAACATATAATCACGATGATCCCAATCATCGAGCATTTCATGTTTGCTTTAGATGCATGGTTAATGCGATGAAATAATGGTGTATAATGTGAGGGTGGTGTATGCATTGTGCATGCAAGTTTTCTTAGTAAGATCCAAGTATAAATGCTACTAAGTTTCCTGGTAAGCCAAGGTCGAACTCAGGGACTATGGAAACAGTATGCGATGGTAATTTCAGATTTCTTTGTGGTGACATATAAAACAATATGTTAGTTGGTATGTTGTTTAAGGTATAAAGTCTATGCGACAGAATTGAGAAAAGAGTTAATAACACGAAAGTACAATGAGTATCCAAGGGAACGAGTTAAGAAGGGATTTAGTTAACACTTCCTAAGATTTCGTTCACGTTATGCGATCATGCCTGAGCCTGTGGAATAGAGAAACCTTGAAATGGGATAGTCAAAGGGCCGACGGGCCTAGCTTCTGAGCCCATGAAAGGGAGAACTATGTGTACGTACGTTGATATTTTAGTTATGATATGTTAACCATCTACCGTGTGTGTAAGTGGGTTTGTGAAAGCTTCAAGGTATGGTGGGGGTTCGCCTGAGAACCTCGTGATAATGTCTGTAAAAGATTTGTATTTGTTTTACCACTTACTGAGCTTTGTAAAACTCATGGTTTGTCTTTGTGTTTCTCTTGCAGCTAGCTGACGAGTCCAGGTTGCGGTGTTGGTTAAGGTCTGCCACAAGTCTAGAAATAGTATTAAATGAGATTGGTTGTCGAGATAAGGTCTTTCATGTAAATGTAACTTGAGTTTGTAAACTAGTTTCTAATAAAAGCATGTAATATTTTCCATTGTTGTTATAAGTAAGGTTATTAAAAGAAACTAGTAGGTTAACCAAAGTAGCATCAGTTAATATCATCCCTCTCCTCGGGTTCGAGATTACTTCATGGGAACAAGGCGGGGTGTGACAGCTTTCTTTCCAATCTTCATGATTTTTCGAAATGCGATCAACTATGTTCTTAGCCTCATCGTATGTTTTATCAAGCAGACTTTCAGCTACTGCCGCATTCGCAATCGTCTGCGATGCAGGGTTCAATCCTAATAGAAAATTTCCATCTGTAAACAATCTGGTAAGCCATTATGCGGGCAATCTCTTACTAGCCTCTTAAACCTCGCCTAGGCGTCATTGAGAGATTCATCAATATCCTGTTCAAAATTAGTGATCAACTTCTTCCTCTGGCGTTCTCCGTTGGGGGGAAGTACTTCTTCATGAACTTCTCCACTACCTGTTCCAATGAAGTAATTTCCCCTGGTTCGAGAGTATAAGCCCATTTTCGTGTCTAGTCACACAACGAAAATGAGAATAGTGTTAATCGAAGCTCCCCAGTGGAGATGTTTGGGAACACAAACATAGTACAGATCTCAATAAAACTCCGGAGGTGGGCGTGCGGATCCTCGCCATGCCTACCATCAAATTGTCCGACAGTTTGAATCATCTGCAACATCACTGATATCACCTCGAACCTCGATCCGTCAAGAGCTAGCCTCATGCTTCTTGGTGAGAAATCATAGAGGTTGAGCGACGCATAGTCTCTGATGGGACTATTGCAGTCATTTGCCAATAGGATGGGGTTCGCCATGATATTATTTGCATTGGGTGCTCTATCTCCACCATGTTTGGATTTTTCTCTTGTTATTGTTGGCGACTGTTTCTTCTTCTTCTTCGAAAAGTTCTCTCAATCTCTGGGTTGTAAATGGGCTCAAGATTTTGTCTTTCGCTCATACAACGTCCACTTCTTCCCTTATCTAAGGAGAGGTAGTGCATAGAGACGAAGAGTCTGCAAAGAAAATCAAAAAGTAACCAAATGTATTGTCGTAGTCCCCGGCTGCGGTGCCAAAAACTTGATGCGTGGTTAATGCGATCAAATAATGGTGTATAATGCGATGGCGGTGTATGTATTGTGCATGCAAGTTTTCTTAGCAGTATCCAAGTATAAATCCTACTAAGTTGCCTGGTAAGCTCATGATCGAACTCAGGGACTATGAAAATAGTATGCGATGGTAATTTCAGATCTCTTTGCGGTGACAAATAAAACAATGCATTGGTTGGTATGTTGTTTAAGGTATAAAGTCTATGCGGCGGAATTGAGAAAAGAGTTAATAACACGAAAGTACAATGAGTATGCAAGGGAATGGGTTGAGAAGGGATTTAGCTAACACTTCCTAAGATTGCGTTCATGTTATGCGATCATGCTACACACATACGACAGCAAGTCATCTCTCAATGCAAATGCTATAGCTTTAGTTTTAGAACGCATGCGATGTCTGCGATGATGTCTATAGGATTTATGTCTAAGCCTCTATTCTTATCTATGCGATGATGAATGATACACACATTCACAAGGCATCCGCATACTACCATAATCTATTTCTAGGGTGCATGCGATGCATATTAGCAAACAGAGCTCATCTCTAAGTCTCTATCTCTTACTTATGCAGATCTAATCTTGCTTTCTCAAGTCTAGATTGTAACCTAGCTCTCTCTCAAGTCTTAGGTTCTTTCTTCAGACTCTCTCTCGAGTAGCTCTAAAGGGGTGATGGATGCAACATAAGACAACATGATTGCATGCAATGAAGATCTTAGGTCATGCTAGCTAAGTACTTCTCAACCCATTCGAAAGTTTAGTTACTCATGCATAATGTACAAGAGAGTGAACAGATGTAGAAATGCAGGTTCCATTCTATAATTGAAATCAAAATACAGAATGACAATGGGAAATAAAGATAGGGAACCTGGTAACAATTTCTTGCTTCCCAAGGCTTTTACACTGTTTTTCTCTACTATGCTCAAAGAATATTCTTGCTTTCGCAAGAGTTGGCCCTCTCTCGAGCTGACCAAGATGATCTTCCAACATCTTCTCACTTCTCTCGCCTCCGCCTTCTAAGTATAAAAAAACTATGAATAAAGGCTAACTATATTGTATATGGCGAACTCTTTATATGGCTCAGCTGGAATAGTAAACTGAACTCCTTTAACGAAAGTGGCCTTCTATATTTATAGAGCTTCAGGGTGAAGAGTTTTTTCTCTCAAATGATTGCACTAATGGGATATCATTAGTTCTTTATCTGATGTGCCGAATATTTGTTACCGAAAAATTGAGTGTACTTTCTACAGTGTGTCGTTAACGGCTTGTCAACTAAATTCGGATTCGACTATCATCAGCTTTCTGTCCCGTCATGATTTATTAAGCTTTCACCTTGATGCGCGGGCTCTATGTGGCCACCTTCTTGAGCAAATTTTTGCAAACGCATATGATCGCATAGCCTTACGGTCGTAATCTCTTAATGCGCTCGGACGCTCAATTCTTCAGATCGTAATTCTGCCTTGCGCCAATGCATTTTCCTGCACAAAATACATAAGTTAGCTACTTTAATGCGATGGATGCATGTGATCACAATGTTCTAAACTTAATGCTTTTGGATGCGATTTTATATATTTTTACCATCGCAATCCTTCATTGTTTTACTTTAATGCGATGGATGCATGTGATCGCAATGCATTTCTGCCCGTTATCAGCTCTCATGGAGGCCTGTCCTCCTATTCCAGCTTCAAATGCCGCTCAAAATGTTCAGGAGGCATACAAGCGATGGACAAGGGCGAATGAGAAGGCCTAAGCCTACATCTTTGCAAGTCTTTCTGAAGTCTTGGACAAGAAACATGAGCCTATGGTCTCAGCGCGTGAGATCATGGAGTCCCTGCGGGGAATGTTTGAACAACTGTCTTAACAACTTCTTCATGTGGCTCTTAAATACATATTCAACTCCAAAATAGAAGAAGGCACCTCTATTCGTGAACATGTGCTTAACATGATGGCAAAAGGAGGATCACACAAAATTCTAATAGGAGGTGGACAAAGGAGATTTCATGCAATTGAAGTCTTATCACCTCAAGCAGGAGGTGGATGAAGAAGATTTCATGCAAAAAGGGAGATTTTGGCTGGCAAGCTAAAATGAGAACAACTCAAGACTAGGCTGGGTAGGTTGAGTGTTGGCAGCTCCAAAGTGAGACAAATGGGAGTTGAGTTGTCACCATGGGGTGAGTTTGAAATGGCTATAAATAGGGGGGTTGGCAAGAGGAATTTATTCATACCATCACCTAAATTGTGTGTTGAGAGCATATTTAGAGAGTTGCGTTTGAGTTATTAGGCTACCAAGTTGATTGGAGATCAAAAGAAACAAAGGTTGCGTTGGTGAGGCATTGAGTCTGCCGGACGCACAGCCAGCCCACACCCTGCGCGCACGCAGCGCTGCGTCCGTCTGTCAATGCGCGCCTCGCTCGACGCATCCCGCGCGCTAGCCCAGCGCAGCTGCCTCCCCCGTACGATGCATCACCCCCAGTGCAACGCACACCCAGTGCAATGCATGCCCAACACAACGCACGCCCAAATGCGTCGATTCCCTGTGCGGCACAGCACACCTACCCTGCCTACTGCCTAACACCCAGCTTCCTACCACGGTCCAAATAACTTCTAAATTTGAGTAGGGTAAGCTGGTATTTTCATTATATAATAGTATTTTGGCTAGTTTGACATTATTTATTGATATAACAAGTATTAATTGAGGAATTTTCATCGATATGGAGGAATTCTCAGGAAGGTATTCTCAAGGTGATTTTAGTGAGAAAACTTGCTTATAGTGAGGGTTACTTAGTTTTATGCGTTAATATATGGATAAATGCATATGTAAGTACAAAATACATGCTTATGATGTTATGTCGTTGCCAAATTTCTATGAAAACTTAGATTATACCCAGATTACATAAGTTAGCATGCTTAATAAAAGGTGCTTGGCAGGAAAATATAGTCGGCGAAAAATAATAGTCAGTGACGACCAACGGAAAATATAGTCAAGTTACCTAAGCATGACTAGTGGAAAAAGAATTGTCGATGTGCACATTGGTGGTATAATAGGGTACAGGGAAAGTTTCCATAAGAATTGTTGATACATTGCTTGAGTATACGTGTGAAAATACTGGGGATGTTTTATTATGTGATAACCAGCGGTCAAGCTGGGGTTGTTTGGTTTAACCAGCAGTTGAGCTAGGGATAATCCAGTGGTCTGGCTGGAAAATAATAATGAACTTGTGGTAATGTTCTTGTTGACTAATGCATTGCTTTCCCAAAATAATATTTCTGTTGACAAAGTTATTTGTTTATCTAAATGCACCACTCACTGGCTTATAGCTCATGTTTTTCATGTTTTATGTTTTTACCCCTCCCCCACCACCCCCCCCCCCGCCCCCAGGTAGCGAAAAGAGAGGGGTTCTTGGGGTACTGCTAAGGTTAAGGTCTGCCACGTGCCACAATTACAATTCCGGAGGGTTTTACGGTTGTTGTTGTAAACTTTGTTGTTAAGTCTTTGAGTTGTATAAGCGCTACATTATTGTAAAATAAAATGGGCCTACTTAATCAGTTGATTGTTGAATTTCTTCATTGGTATCAAAGTTATTTCTGCAAGAGTTATTAGGTAGTAAGTGTCAACAAAAGGGTTGATAACTACTGTCAATCACGCCCTTTCTCAGACTCTAAGGGTGGTCTGGGGCAGGGTGTGACATTCGGGGTTCATTTTCTCGGGCTTTTTCGACTTATAAGTCAACGGGTTCGAGTAACGATGGGTTCCTCCCTTACTTCTGTAGTCATGTTGTTGCTTAGCAAGCATTGTTCCTTCTCGGTACCCCCAACGTTGCGAGGAAGCTCGGTTGAGCTCGCCAACGCTCCTTGCGGTCTATTTTTTAGCGCGCCCGCAATTTATCTCTGCTGAATCTCAAGATTTCGAATGGACGTTGCTTGATTCTGAAGCACTAATTCGTTCTTCTCAATGTACTGCTTCAACAAGCTCTCTAAGGACGAAGATTGCAGTTTTTGTGAGGTGTTAGCTTGGTTATACGTTGGATCGCTTGTTTGTGGGAAAAATCTGAGTGGCCCTTCTCTTTGTGCCACTGTTGGAAGTTTTGTTGTTTATTTTTCCACGCAAAATTTGGGTGGTTTATCCACCCGAGATTGTTCTTTATGAAGCATACTGACTGCGAATTTTCTAGGCATTCTTCCATCGAATGAGCATCTCCACAGATGACACAACATGCGGTCGTTTGAGCAATTGCGTTGACTTGCCCTTTCATCGCTCCCGTTTTATTGATTGCGATGCCTTGTATCTTCATCATCGCAGACATTTGATAAGGGATGCGATGGCCTCGTTGTTTGCGTCATTGTCTTTAATTCTTAATCTTTGATCACTTTCCCGCCAATCCTCGTGATTTTTGGAAATGCGATGAAGTATACTCTTAGCCTGCTCATATGTTTTGTCAAGCAGACCACTAGCTGCTGCCGCATTAACAGCGGTCTGCGAACTAGGGTTTAGTCTTTGGTAAAAAATCTTCATCTGCAAGCAGTCTGGTAAGCCATTATGTGGACAGTCTCTTACCAGCCTCTTGAACCTCTCCTAGACATCGCTAAGCGATTCGTCATTTTCTTGTTCAAAATTCATTATTAATTTCCTTCTCCTGGCATTCTCGGTTGGTGGGAAATATTTCTTCATGAACTTTTCGAAGACTTGTTCCCACGAAGTTATCTCTCCCGGTTCGAGAGAATACGCCCATTTTTTGCTTGATCGCATAAGAAAAATGGGAACAAGGTGACTCAAACTTCCTTGGTAAAGATATTCGGGAACATAAAAGTGTTGCAGATTTCTATAAAACTTCGGAGGTGAGCGTGCGAGTCCTCGCCACGCCTTCCTCCGAACTGTCCTGTAGTCTGGATCAATTGCAGCATCACCAGTTTCATTTCGAATCGGCTTCCATCAAGGGCAGACCTCATGATTCCTGGAGAGAAATCGTAGAGGTTTGGTGATGCCTAGTTCCTAATGGGCATATTACAATCGTACGATTGGATTCACCATGACGTAGTTTTCGTTTGGTGCTCCGTTTCCAAGCTACTCCGCCATATTGTCTTTATCTGGTGGTTGTATTTGGTGACTGTCTCTTAATGTTCTTCGAAACGTCCTCTCAATCTTCGGGTCGTAATTCGCCAGAGATTGAGAGCTACAAAGAAATCAGAAAAATTATCATTAGCACACTAATTTGTCGAAGTCCTCGATAACGGTGCCAAAAACTTGATGTGTTATTTTATGTGATGAAAATGTGGAATGAAATGCGGTGATGGAAATGCGTTAAGCAACAAGTTTTCCCAGTGGAATCCACGTATAAACCCCACTTAGTTTCCTGGTAAGTCCAGGGTCAAACTCAGAGATCAAGAAAATGATATGCAGTGGTAATTTCTCAGAAGACTTTGCGATAACCAAATAAATCATAGTTGTTTGGGTTGTTATTTGCGGTAATAAAGTAAATAAATGCAGCGGATTTGAGAAAAGTTTGATTATGCGGTAGATACACTGAGTATGCAGAGGAACGGGTTGAGAAGGTCTTTAGCTAGCGTTTCCTCGGAATGCATTAAACTATGCGATCATGCTACACTCATGCGATAGCAAATCATTTTCCAATTCAAATGCGGTGCTCCTAGTTCTAGCACGCATGTGTTGAATGCAACAATGTCCATAGAGCTTATTCCTAAGTCTCTACTCTTTTCCTATGCGATGATGCAAGATTCACACAAATACAAGGTGACTGCACACAATCATATCCTATCTCTAGGATGCATACGATGCGTTAATATCAAATAGTACTTATTCCTAAGCTCCTGTCTCTTGATTATGTGTTATAATCTGACTCTCTCGAGCCTAGATTCTAACCTGACTTTCCCAAGCCTAGAACCTGTCCTTAGACTACCCTCCCGAGTATCTCTAATGGACGAATGAAGCATACATAATACAAGATAATTGCATAGAATGAAGATCCCAAATTATGCTAGCTTGTTTTTCAACCCATTCGACGGATTTAGCTACTCATGCGTAATAAACAGATAGTGAACAAATATAAAGAAGTAAATTTCATTTCTATAGATAAGTTTGAGTACAAAATGATAATGGAAGATAAGGATAGAGAGCCTGGTAGCAATCCTTTGCTTCCTAAGGCCTTTACATTGTCAACTCCTGTTCAAAAGATATTCCTGCGTCCGCAAGAGCTGGCCCTCTCTCTTATCTTGAAGCTTCTGGCACTCTCCAAGTTCACCGTAACGATCTATCGGCATAATCTCGCTTCTCTCACTTCTGCCTTAAAATAAAAGAAAATAAAGAACAAGGCTATTCTAACTATGGAGAAAATTATCTAAGTATCCGAACTTGCTGAACTAGCTGAACCCCTTTTTTGACTGTTACCTTTGGTATTTATAGAGCTTCGAGGTGAAAGGCGACTTCTCTCTTATGATTGCACAGATGGGATGGCTTTAATTCTCTGACTGATGCGCCGAATATTTGTCACCGAAAAGCTAAGTGTAATTGTTATCGTTAGCGGCTTGTCAACTTAATTCGGATTTGACCGTCATCAGCTTTCAGTCCCATCGTGATTAATTATGCTTTTCACCCAGATGCGCCAACCGAGTTGCGTCTGGCTCTATGCGACAATCCCTCTTGAGCAGATGTTTGCGAGCACAAATCACCATAAGGTCTTGCGATACACGCTATGCTCGACCGTTATTTTCTTGTGATCCTTTCCATCTTGCTCAATGCAATATTCTGCATAAAAATACATAAAATTTAAACTATTTCTCATGCGATGAATGCATGCGACCGCAATGTTTAATGAAATTAATACTTTTTGGATGCAATCTAAACATATTTTATCAACGCGAAACCTTTCATTGTTTAATAACTTCAGCACTGTAATAACGTCCATTTCTGCCGTGATAACGTGTCCTTTCACCACGCCAACAACTATGATGAGAAAGAAAAGACATGGAAAAATAGATAAAATGTGGAGATGTCTTCATTGCAACCCCTTAAGAGTGATCGCACAGGGCAACCTAGTCACGCAAGCCATGTGATCATGCTCACACACTTGAACCTAACTTTAGGACGTAATGCGATGTATCTACGATAGTGTCCCAGGAAGCCTATGCCTGCCTAAACCTTCATAACCCGCTCACGTGCTCTCGTCACATGAGCGTGATGGCCGCATACCACCGTATCCTACTTCCTGGAGGCATGCAATATTGTCTCCGTAGGGTGCATACGCTGTGTGATAGCAAACAGAGCTTATCTCTAAGTTCCTCATTCTTGGTGTTCCAATCCGCTCTCTCGAGTCTTAGATTTGGATTTTAGACTACTCTCTCAAGTATGCCTAAATGATGAATAAAGCACTCATAAGACAAGGTAATCGCATAAACTTTGCTAACATAAGATTATTCCTATCTCTAGTGAACTAGCTTACATTGCTTAATGAGACCAACCATTTACCCTCCCGGGTAGTTAGTTGTTATTGACTTTACTCATAGACAAGCATTGCATCCGCCTATAGACAGCTGCACACGAAGCAAATAAGGTTTACTCACATACTCACACAACGCACACCTGTCGATTGTTTGCTACATGCATCATATCCCTAATCCACATGACTAAGTGTGCGATACTCTAGCAATCTCACTAAGTGATGCAATGAAAGTTAAGGATGCTAAGTAAAGAAAGATGGAGATAAAATTGAAGTGCTCAAATCTGCCGGTGGTGCCATGAATGGGCGGTGGAGCTGACTCTCTCGAGATCTAGCTCTGATCAAAGGCTTCGGTCGTCTCTTGAAATGGAAGAAGGAGATGAAGAACTCTCAAGCTTTCTTCTCACGCATTTTTCTGGATCGTAGGAAAAAACACTGGATAAGTTGAACTTCTGCTCAACAGCTTCTTTATATATTGGATCGCCAACAACATTAATGGACTACTTTGATTCTGACATTCGCGATGCGTTAGTCCTTTCTGAATCTCTGCTGCTAACGATGTGTTAAGTGAAACAGAGATAAAAAAAGAAAGAAAAAGGAGAAAGAAGAAAAGGATAAAGAAAGACAAGAAGAAAGAAATCAAGTGAAATACCATAAGATGGAGAGAGAAAGAACTAGCCCTTCGTTTCGCCAACAAAGAAGTCATCTTTGACGATTTCTCATTCCTTCTTTAATTTGAGATTCTATTTTGGAGATGAAAATACCCACGAACTAAAATGTCATCTTTTTTTCTTTGTCCATGCCCTATAGAATCATAAATCACAATCCTAAACAACTAATCACTCAAAGTACCGATTAAAAGATAAATAAAATAAGTCAAAAAATAAAGATCAACTAGTTTCAAGAAATCAAGAAACAGAAAAATCATAAACTCAAGTGTGACATAATATTTGACAAAGACTAATTCAAATATTTTTTAAAACAATGATAAAATAAAGAGCTAGATTTTAAGATAGAAAAATATTCTAAGCAAGATTTAAAGTTAATATGTGACTAGGCCTGAAGGTAAAAAACTACTACAACTTTTTCATACCTTTTAGTGTGTTCTTCTACTCCATAACTTGAATTGGGGATAAAATTGAAGTTATTCAACCTAGCAAAAAGTTACATGATTAACGAACCAAATACAACAGTCGTAACAATTTTTTATATTGTTTAAACTAATACCCACACTAAGGATACACACGCAACACTAATGACCAAGTTACTTAACTAATATTTCAATATTTTAGCTTTAATGTCATTAGCTATAAACTAAATAATAATACATGAAGTATCAAATTTTAACAAAGGGCAAACAAAAAGAGAGAAAGAAATAGAAGAAAGGAGTATCAATGGAAATGAGATGAAGAAAACAAGAAAAACAAAAAGATATTGAGATACAATCATATGAATGGAGAAAATTAAGCAAGAGATGGAGAAGATAGAAGGAGAAACAGAGATAAAAAAACAAAGAAAAAGGAGAAAGGAGAAAAGGAGAATTAGACAAGAAGAAAGAAATCAAGTGAAATACCATAAGATGGAGAGAGAAAGAACTAGCCCTTCGTTTCGCCAACAAAGAAGTCATCTGTGACAATGTGGTAGGTCCTTTCTGAATCAACATCCACTTTTGATTTTCCTGAGACGTACGTTGATGCATTCATTCCACCAACCTTGCGTTGATCCCTCTATTATGTGTTATCGTGTAGCCGCAATCTTGCAGTGACGCATCGCTTAATACTGCAACTTCGACACGATGACCGCAATCGCTTGATGAGCGCAACTCCCATGCGATGATCAAGTGCCTCGCCTTCCTTTTGACTTGCCCCACATGTGTCATGCAGACATCCAATTACGATCAAGGTGCTCTTTCTCAGACTAGATTCATACTTGCAGCGGAGTTGCGGTCATTTGTTTATGCATTTGATCCTGGCGACTTACTTCGTTTTGGCTTCCCCCACATGTGTCATGCGGACATCCAACTACAGCTATGTGTCATTCACAACTTAACTCTTATCAACATGGGTTTTTCCATTACATTGGCAGTGGAGTTGTTATTCTCAAAATTTCTTTTTTTTTCATATAGCTAAAAATAGCAAGGTCGAAAATAAATACCTCACCCCATTTAAAAATACGGTATTGTCCTCCTTGCCAATAGATTGAAAGAAGTCATTCGATGTTCTTAAGAAGTTTGGTAAAGGGTCAGTTTGATAGAAAGCTAGCGAGCCACTAACTTTTAAAAATATTTCATGAGGTTAATTGTCCTAAAAGATAAGTTGACTCTAGTATATAAAAAAAAAAAAAAAAAATAGATGCATGGGATTTATCATTGAAATCATAAATGGCAAAGAGAAAGCATGCGACAACTTACTAAATTTATCAACGTTAAATGATTGCGATAATCAAATAGGATGCAATGATAAAACTTTCAAAATTAAAATGCGATGCGATAGTGCAAAATTTGGAATAGAGTTAAGGAAAAATACAACCCCAAATTTGCGCTATCGCCCGCATTGTTTGTCGATGCCTCCTTTGCGGCGATTTTTCTTTGGATTGCGGTGGCAAAATAAAGTAGTTGCATCTTCATGCAGCGCTTCCACTATCGTGTACCTTGAACGTTTGCAAAGAAAAAATTGAGAGGGTAATGATAATATTAAAAAAAAAAGTTAGCAAAATGTTTCAAATTGCAATCACTTCGCATCAAGACTGCATCTATTCACATTAACAATTCTAACAAGTGAAAGCTAGAAATCCCTTCAAGAAAATTAACCTGATTGCGATATGGGTAGATCAATTGTGCAGTTAGTTCTACATACTTACATTTCATGATCCCTGCAGGACCACCCTTGAAACCATACAACGTGCTTCCTTTTGCATGAACCTATAGGTAATCTTCATAAAAATCATAGAAGCTGCTAATTAGCCATAACTTGAACAGAAAAGAAAACATTTATTCTTGATTTATAAATGTGGACACAATGAGACCCTACCAAATAGTCCAGAAATCACATTATGCCCTCCCAGTGCTTAGCCACCAAACTAGACAACTCCAATCTTCAATTTCTTATTCACCTGCACCGAATTAGAATCACTTGGCACTAACATTGCCGACGGTTGGCCGAAAAGATCAGAAAACAACTTTGTGATCTCATCTGCACGCATATATTGCACAAATCTGATCCCTCCCACTGCATATCATATCAAAACCACCCTGATAAAACAAAAATGCATTTAAATCAAGAATTGCATTCAAATGGCAATCACTTCACATAGTGTAAATCACATATTCACACTAACGATTCTAACAAGTGAAAGCTAGAAATCCCTTCAAGAAAATTAACCTGATTGTGATATGGGTAGATAAATTGTGCAGTCAGTTCTACATTTCATGATCCCTGCAGGACACCCTTGAAACCATACAACGTGCTTTCTTATGCATGAACCTGTAGGAAATCTTCACCAAAATCATAGAAGCTGCTAATTAGCCACAACTTGAACAGAAAAGCAAACATTTATTCTTGATTTATAAATGTGGACACAATGAGACCCTACCAAATAGTCCAAAAATCACATTATGCCCTCTCAGTGCTTGGCCACCAAACTAGACAACTCCGATCTTCAATTTCTTATTCACCTGCACCGAACTGGAATCACTTGGCACCAACATTGCCGACGGTTGGCCGAAAAGATCAGGAAACAGCTTTGTGATCTCATCTGCACGCACATATAACACACAACTCAAACACTCTAAAACCTTAAGAAGTAGCAACTGGCCTCAAACGCATTCAGTAAAACTCAAGTTCCAAACAAAAGTGAGATTTACATGAGAACAGGAATGCACGTTTTCATGAAAAAATCATACCGTGTCTCCTCTCCACGTCCATTAATGAAGTCAATGCAGTTCCACCAGCCATCCAATCTTCAACTGGAGCAGCCAAATTTCCTACCTAATATGCATAACTAGTAAGTAATAGAAACTAGGAAAAAATCTATGGAGGAAATTGATATCAAGAAAAAGAATGAAATTGGCCCAGTTTTTCCACTCTGAAGGAGAGCTCCAGCAGTGTAACCCAAAGCATAGCAATAAGTTGATATCAAAGTTCGTGGGTAAACCACACATCCCTTCGTACATATAAGTCAAAGAAGAAATAAACAGAGATAACACTAGCACTAACTAGCAAAGTACAATTTTTGTCATATCATCTCGTGGCCATTCGCTCGTCCCATTCGTAGGTTTACATTTGAAAGTCAATTAGATGTAAGCCTAACCCATCACTTGATTGGCCATTTTCTTTACGAGTTCATAATGGAAGTCTAGATACTTGATACCCCTAATTATCAAATATGAATTTAAAAGATCTTCATGCATTTACCAACATGCATGTTTTTTAGATCTCAATTGATTTGCCTACTACCCAAGTGCTAAATATAATATGTGTTATCAATAAATTATTAAACAGGAGCATTTAAATAAAACAGCAAAAGTTCAAGCATGAATAGAATATGTACCCAAAGAAATGTGACTGCCCCTTGAATTGGCCGCCCATTATATGCACCTTTTTGCCTTCTCTTTTCCAACTCAGTTTCATGGAAAGACATGTATAAAACAAAAAGAAAAAACAATTACTTGGACATTGTCGTGTGGATCTCTTTCAAGCAACAATTGTTCTTGGATTGCTTGTGGGAAAGATTCAAAAAGGTGATGAGATTGAGTAGTAAGTTTCTTTTTCCATAACCTATCCTCATCAATAATATTTCTTTTTCCATAACCTATCCTCATCTATAATATCATGGGCAAAAATTTCATTGAGTTCCAAAATAAGCTGTTGCACCTGTAGAAAGCGGGTTATAAATGATATCAGTTCAAGAATGACATATTGATCTAGAGAACTTGGGTTTAGTGGATAGTGAGCATACAACCAAAAGAAATAAACACAATTAGTTACAATAACAAGAGAAATACCTCCGGAATGAAGTCAATCAAACCCTCGGGAATAAGTACGACACCATAATTAATAACCAAGTTCAGAACGTTTACTAATTACATCGACAATGTAGTCTGTAACGTTTTTCAAGGTAAACTTCTTAGCCGTAACCTGCAACACACATTGTAAATTCGATGTACCCTATAAACTAAAGCTCTATTAATAAATGAGTCAATATTCAAAACATATTATTTTTTGTCTGAAAATTTTTTCGCCTGCATACATTTAAAACCAATAAATCTCCATGAGTCAACTACAACTAGGTAGTAGAGAACAAATTTTTCAAAGCAGATGAAAAAAGGCATCCGATATCACTTAGGCAATTGAATATGATATGGGATGTCAATACTTAGTTCCATTGCACCATATTAAAAGTTTCAACCTAATTCCATGAATCCTTTGTTTATCACAACTTTTCATCTTTACCCTTAAGTTTTGTTTGATATTTACCATTCCATGTAAAAATGCAAGAAGATAAAATTCTCAAACAGGATATATTAACTGACTCAACAATTTCAATTTTCATAATTACATGAGAGTATCTGTTGCAGAGGAGTTGCACTTATGCGTTGATCCTAGCGACTTATCTTCGTTTTGGCTTGCCCCCACGCGTGTCATGCGAACATCCAACTACAGGTAAGTTCCTTTCACAATTTAACTCTTATCAACATGAGTTTCCCCATAGCGTTGACAGTGGAGTTATTATTCTAAAAAACTCGCTTCATTTTTTTTAAGGATTTTTTTAAAATGATCGCAATGCACTAAACACAATTCTCCGAGATCACTGCCACCCCCAAACTTAGAGGTTGGCAGCATTCTCACCGCAAAGCTAAAAACAAACTCACAGAAATGCGGTAATAAACGTTTGAGCGAAGGTTTGCACAAAATAAAACTTAAGACTTTCAAATTTTGAAGAAGCTATTAAAAGTAAGGAGCGCCTTGCGATGCTTAGTTAGAAGATACGGTGAATTATACGTACGATCATAGAAACATCGCAAAGGAATGAAATCGGGATAAAAAGAATTTCATAAGGATAATGCATAAAGGATAATAAGAAAAGACCTTAGGCAGAATAACTCATGTGATTATGCGTTGGAATCCACGCGATCGAAGCCATGCGTTAAAGGATGTAAGTAGAATGCGGACTTACATGGACACCAAGCATAAATTATTACAAGGCACATGGACAACATGAAAAATGACACATGGCTGTTAGGACACTATACTCCCCATTGGATGCCCATATATATATATATGAAATATGTCTCGATAAAACCTTAGTAGAAAAAATCCAATGGAAAAAAAACCCTAGTGAAGAAAAAATAGTACATATTTCATATAATACATACTTTTAAAAGAATACAATATGTTCACTCCCCCTCACGAAAACATCACTTAAGATCTCCGAGTCACCACATTCCTATGATGTGCACTAATTTTTCAAAAGTTGCGGTTGGTAATACCTTTGTAAATAAATCGGAGGTTATCCTTCGTACAAATTTGTTGTACAGTGATGTTGCCATTTTTCTTCAAGATCATGAGTGTAGAAAAGCTTGAGTGAAATATGTTTTGTTCTATCTCCTTTAATATTGTTAGGGTTGATGTCCTAAAGTCTCGTGTCCTGTAGTTTGTAAACAGTTTGTACGAACGCTTGTGCTGTATAATATATGATATTTACTTCACATCTTGTTTTTTGCTCAGTTGCATGTTTTATTTGCATAAAATCCCTAGGCAGTCCTTTGATTTGTATGGGTGCGAGTGGGCCAAGTCGTCAATTCAAACTTACCATTTTGGAGATTCATCTGATTGGGAGCTGGGAATTCAGTTACATAAGATGCAATTCACTCCTTCCCAAGGCAGGGGTAAGTAGATAGATAGCTCCCTTAAGGCTGATTGAGGCTTGAACGATATGACGCGACACACATTCTCTTGACCCGAGAGGTGTTACACATAGTTGGACTATGTTGTATTTCATTAGAGGAATCAATGGTACTTAAGAAGTGAGATGTAACTACAGGGGCAAAACGATAATTTGGCCCAGCTGTACTTACGAGTATCTGTGAAGGGTCATCGTACTCATGATTGGTTATATCCGATGGACAGAGAAAAATATAATTGGTAAGAAGAGTTCAACTGTTGGTCTTTTGTGGAATGTCTGGCAGTTAATAGATGGTGGATCTCGTGGCTAAAGAGTGTAGTCAGCTATTCACATACCGTTGGAGCTTCAAGCCACAGGTCCATTAGCTCCCTGTGTAGCTTGGATAAAGTCGAGAATCTGTGTTTGGATTAATTTGAAATGTTCAAATTGACAAGAAGAAATTCGATTATATATGATATAATTGGACTGGTTAATTATATATGATATAATTGACTAAATGTATGAATACATTATTTTGGAGGAAATTCGATATAAATATGATTTATATAAAGCAGAGGAAAAATTACTATAGTATATATGTGATATCAGATACCAAACTATATGGTAAAAATATAATATGATTATATTTGTTAATTATTTAATTGGTTAATTATATGATAATTAGCCTAAAATTTCTCTCGGGCGTGCGTTAGTGGAAAAAACCGCGTCGATTATAATAACCGAAGAATAAAATGAAATTTGTTTTATTTTGAAAAGTTCAAAAAAATTTGGCGTCGGTGTGGAAACGAAAACGATCGCATAAATCGAGAGCCTATACGATAGTCGCTCAACGCCTAAACGATTGCACACCTTACGCCTAAACGATCGCACGCAAGTTTCTAAACGATTGGATAGATTTCCTAAACGATCGTATAGTGTGCCGTGTTTTCTAAACGATCGTCTACTTTTTCCTAAACGATCGTTCAGTAAAACCTACACGATCATGTAACTTCTTATTAAACGATAAGCACTTAGCTATACAATAGCTTCCTTTTGTCTTCCACTTGCTTATTGTCTACACGATTAGTACTTTCTCCAATCTCTACCAAACTCACCAAAGACCACACTTTGGGTTCTCACTCCGAGAATACCAAGGGCTCCATTTTGGTGGTGTCGTCCCCGTTGTGTTCATTTGTTCGTGATTGACCGTGTTGCTGCAGCCGACGCATTGGCTGGGCGATAGTAGACCGGGTAGAGGTCTTCCGCTGCGTTCTAAGTTCCAAAGCTTGAAGAACGTCTTCAACTGGTATGAGAACTCTTTCCCTTGTTATTTATTTAGGTCAAAGCATGCCGTTAATTACTGTATGTTTGTATGTTAGAATGTATATGGTGTATTTCGATCACGGTGAAATTGGAAAGATTCGAATGTGCTCATGGATGCTCTTCGTTAAGAGATCCTTCAATTGGTATCAGAGCTAGATTCTGATATTCCAATTTTATTGTTGCAACGATTTTATATATGTTGTAAAACCCGAACCCTAATTATTTCAAGTAAGAGTAAGTAATGTGATGTCTTCTAATGAGCTAATGAAGCCATGTCTTAGGAAGAGTAGAAGATGGAAGCAAGAAGAAATAGGCTCTTGGGTAGCTAAGTGTAAAAGTAGGACAAAACTTGGCTAGGCTAAGAAAGGTCATGCTTGATGATGGAATGCATAATAAGCATATGATTGAGATCATGCCATCTAATGAGGTGTAGTGCTGAAGTAATATTGTGAGTGAAGTTAGCAAAAGGAAATTTGGTAAATCCTAGCTCTTAATCACCAATAGTGGGCCATGTGGAACAAGGAGGGTTCATGCTGGATTTTGGGCGGTAATATAAGCAAGAAGGTCGAATTCATTGGGTCGGTTTGGATAAACTACTTAGGCTATTTGTGTAATTCCAGTGGCATTTGAAAGTTCTATGTCTATTTTCTGTGGATGGGCTACTGGAAGGAAAACTCGCCGGAATAAGGCCGGAGAGGCAAAATGAAGACGAAAGATTCGTTTCTCAAGTGAATCTAGGCCATCAGAGAAGAATTGAAGCTCCATAAAGAATTACGAAGCGTTTTGAGCTAAATATTTGAGGTAATATTGTTAACTCAATTATAAACAACTTTGTAGAATGAAACTTTTTAAGATGGGGCCTGGAAATCAAGTTATATATTTTTGAATTTTGAACTGAAATTGTTGAACAATCAGGCAGCTGCTTGAATAAAGTTACTGTGCATCGTCTCGAGGCACCCTGGGAGTGTCCCCCTAAAGGAGGCAGTTTTGCACGTTTCTTTATTTGATCTCCTAGTATGATGATTTCAGCACTAAGCCTTAATGTTCAACTACATGTTTATGACTAGTTTTAAGTAAAACGCGATAGAGAAGGACATTTGAAAAGGTATCCACCCAACCAGATACCGAAGGACATTTGAGAAGGTATCTGACCAACTTGGTACCGAAGGACATTCGAGAAGGTACCGGACCAACTTGATACTGAAGGACATTTGAGAAGGTATCTTAGCAACTCGATACTGAAGGACGTTTGAGAAGGTATCTGAGCAGAAGTACCTAAGGATACTGAAGGACAATGAGAAGGTATCCTAGTCAAGTACCTAAGGATACTGAAGGACAATGAGAAGGTATCCTAGTCAGGTACATAAGGTACGACGGTACTCAATTATAACCACGTGCACGTAGGTAATACANTTATAACCACGTGCACGTAGGTAATACAACGTCGAGGAACTGAGCAAAAGGGGTTCTCCTCGACTAAGGTTGACATTGAGGGTTAGAACTAGTAGTTCACTCTCAACTAAGGATAAGGCAGCCGTATATTCTCCTCGGCTAGAAGGATAGTTTGAAATTTTAATACTTATGAATGTTTATCACCATATGATGTTTACTAATGTATGAGTTTTCCAAGTATGTTTTCCATGTCTAACGCATGCTAGTGGTTTTACAAGCTAGTTCAATATGTTTTAAGCCAATTTATTTCACAAAGTATGAAGCATGCGTTAGGTTAAAGCTAAGGTTGAATGAAGCTTGACGTACTATGTTTTAAATACCTAAGGTTGCCAAAGTACATGCGTTGGTATTTCTAAACATAATGAATAGGGATACTAAAGGTAGGGAAGGTATCTGAATAAATGTACCTAAGGTGTTGACGGTACATAGAAAACTCCATGTGTATGTACGTAGGTCTGAATGAGAGGCCGAGGTATGGGTCTCTTGGCCGATAATAGACGTTGGGAGCTAGAGTAGTGTATGCTCATTCTCAACTAGGGAATAATGATGATTATTGATGTTTAAGAGTTGTTATCAACGTTTATGTTTTAAGGATGTTGCCTGAGATGCCATCAGTATATTTAAAGAGATCGACGTAGGGATCTCTTCTAGCCATAGTTTAATGTGAACAAGTCGAAGTAAAGGTCTCATCTGGCCATGGCTTGACGTTGAGAACTAGAGCAGTGAATGTTCATTCTCAACTAAGATTCAGGTTTCAGATACAATGGTTTAAAAGGTTTTATGTACACGTTTTCTTGGTATATTTTAAGTCCCAGTATTATGTTTTCAAGCTTTCAGTTTAAGCATGAGATTTACATTTTATTAAGTCACTCACTGGGCTTCTAGCTCACGTTTTCAAACGTTTTCCTTTCCAGGTAGCGGTCAGTTCCTAGAAGACTTTTCTGCAGCTGCTCAGCCACTAGAAGAAACAGGTTAAAGGAAGCGTAATTGAAGATACATATTAGTTAGTGACATGTGTCTATCTAGTGACTAGTATTCTTGATGGGGCTCACTAGATTGTAATATCCATGTATGAACAGTGCTGTGAAACCCTGTAATGTAAACGTGTTAAGTTTTGAGTTAATTTGAATGTATTCAGGGTTTGAACAATATTTAACAGGTAAGATAGGAAGTAAGTGCCAGCAAAATGGTTGGTAACTGCTGCAGTCACCATTCCATCCAGATTAGGAGGATAATCTGGTGCAGGGTGTGACATATGTTCTTGGTGGGTGCATTTCTACTCTATTTAATCGTTAAATTGCTGTGGATGTGCGGATTAATGGATGTTTTTGTGGATGTTAGCCTCGGTTTGATTTAATTCTTTTACATTTGCAATTGTTTGTAAAGGCCCCTGCGTTTTTTGGCATTAATAATCATTATCGAGTCTATAATTCAAAGTCTGTTTAAGTCTCGTGAAGATCGGAGCAAGCGTTGTGGTTCTTCGAGGAAGGAGACGATCAAGGGTTGATCACATCGTGTAGACAATGGGGTACGTGATCAAGGGTTGATCGCATCATGTCGACGATCGGGTACGCGATTGCTGAGTATCGGGTCATGTAGACGATGGGATGCCCACATATCGTTTAACACGCGTGCACACTAGACGATCATTTAGGTTAACAAGCTTCATCGTTTAGTAACTGTGAAACCCAGATTTCTATTTTCCTTACTTAAGCAAGTGATAAAAGGAATTAACTAAGTGAAAGTTAAATCCTAAGTTAAGAGGGAGGAAATTTCTGAGTGTTAAGTAGATTTTCCTTGAGTAATTTAAGTTAATCTTCAATTGGTAAAATTGTAATGAAATTTGTATAATAAGGAGGTTTATGAGAACGTTAGTGTGGAATGGTGAAGAAGGAATGGGGATTTGAAAAAGAAAAATATGGAAATTGAGTTTGGGAAAGTAAAGAAAATTTATGTGAAATGCGTGTTGTGCATAAAGCACTAGAAGGCAAGTGACTAGTGGCACAAATATGTAGAAATTGCACGGAGACAAACAATGTTCGCAGTAGCTAAGAGCGAGAACGTTGAGAGTGGGATCAGCGAGATCATTGAGATCGAGACCAGCCAGATCATTGAGAGCAAGATTTTGAGCAAGAAAGTGGGTCAGCGAGATTGGAGAGAGCAAGACAGCGATAAAGTGGGAGAGAGCGAGAGTAGAGAGAGCGAGATTTTGAGCTAGAAAGTTGGAGAGAGCGAGAATGGAGAGAGCAATATTTTGAGTGAGAAAGTAGGAAAGAGCGAGAGTGGAGAGAGCAAGACCAGCAAGAAACTGGGAGAGAGCGAGAGCAGCCTATGCATCAGCCATGCCTTGTTCGGTGCTGCATTCGAACGTCACACCCACGCGATCGAAGGCCCTCGCCTATGCATCGAACGGCCGGGCAAGTATTTATGCGTTGAATTTGGCCACATTCTTGTAGATTATACATTGGAAACCCTAAAGTGAATAAAAACAAAGGTTGAAGACACAAGGGCAAATGTCAACCAAAATTAAGTGTCTTCATAAGAAAAAATCTTAAGGGCTAAGGAAATTTGGTGGACGCATATGAAGAAAACACTTTAGGACAAGGTGATGCAAGCTTATGTTGATAAAGGAAGGATTAAACATTTGGCCATGTAACCAAGTAGGTGCTGTCAATCCCATGAGCAATTTGAATGCCTATAAATAGGGAGTTGGGATTTTATTTTCAAATCACACAAAAATCATAAAATTCATAGAGAAAGTAGAGGGCAATGAGGGTTCAGAGGAATATATCAACTTTGGACGAGGAGATATTCCAATCTACTCGTGCATTTGGAGTGATTCCAAAGCCATCTGAAAGCTTTAGAAGTCTAGTTTTCAGAGTAGGGCTGTTGAAGGAAAAAATCTCAAAGGAATTGGGCTGGAGGTTGAGAAGAATGCAGAAGGGTCAGACTATCGGATCAGTCTAAGCCAATCTTGAAGATTTTGAGATTCCGGTCAATCCATGAGAAATTCTGAGCTGAAAGTTTAGGGTAAGATTCCTAAGACATTTTAGAATAAGTTTATATAAGGAAGTATTTCCAAATAAGGTTTGGAATTATGAGTAATCTAAGTTGAAAGTTGAATCTGGATTCTAAGGGTGAAAAAGGGGACCGAGGAGCTACTATAGTGAAAAGTTCCTAAGAATTCGAGGTGAGTGGCTAAAATGTTTTCAAACTAAAATGTTTTTAAGCTTTTTTGGATTACAACATTTACAGAAAGCATATTTGCGAAAATAATTCTCATGCCTACTAGTTTTACAAAGTGGTTTCCAAGCAAGTTTGAATTATTGTTTGAACGCATGCATACTATTGAAATATTATTTACATATGTAAATGTATTGATTTTATCTAGCATTCATTACCCTCTTTAAAGCCACGATGTATATGTGCTATACTATACATGCTTTAAAATGAAAATTTGTTTATAAATAGTTTTTGTAAAATGCGATGCCGAAGTACAAGGAGAAGGTATCTATTGGTACTGAAGTACGTTGGAGAAGGTATCCTAGTAGCTCGACACTGAAGTACAAGGAGAAGGTATCTGAACAGTAGTACCTAATGTGGCCATAGGTGAATAAAGTCAGAGATTGAACAAAAGGGTTCTCTCTAGACTAGTAGTTGGTGTCGGGATTATTTTACCCGTTATAAAGTACTTGATTTGAGAAATGCTTTTACTATTTTATGTTTAAAACAGCTTTATATAATTTACGCTTGGAAAATATTTATGCTGCAAAAGTTTATATTTCAGATAAAACTATTTTTTGAAATTATGTATGAGAATTTACTATGTTTTCTCGGTCACTCACTGGATGTAAGCTCACCCCGTTTTAAATGTTTTGTCCCCCCCCCCCCCAACAGGTAGTGGTCAAATCCTCTGAAGATAGCTCAGTATCTGCTCCGCCACTAAATGACTACAAGACTTGTAACTGTTTGCTAGGTGGTTACGGTTATATATTGTACATCTATCTATCGTTTAGGTGGCACCAGCGAGATCCAGCTAAGGTAAGGAACTTCGTGTCGCGGCTGCTCCATGTTGCTATTGTTCATATAGGGACTAGGGTTTGTGGGTTTTGGGACTTGTAAATCTAGTGTTGTAATGACTCTAAACATATTATGTTTCTATGTTAATACATTATGGCCCTAAAGACGTCCCGTTGCATATGAATTATAATGGTATCAGAGTTATTCCGCAAGAGTTATTAGGCAGTAAGTGTCAGCCCAAGGGTTGGTAACTGCTGCAGTCACACCTTTCTCTAGGCTAAGAAGGTGGTCTGGGCGGGGTGTGATAGTAACTGACTAAATGATCACTTAGTAACGCAAGGTAAATCGTTTACCTGTCGCCGCGTTGAGCGGTCAGGCTTCACAGCCTCGTTGTCGTCTACGCGATCGTTTATTTTTTGCGTCTATCGTCTAGTATGTGCTAGGCGATCGTCTACTTTCGATGTTTCCTACACAATGGAGTCCTCCTGGCGGTTCAAGACCCGGCTCGCCTGTGATCCGATTCACTCAATGAAAATGTAATAGATAGGGTTATTTCATTCCGATTTTTGTAAATGCTCATCCCGCTCCATTAATCCTTTAAATTACATGCAATGTATGTTTTTTCATATGGTATGCACATATAGTAAATCCCACCTTAGGTAATGCAATGATCATGGATCATCTCTTTATTGTAATTGTTAATTAATTTAGAGAAGCATGATTTAATTATGTAAGAGCATGTTCATGCATCATATAATATAAGAGTTATATTTATGCATGCATAAAAAGCATTGGCATGCATCATCTTTATATTATAATTGTTATAGTATCACGGTAAATGATAGCATGTTTGCTTGGTTATTACGGGTTATATAAAAGTTATATATAGTAATGACCGGAAATTTCATAAAGCATGACACATAGGTTACTTTATAATTGTTATAAACACCTCATTGTGCGTAATGGTTTTTTAGTTGTTTCTTTTTAAAAGTTAAAGAGAAATTAGAACTAAAAGAAATAAGAAAAACATGCATGCTTACTTAGGTTTAATTCATGTTTTAAAATGTTTAAAACTTGGATCACACATAGACCTAAGATCACGATTCTAATATGATTAGCAACCCTAAGGCTTTAATCTTTTAATCAATTTAATAGGATTAAATTGGCTAATAAAAGATTAAAGTGTAGCAAATCTATCTATAAGGGACCTTTTGTCTAAGGCAGGTTCTGTCTAGGCTGGGGTATTTAAGTTGACGGAAACGTAACACCCCTACCTAGGAACTTACCTGAAAAAGTGAATTAGATAGATTTGATGCATGCATGCAAGTTAAAGAAAGTCCATTAAAGTGTTTAAATGTGACTACTTGAACTTGTTCATATTTCATAGGCAAACGTTGTTTATGAGCAGAGTTTAAAAAGATGACTTAGATTAAAATCAGTAGCTGGATTGTCTAAGTTAATGAACCCACAGGTAGAACATTCAGTGGGAGGTATGGCATAAGATGCTTCAGTTAAACCTTTCATGTTTCTCCTAATTAGTCCACACCGTGAGATCTACCCTCGGCCTCGCAGCACCTTTGGCGTGTCCCCTTATAACAGATGGTGTTTGGGTAGGTCAATATCAAGGGGGATGGAGAGAGTGTTCATAGTAAATGGAAGCGGGAAGTGCGACAACATATCCCTTGGTCTCCCTCGTTAGGTTGAATAAAGTTACTACGCATCGTCTCGAGGCACCCTAGGAGCTGTCTCTTATACACATCTAGATGTGTATAAGAGACAGATCTACCCTCGACCCCGCGGCACCTTTGGCGTGTCCCCCCAACGGATGGTGTTTGGGTAGGTCAATATCAAGGTGGATGGAGAGAGTGTTCATAGTAAGTGGGAGCGGGAAGTGCGACAACATATCCCTCGGTCTCCCTCGTTGGATTGAATAAAGTTACTACGCATCGTCTCGAGGCACCCTAGGAGGGTCCCCCTAAAGGATGGCAGTTTTGCGCGTTTCTTTATTTGATCTCCTGTAAGAGGATAAGGTAGCTTAGTCTCTTGTCCTAATCTGCTTGTTCCCTATGGTGGGCTCATTAGGGCGGGACTCTGACACCGAAAGTGAGGGGTCACACTTATGCGGAATGGTTAAAGGTTAACAGTTCTGGAAAAATGGTGGCCGTTAGATTCAATTCCAAGAGTTGATTCTGCCTAATGGTTGAGAATGTCTCATCCCAGCGAAGGGGCAACTGATCACTCCACCAGTGACGTTTGTCCTGCCTCACTGGGCATCATTGCAAAATAGAGGTTTATAACTTAGAGTACTTGAAACCGTTTTGCAAAACTGATTGGTTTAAAAGTGGTTTAGCAAAATCTAATAAAGTTTTTTCATATTTTCTGCAACAACTTGTTCAAAATGGCAATAGCCATGTTGGCTTTATTGAGCGCCGAAAAACTAACTAGCGATAATTTCGCAACATGGAAACACATGATCACGACGATCCTAATCATCGAGGATCTCATGTTCGCTCTCACAGAGGTCTGTCCTCCTATTTCAGCTCCAAATGCCACTCAAAATGTTCGAGAGACATACGAGCGATGGACAATGGCCAATGACAAGGTTCGAGAGACATTGACAAGTCTTTCTAAAGTTTTGGCCAAAAAACATGAGCGTATGATCTCAGCGCGTGAGATCATGGAGACCCTGCGGGGATGTTTGGACAACCATCTGAACAGCTTTTGCATGAGGCTCCTAAATACATATTCAACTCCAAAATGGAAGAAGGCACCTCTGTTCGTGAACATGTGCTTAACATGATGGTCCACTTTAATGTGGCAGAGTTGAATGGGTCTACCATCGATAAGGGCAGTCAGGTTAGCACAATCCTGCATTCATTGTCAGAGAGTTTCATGCACTTTGTTAGCAATGCGATTCTTAATAAAGTGAAATATAACCTTACAACTCTCCTCAACGACCTACCAATCTTTACTTAAAAGTAAGGAGAGGAAGAAGGGTGAGGCAAATTTTGCTTCATCTTCGACCTCATGAACGAAGTCTGCACCTTCTACTTCTTAATAAAGTGAAATATAACCTTACAATACTTTTATCTTTATTCGATAGTGATTTTGTTGAGTTGTCATGACCAACCAATATGC